>NW_020173657.1:0-67726 GCF_003031525.2 Neophocaena asiaeorientalis asiaeorientalis
GTCTCAGGCCTAACTCTTCTTATATCCAGAATGCAGATATGGTGCAGGCCACAGAGGGGCACTGTGGAGCCAACCCAGACCAACCAATGGCTAAAGTCCTGCTTTGGGTGGGAAGGGGTGGGGCCACACTGGGAGGGAGTTGAAAAGGAGGAAAGAGAGAGGGGGCTGTCTGGTTTTTTTTCCTAGCCAGGTATGATTGAAAAACTGAAAAGAGGTCCATCACCTCTAATTCTGTTAGATTGTATCGTGACAGCTGTGCCCTCACCCTGCCATCTGATTCCCTCCTACAGAGCCCCAGGCCCTAGTTTCCCCACTGAGTTGTTTGGTTCTACTGCCAAACTTGAACTCTGCCTTAGTATATTCTTTGAAAGTCAGTTCCAGGGCTGCTGAGAACCCCTTCTCCCGACACTACTGGCTTTATAATGAGGAGTGAGAGTGTGCCTCCAGATCTTCTCTCCACCTCAAAAATATTTCTGTCTTTCCTTCTTCTTTCTCTCATTTGTTTCTCTACCTTTCTGCTTCTCTGTCACTCTTGCCTCCTTCCTGCTGTTGTTCTCCCAACCCTTTTCTCCCTCTGTTTTTGTCCTCGTCCTGGCCTGGGGCCCACATCCCAGGTTGACCAGTGCCCATCCACTTCCACCCCTGTTGTTTGTCTCCAATGGGGTGGTTCCTCAGAGTTAGAGGTGGACGAGCCTTGAGGCTGGGGCTTCTGAGGGGCGGGAAGCAAACAGGTGGATGAACAGAAAGATGATGAAGCCAGCAGAAGGGTCTCCCAGGAGAGTGGCCAGAGAAGGTGGGTTCATGAGCATTTGCTGAGCCTACTGAGCATCTTGGCACAGCTTGGGTCCTGACCCAAGAAACTGTACGGCGCCTGAATACACTGCAGCCTCCTGAACAGCCTGTGGTGGGAGCAGCCTTCCATAAAGTGACATGGGGCAACAGACGAGTGTCCCAGTCCCCAGGGGTATGATCCCAATGTGCTAAGTGCCATTTGGTAGTGGGTGGGGATCAAAGCTTGGGGTCGGGTATGAAGGAAAGGGTAGTGAAAAAGAGAAATATTAATTTTCTGGGCCTGGGATAGAACCAGGAGTGTCCTCAGGCCTTGTACCCCATGCAAACTGGTAAAATGCCCTGGACATCATGCCACTGAACACAGCTTAGCACTTCCTTCTGGCCACGATGTTAGTTTTGCCCTTCCACATTCTTTATCTCATTTGTGACGGAAAGCTCTCCATCCCTCTGCATCTGTTTCCCCAGTCATCAGACGAGAGCACCAAGGGGCACTGGGAGAATCAGTGAGAAAAATTCAGCCGCAGGGGAGCGGGGTGCAAGCAGAGAGAACTGAAGAACTCGCAAATTGTTCCTATGCCCTCTCTGGGGAATTAGTAACTGCTAAGTTTATCTACAAATAGTCTCTGGGGCTGGAAATTGGAAACTGATTCGCCTTCATCTGTGTCTGTAGCACTGATCCAGCACCTAATGTGTGCTGAGAACTGTGCTTCACGCCAGGGCCAAGGAGGGCAGGGGACGGGGAGGGGGCGCTGGGGAAGGTAAAGGAGTGAAGGAGATGTGGTTCTGGCTCTCGCAGAGTGTCCCACCCGTGTGCTGTTGAAAGAAAGGTTTGCTTAACCCCCTGAGCCCAATGGAGGGGAGGCAGGACAGCGAATAAGCCTGTCACCCCGCCTGTCCTGTTGGCTGACTAGCGTGCCTTCAAGAGGTCCAGTGGCAGCTTGTGTGAGCAGGTTGCGTCTGCTGGTCACCGGGGAGGGCTCACCCTCTCCTTCTGCTCGCCCCCAATCCCTTCTTGTTGCCTCTCCTCCAGGTATACTACATCAGCTTCACTGACTTTGCCAGCTATGAGGTGATGGTGGACGAGAAGCCCTTCCTGCAGTGCATCCGCAGCATTGAGACAGGCAAAACCAACTACAACACTTGTGAAACAGCGGGCGTCTGCCTTCCCAAAGCGCAGCAGAAGATCGCCGTGAAGATTGTGCACACTGACATCTCCATGAACAACAGCAAGCACACCACCTTCTTTGGGGCCATCAGGCTGGTTGAGGCCCCTGCATCCTAGATTCCGCCCCCTGCCCGTGCCCCAACCCCATTTTGCCCCTGCCCGTGCTCCTACCCCAGGTTAGGGAGCCAGGACTTCCAGAACCTCTAAGTGCTGCTGTGGAGTGAGGTGTGTGGATGTCGCAGCCGCAGAGAAAAATGTCCCAGTGCTATTTATTCCCCAGTGGCTCCAGGATAACAAGGTCTGCTTGACTTTCCAGAATGACCTTGAGTGAACAGAACAGTTGATTTAGCCCTAGGGTTGACATGAAGCAGAACCTTCCTTCTTGGCTCCGTGTTGACTGCTTCTGGCATGACTCTTCAACCTCGAGGTCCCGGGTGTCATTTTGTTGCACTAAAGTGAGGGGCTCAGGCAGCAGGCGAGAATTAGCAAAGGTGCAGCCCAGACTGTGGGACGAGCCTCTGACCCTGAAGGGTGGGGCGGGAGGGAAGCATTGCAACCTAAGGCGAGGGGCAAGGAGGGAAAGGCAGGTGCTCGTGGCAGAGACCAGGGGAGAAACCTGCCAGATGGCCTTCCCACTTTCACTGAGCTGCATCCCGGCAGCTGGCAGGGCTTTGAGGGCAGGAGGTTTGCTTTTCCTTGGAGCAATTTCAGGGCATGTTCAGAAACCTGCCTGCATAGGATCCAGAGGCCATGCTTGGGCCCACATGTCTTTCACTTTGTTTACAGCTCCCCTCCAAGGTCAGAAGACTCCTTGGGTCTCCCCCCAATTGTCCCCTTCCCAACCTGGGGAGAACCCCTGTTTTCTTCCTCCCCAGAGCCTACCTCTGTCTGAGACATGTGCCTATCCTGGGACCTGTGTTTATGTGAGTCTGGGATACTCTTTAGATTATTTGGGCACAAAGGAAATTTTCCATTTATTAAGCAACACAAATATTCATCTAGTCAAGTCATGTCTGGGGGCAAAGGGTTGGACTGGATGACCTCCAAAAGTTCTTTCAAATTCTAATATTTAGGCAGCTACCATGCTAGCCTACTAACATTCCCGAACCCTAGACTGACCCTGGGCCTCGGCAAGACAGAGCTTTTCTACCTGACCTAGAAAGGGTAAGAGCTGAGGATAGGACAGGGTTTTCTTCAAGTATGTTGCAACCCAAGTGGTCATTAGCCCAGGCCTTGTCTGAAAGGACAGCGGCTGATGCCCTACTAACCACATCCCCCTTTCTTCTCTCTGGCTCCGGAAAACCACAGCACAGCAGAGTCACCATAGATTCCAGGGCTGCTCCCCTGAATCCAGGCTCAGCAGGAGGCAGCGTCTAGGCACGGGGCAGGGCTCTGCTCTCTAGTCAGGCCCAGAGATATCTTCCCCCGCAACCCCAAGCTTCCCATCAAATCATATGACAAGATCATTCAAGGGCCTTATTTCTAACTGCCTGGGCCCAATCTAGGTGCTGGGTCTAACCCAAAGCTGGAAGGGCCAGTCTTGTAGAATCTGCTACTCTTACTCCTGAAACAAGTTTCCTTTTGAGGAGAGAGGGAATAAGCTCCTTCAGGCAGCTGAAATCCATCAGGAACAACAGGTATTCATTTCTCTGCTGTGCCTTCCCTTTCTAAGCAAATACACTACTTGACTCTTGAAGGGTCAGGGCAAGAGGGGGTGAGCTATGCCACCATTGCCTGGTTGCTAGTGACAGCCTTGCCACCCAGCTGAGGCAAACTTGAGGCATGTGTTTGGGCCCCAGCTCCTATAAAGTGCCTTAGACAGTCCTCAGTTATAGCAGGATCTGATGAGAACCTCTCCTTAAAGTTTGTAAAGTGCTTTCTCTCTTATCTCCTTTGATAATATTATCAATCCCATTGTTTACCAGCTTAAGTCACAGATCTGGGGCTTTCAACCAGGTCTGATTACAAAGTTATTCTGTTCTGCCCCAGCATTGTGTTGAATTTGGAATCTAGCGAGAACCAATAAAAATGGTAATATGGAGCTCAAATCCTTGAGGGACCTAGGGAGAAACCCAAAGAGGCTAGTTTTCATTCACTGATGGTAACGCCCCTTCTCTTGGCTGCCAGGGGCTCTGGGGCAAAAGAGTAGGCAGTTTCTTTGGAAAACACCCACCAGCCTTAGAGCTCTTGTGTTGAGAAGAATTATCTTGGTACCATGTCCAAGCAGCAGGCCTCCAGTACCCACAGAATGGATGCCCCTCCTGTTCTTTCATCCACCCAATAAATCAACCAAGCATTGTGTATGGACCCCAACTGTGGACAAGGACCTCCTCTGGTTACCCTTCAGACAGGTTATAGGAACTAGCCACTTCCTGCCACTACTAAGTGACTCCTTATCTCTTTCTGCCATACCACAGGGATGCAGGGAAGACCAGAGAGAAGTCTCGTTCTAAAGCCAAAAGAGTGTGAGATGAAGGAAGGAAAAGGCTTCTTAATTGTTCCCCTAAAAGACATTCTGACATCCACCCTATTCTCCAGATATGGAGGGGATTAGAGGGGAAATAGGATTCACACAGAACTCCTTTATTCATTGCGACCCCTCAAAAGGAACCCTGGAGGGAGAGGGGTGATGAAGGAAGCAAGAAGTAGCCCTGTTGCTGCAAAGTTATTGAAACAGTTTACTCTTAACAGAATGTGGAACTAGATTCACACCTTGGAATTATGCTGTTGTGCCTTTTCCAGAAGGCCAAGGCTAGCATACAGAATGGGATGAAGGCATTTGTGAGCAGGTGGATAACAGAGGTTTGAAGGAGAATTGCATGGCGGGGGCTTTGGCAGCATCTTCGGCTTCAACAGCCAAAGCTGACACAAAAAGCAGCTATTGAGGACTGCTCAGCTACTGGTTCCTTGGAAAATGTTGTCTTTGTCTTATTTCCCCCTTCATCCACCCTGAGCCAAATTTCTTTTGATGAGCAGTAAAGGGCTAGGAACGCTGGAGGTGAACAAAGACTTTGAGCCACATGTGAGTATATGTGTTGTATGTAACTTGTGGTGGATGCAAATAGATTCAGAGAAACTGAGCTTGAGAGGCCCTTAGAGGGAATCTAGCCCAACCTATGTTCTACCCCATGTTACTAATGTGGAAACTGAGGCCCAGAGACTGAAGGTGACCTGCCCTAGGTGAAGGAGCTCCAACCTCCAGACTCAGCAGGGTGAGGGGGGAACAGTCCATGTCCCACACAGCCCCCTATTTCTACCACCCACAGACTCAAGGCTGGAATTTCTTGGCCCCCATCAGGAGCCTGGCCAGGCAGGGAAAGCATAGCCACAGGCTTGGTCAGAGTGATTCCTTCCCCAGGGCACTCTTCCAGCTTCTGCCTCTGGATGGAAGGCTCCAGATGGGTTCAACATCACGGAGTCTGAGGCCACCCTGGTTCTGCCTCAGGCCCCGTCCCTGCCTGGAGCCTTCCCTAGGCCATGTGAGCACAAAGAAGGAGCTGGATTGTTTTTTTTTTTTTGTAATCCTTTTCAGGGCTCTCTCCAAGTGGAGTTGGGGTATGTCATTTCTTTAATCAAAAAGCTTCCAGCTGGGTTGCGGGGTGGGCTTTATGGTGAGGATGGCCTGAAGCAGGCCCAGTGCTGCTTTGGGGGTCAGCATTCAGTGTGAGATACTGTGTACATAAACTGTACATAATGTATATAAACTGGGATGTAAGTTTGTGTAAATTAATGGTTTATTCTTTGCAAATAAAGATTTTTCCCCTTGTTCTTAAGATTGGCTTAAGCATTTCCTACCTGCTAGGTGCTTCTTCATTTTCTTTTTGCTGTTGTTGTTCTGGTGGTGGTGCTGTACCTTGTGGCATCTTAGTTCCGTGACCACTGTTGAACCTGTGCCTTCAGCAGGGAAAGCCCAGAATCCTAACCACTGGACCACAAGGGAATTCCCACTAGAGGTTTCTTTCATACCACACATGAGCTTTGGGAAAGACCAAGGCACCCATTTCAGAAGGGGTAGCAGGAGGAGGTGATCTGAATTTCCTGTCAGAACATCCCACATCCTCTCTCTGCCCCAGCTCACATGCACCCATCCCTATCACCTAGGTCTTTTCCTGTATCCGCATGTCTGATAGGCTAGAGGTCCTGCAAAAAGGAACATTGTCCTGAGGCAATGACACAGCAGGGAGTCACCCTCAGCTTGAGACCTTAGCATCTATAAAATTCTTCAGGCCTCAGCCCAAAACAGCTTTGGTAGATCCAGCCTCCGGGACCCCATGATGTATTGTCCCATTTTGCAGATGAGGAGACAAACATTAAAGAGTTTAAGTAGCTCCCCCAAGGTCACCCAACTAGAAAGTTTACTTAAACTTTCAAACAACTGTTGACAAGATCTTACACTGTAAACTTTGTTTTTTAAAAAGTAGATTAGGGATTTCCTTGGCAGTCCAGTGGTTAATTCTCCATGCTTCCAATGCTGGGGTGTGGGTTCAATCCCTGGTTGGGGAACTAAGATCCCATGTACTGTGTAACCAAAAAATAAAATTAAAAGACAAACTTTAAAAAATAAAAATAGATTAGAATGTTTTTTTAATTGGATAAACTTTCTTTTAAACTTTGAGATGCCATGAAATTTAGGGCATTGCTTGCTCAGGGACGGGAAGTGGGCAAAATGCTTGGAGGAGAATAATTTTGTGTAGCTCTCCAGTTTACAAAGTTCAATCACATTCGATATCATCGATATCATCATCCCACCAGCCTTTAAGGTAAGCAGGGGAGGGACTATTTGTCCCATTTTACAGATGAGGAAACAGGTTCAGATAAGACTGATCCAAGGGCATGAAGGTGGAGGGGACTAAACTCAGAGCCTACTGGATCTCAAGGCCGCCAGTCCTGGAGGAGCCTTGATGCCAGAAGATGGGGCTGCTTAAGAGCTGGAGAAGAAGAGACAAGTGCAGGGATACTAGGCCCTCAGAACAGGCTAGGTGGGGCACAGGCAGTAACAAAGGTGGGCTTTTTTTTCTGTGCCTTGTTTTCCTCAGTGCTGATGCTGAGTGGGCATGTGTGAGGGAGATTTCAGGACCCCTTTCCCCTAGGGCCTTCCCTGGCTTTGGGGCCATCTCCTTGTAACCCCGAGGAAAAGGCAGAGAACAGCTAGAAGGAGAGAAATGAAGGAGGAAGAGGGAACCAGAAAACAGCCAAACAGGCACCCACACACACACACTTGCCTCGGTGAGGACTGGCTGAATCAGGAACAGGAGTCCCATGGCTGATTTTTGTCCTCCTGTTCACCTGTTTCACTCCTTCTAAGCAGGCTGAGAGAACTCAGGGGGATGTCTGTCAAGTTAGCACCAGTTCCTGGGTCTCTGAGAAGCCAAACTTGGTCTTGTGCTGGTCAAACAGTTTGTATAGGGCATTAATATAGACCACGTGGTATTTTGCCACCATCTCCTTGCTCAGATTCTCAATCTTGGGCAGTGATAGAGGTTTCCCAACTGCCAGGGGAGACAGAGAAGGGAAAGGGGAAGCATCAGAATGACTCACTGCTCAGAATAGGCCTCAGCCCTCAAGCCCGGTTTCTCCCCACACTTCCCCCACCCCTGTGCTCATCCTGGCCAGCCTCCCTGCCTCTGGACATGGCCAGAGCCAAGCTCCAGCCTTGGAAATGGATCCTGTGTCCCAGATGAGGCTAGCATCAGAAGGGCCAACTCACCAATTGTTGTTACAGGCTGAGCGTAAGGCAGAAGGCCCCAGGAGTTCCCCAGGAGTTTTATCTTGTGTAGAAAGCACAAGGGTAGCTGTGTACCTATTCTGGAACCACTTTTGGAAGTGATTAACGAAACCCCCAGGAGTGAAAATCTGCTGATTGTAGAGTTCTGTCTCCCCAAAGGCGTAGGCAGGGATTACAGCCACCCTGCAGAGGAAAAGCATGTTCCCTGATGGCCAGAAACGTAGGGACCCTGCTGAAAGCAAGACACACTGACCACCAGTGGTCCTGGGTCTCCCTGTAAGCTCCTCAGCCCCTAACCCAGCTGAGCCCAGGTCCAGGCTAAGTGGGAGAGCCTCATGGTATACCCCAAGCTGCCTCTGGGGGCAAAGTAGCAGCAAGCTAAGGGAAGCGAGTCCCAGACCCTCCTTTAAACCCACAAGGTCTGAAACACTGGAAGCTAAGACCCAAGGGCCTTTGTTTTTTCTCTTTCTGACTTACTTCACTCTGTATGACAGACTCTAGGTCCATCCACCTCAGTACAAATAGCTCAATTTCGTTTCTTTTTATGGCTGAGTGATATTCCATTGTATATATATGCCACATCTTCTTTATCCATTCATCTCTTGACGGACACTTAGGTTGCTTCCATGTCCTGGCTATTATAAATAGAGCTGCAATGAATATTGTGGTACATGATTCTTTTTGAATTATGGTTTTCTCAGGATATATGACCAGTAGTCGGATTGCTGGATTGTATGGTAGTTATATTTTTAGATTTTTAAGGAACCTCCATACTGTTCTCCGTAGTGGCTGTATCAATTTACATTCCCACCAACGGTGCAAAAGGGTTCCCTTTTCTCCACACCCTCTCCAGCATTTATTGTTTGTAGATTTTTTGATGATGGCCATTCTGACTGGTGTGAGATGATACGTCATTTTAGTTTTGATTTGCATTTCTCTAATGATTAGTGATGCTGAACATTCTTTCTTGTGTTTGTTGGTGATCTGTATATCTTCTTTGGAGAAATACCTATTTAGATCTTCTGCCCATTTTTTGATTAGGTTGTTTTTTTAATATTGAGCTGCATGAGCTGTTTATATATTTGGGAGATTAATCCTTTGTCCATTGATTCGTTGGCAAATATTTTCTCCCATTCTATTGTGTTTGTTGGTGATCTGTATATCTTCTTTGGAGAAATACCTATTTAGATCTTCTGCCCATTTTTGATTGCGTTGTTTGTTTTTGATATTGAGCTGCATGAGCTGCTTGTAAATATTGGAGATTAATCCTTTTTCAGTTGCTTCACTTTCAAATATTTTCTCCTGATGGTGGCTTGGAGTGCAATATCTCCCAGAGGAGGATTTAGGGAGCTCTTGATGGTTTTCTTGATGGTAGCCTGGAGTGCAATATCTCCCAGAGGAGGATTTAGGAAGTAACAAGATAGTTGAAGCTATCCTGAGTTGATGTTTCACTCAGTGAAAACATCATGAAATGGCTTCAGTTAAGAATGTTCTCATTGCTATGCATGAAAAAGAATTATCGGGACTTCCCTGGTGGCACAGTGGTTAAGAACCCCCCTGCCAATGCAGGGGACACGGGTTCAAGCCCTGGTCCGGGAAGATCCCACATGCCGCGGAGCTAGTTGAAGCTATCCTGAGTTGATGTTTCACTCAGTGAAAACATCATGAAATGGCTTCAGTTAAGAATGTTCTCATTGCTATGCATGAAAAAGAATTATCGGGACTTCCCTGGTGGCACAGTGGTTAAGAATCCACCTGCCAATGCAGGGGACACGGGTTCAAGCCCTGGTCCGGGAAGATCCCACATGCTGCGGAGCAACTAAGCCCGTGTGCCACAACTACTGAGCCTGCATGCTACAGTCCACAAGCCACAACTACTGACCCTGCATGCCACAACTACTGAAGCCCATGTGCCTAGATCCCGTGCTCTGTAACAAGAGAAGCCACCGCAATGAGAAGCCCACGCACCACAACAAAGAGTAGCCCCCGCTCGCTGCAACTAGAAAAAGCCCACACACAGCAATGGATACCCAATGCAGCCTAAATAAATAATAAAATCAATTTTAAAAAATGAAAAAAAAGGAATTCTCACTTTCAAAAACCTGCTAGTCCAGGGCTAGTTGCAGGAGGGAAATAAGTGCCACTGTTTTTTTTTTTTTGAAGGCAGGGGTTGGTGGGGGGGAAATCTGTTTTCAAAATACAAATATAGAAATCCTGCCAGATAGCTCACTGTGTAAATGTGTGCATCAGATACATTTTCAGATAGCCAGCTGGCTGAGAAGACGAAGTCCCTGAGAAAACTGGGTAGTTGGATGCATTGTGAAAAGAGACCCTTTTATAAGGATGAGAATGCTGGCTTGGGAAGGAAAAATAGGCCAGGAAGGGAGGCATAATCTGTAGAAGGGGGCCTGGCTGGGAAAAAGGGCAAAAATTGGGGAAGGAGTCAGTCTAGGAGAATGAATGGGACGTGGCAGGGGAAAGGGGAACAGGCAGAAGAAGGGGAGATGGCTAGCTAAGGGAACCTGTGTGGACTGGGACACAGGGTGAAGAAGGAGGCCAGGCTAGGAAGGAGATAATGGAGCGGGGGCTACATAGGGAAGGAGAACTTGGCTGGTCAAGGGAAAGAGGCTTAGTTGAGTTAGGGGGCAAAGGATGAGAAAGGAATCCTTGACTGTTAAAGGGGGAAAAGCCTGGGGAATGGCACCTGAACAGGGAAGGAGATCTGGCTGGGAAAGTAGGTTTAAGCTGGGGAGGAAGGCCTAGGCTGGGGAAGAGGGTGAGGCTGGGGAAGGAGCCTGGATGTGGGAAGGGGCCTGTCTTGGAAAAGGAGCACAGACTTGATAAGGTGGCACAAGCTGAGGATGGGAGACTGGCTGGGCTGGGAGAGATTGGGGGCTGAAAATATACTGGCAGGGAAAGGTGGCCTGCCTGGGGAGGGGCTGTGGCAGGGGAATAGGGCCCGGGAGGGAGGCACAGGCGAGGAAAAGAACCTGGTGGCAGGAGAGGTTTGAATGCTGAGACGGACATAGGCTGGGCATGGGATAATAGGCAGGTTGATGGACCTGGCTGGAAGAAGGGGATTAGCAGGTGGAGAGGGCCTGCTAGGGCAGGGATCCTGCCTGGGAACGAAGGTGTGTTTCCTGGCTAAGGGAGGGCACATTGTTGAGGAAAGGGACCTAGCTGGGGGCACAGGCTAGGGATGGGGGGATGGTCTGGCTGAGGAGGGGGAATAAGCTAGGGAAGTGGTTTGGTTGAGGAAGGGGTATACTGGTTGAGGAAAGGGACCTTACTAGGAAGGAGGCCCACCTGGGAAAATGAGCTTAGACTGGGAGAGAGGCTGTAGGTCCCTGGGTGAAGAGAGCCTGGCTGTGGGGAGGAGTCTGGCTGAGAAAGAGTTCCCAGCTGGGGGCATGTGTGCGTGAAGGGGTCCTGGCAGGGAAACGTCACATGGTTGGGGAGGGGACTTTACTGGTGATGGAGAACTTGAGAGAGGAGGATGCTTGGCCAGGGAAGGAGGCACTGGCTATGAAACACCAGTGAAGGGGGAACTCCTTGGAAAAGTGGTCCAGCTGAAAAGGGAAAATGTGGGGCACAAGCACCTGACTGTCAGAAGGAGGCTCTTTCTGAAGAAGGGGTCCCGTGAGGGCAAGGGAACAAAGGGTTGAAAATGGGCCTTGGCTGGCGAAGGGTAGCCTGGCTAAGGAGGCTGTCAACAGGGTCTCAGGTTGGAGAACAGGCCCTGGCTGGGTGAGGGGCCTGTGAGCAGAAGGGTCCTGCATGGGGAATAAGACAGGCTGGCGTTGAGGCCTGCCTGGGGAGGGGAGGCTGGCAGCATAGGATGGTAAAGAGGCTGGGATGTGGCCCAGGGTGGGAAAACTTCCAGACAAGTGGATAGAGGCTGGAGAGTTGGACACAGGCTGGTAAGATGGCTGGTTTAGAAAGGGGGCCAATCCCACAGTGGTTGAGAGTCCGCCTGCTGATGCAGGGGACGCGAGTTCATGCCCTGGTCCGGGAAGATCCCACATGCCGCGGAGCAGCTGGGCCCGTGAGCCATGGCCGCTGAGCCTGCGCGTCCGGAACCTGTGCTCCGCAACGGGAGAGGCCACAACAGTGAAAGGCCCGCATACCGCAAAAAACAAAGAAAAATAAAAAAGAAAGGGGGCCAATCCAAAGGAGGAGACATACGCTGAGGAAGAGGCTCTGGCTGGGGAAAGGGGCCTGGCCAGGCAAGGGGACATAGGCTGGGAAAGGAAAACCAGATTGAGTCAGGGAGCCTCAGCATGGGCTGGTGGGGGTGGGTGGGTAACAAGCTGGGGCAGGGGCCTGGGTAGTGTTGCTGCAAAAGAGTGTACTGGCTGGGACCAGCTCATATACCCACTTCCTAGCTTTGTGACTTAGATTAAGTCATCTAATCTTTCTGGACTTCTGTTTCCTCATCAGTAACATGGGACAGTTAATACCTGTCTTAGAGGTATCTCTTGGGATGTTAGGTACATTAAATGAAAATATGTATAAAATGTGCAATAAATGTATCATTACCTAGGGACCTAAGACTGTAACACTATCAGCTGTGGCAGCAACCACCCCTTCATTCTGTCTACAGCAACTTTTGGAGCCACTTGGCCTCTTCCCACACGCACTACAGTGGAAACCAGAACTTCTTGGGCTGCAGTGTGAAAGCAAAAGCCACTGGAGCTTACCAAAGTGCCCTCTTGAGGACAGGGTGGCCTGTGTGCAGGGACTTCTCAGGCCAGTCAGTATCTTCCTTCCTTCCACACTTTTTCTACACAAACACATAGACATGCATATTTTAAGAAACCAGACTGGTATCATTCTATTTGAACTACTTTTTTTTTTTTTTTTTACTTAACAATACATTATAAGCATTTCTCTCTGTCCTTAGTCTTCAATACGATGATTTTAATGTCTGCATTCTAGCCTGTGTGCCATAATTTATTTGTCCTATTGCTGGACATTTAGATTGCTTTCAGTTTCTTAGTGCTATAAATATGCCACCGTACTATCCTTGTAGCGGAGTCTTTGTCTATATTTCTGATTAGTTCCCTTTGATAAGATTTCTAGAAGTGATCTAGGTCAAAAGGAGAGGCTTTTAATACATACTGGTAAATTGCCCTCCAGAAAGAGTGATCCAATTTACACTCTCAGGGTGTGAGAGTGTTATTTTCCCATATAGTTGCAAACACTGAAAATTATCATCTTTGCTAATTTGTTAGGTGAAAAATGCTGTATTGGTTGACCCTTTGTTGATTACTAGTAAGGTGGAATATTCCTCTAAGTATTTATTAGCATGTCTATTTCATTGATGCTGGAACAAATAATTCTTAATTTATTGCCTGTTCCTGACATTTGCTTAATTTTCTATGGGTAAGTTTGTCTTCTTCTTATGGATTTTTAATAGGTCCTTCCACTTTTCATTTGGATATTTTTTAAAAATAGCTTTACCTGTACATTATTAGCCTTTCAGTGTTGTTTCTGACTTTTTGCATATGCTAAAGTTTAAAATTGTAATGGAGTCTATCTATTGAGCTTTTTCTTTATGGTTTCTGTCTTCGTATCTTGCTTAGAAAGGGCTTCCCCATCCCAAGGTTGGATCAATATTCATATATACTTTCAAGTTTTTAATGCTTTCTCTTTATATTTAACACTATTTAACATATCCACCTGGAAATTACTTGGGTGTAAGATAAGGACATAAATTGATTTTCTCCAATTATGGTAATTAACCAGTTAGCCCAACATCACTTACTGAATAATCCACCATTTCACCACTGAATTAAAGTGTCACCTTCCATATATATTACATTCTTATGAGAGGATAAATCTCATTTCAGTCAGCCACACAGAATAACTGCATTCCAGTGACCTCCATGTGAAACTGCCAGCTGTCCATTCATCCATTCATGCCATATTTACTGAAGAGAATGGTGATAAACAATAGAGGTAGAGAGATAAAGATCCAGTCCCAGCGCTCACCATTTAGTAGAGGTGGCAGATAGGAAAATAGACAGAAATAAACAGAAAGCAGCATGACCAGTGCTGTGATGAAAGGAAGCACAGAGGAAGGACACTTCATCAGAACTGGGGTGGCAGGGAGGCTTAGGAGGAGCTCGCAGAGGACACAGCCAGAGCAAAGGCAGGAGTGAAAAAACAGGGTGTCTCCGTGTTCAGTGGAGCTGGAAGGATAGAGGTGACAGGTGAGGGACCTGTGGGAAAGAGGCTGCAGAGGGAGGCTGGCATGGTCTCCCAGCTTTAGTAACCATCGGTTTTACTCATAATATTACAAATAAAATAAATACACATTAAATGAGATGCCAGTTTTCATCAGTCAGATTAGCAAAGAAGTCAAGTTTGATAATATGCTGTGTTAATGGGAGAATGCAGAAACAGGCATTCTCAAACATACTGTTTCCCTTGTACACAACTAAAGAATATATTTTAAATGATACTATGGGTTGCTTTTGAGGAGGGGAACCAAGTTGCTGGGGGAAAAGGATGGGACGGAGCTTTGCATTGTGTAATCTCTTAAACAGTTGATAGTTTGAACAATATGAGTAATAAATAAATCTAAACCAAACTCACTAAATAAAATGCACATAGCTTTTGAACTGGCAGTCTATTTCCAGGGATCTATACTACAGATATACCTATTATACAGCAGTATATTTCAAGATTATTCATTAGAGTGTTGTTTGTCCAAGTAAAACTCTAGATACAACCTAAATATCCTCAGTAAGGACTAGCTGAGTAAATTTTGGATCATCCATATGAATTGTTTCCTCTAGAGACAGGGAAAGAAATGGGTGAGTGGAAGGAGGAAGGTGTTGAGCTTTTACTTTTAAACTATGTACTTCTATATAGTTGAATTTTTTTTATTACAAGGCTATATATCTCCTCATTCTCTCTCTTGCCAGCCCCTGGCAGCCAACATTCTACTTTCTGTGTCTCAATTTGACTACTCTATGTACCTCATATAAGTGGAATCATACAATATTTGTCTTTTTGTGACTGGCTTATTTCACATAGCATAATGTCTTCAAGGTTCATCCACGTTGTAGCAGGTGTCAGAATTTCCTTTTTAAAGCTGAATAATATTCCATTGTGTGTATATACCACATTTTGTTTATCCATGATATCACTGAATTTTTAAGTAGAAATTTTTATCTATGTATCATCTAAAAACTAGAAAAAATGATTTCAAAGCACTATTTCCTTTCTTCCTCTTCCTCTGGGTTAATTTAATAGCATAGGAATTATCTGCTCCTTGAAATTTTGAAATAGTCCATTCACTTGGGAAACTGGGCCTGGGCCTTTTTTTGAAGTGAGACTCTTTGGCAGTCAGGTACAGTCCTTGGAAGAAAAGCTATGCTGTGTAAAACAACCATAATTTATCTAAAATAGATAGGGACAAAAACTAGACCAAAAAATCAGGAGGTAAAGAGTAAATGTGAAATTTTTCTTATCTCTCAGAGGGTGGATCAAAGATACCATTTTACTTTTGAAGTTGAAAAATTGAGAATTATAGGTTTAAGCATAGTGCTTACCATCATAAAAATAACCACCAGTAGAACTAAAAGTGAATTGCCTATGCTCCCATTTAGAAGATTAAAAAAAAAAAGAATAAAGGAAAGAGAAAACCTAGCCCTTGGAGCAACAGATAGAAAACAAAGGAAACAGAAATAGTGAACTGGCCTTTTGTCATGGGGTCCAGGAGGGCGTGGGAGGAGCCAGGTAGCTTGTGCCTTTTTTTCCTGGCATCTTCATTTTTACTTTGGTTTAAATTATTTTGCATATGGAGATACCAGTGTTGTGCTCTGAGTCTGTGGCCTGTTCCTAGTTTGAAAAAGAAGACATCTTCTTATCTCATTTTGATTTTTTTTATTTCGGTGGGTATCTCCTAGGGGGATTATGCATATGCTCATTTACTCAACCATCAAGTCCTAACTTGACTTTGAATAGGAAAAATGTGCCCCCTAAATATGTATACTGCTCCTGAATTAATCTTGCCAAAACACTTTGTTAAACCACTGACCTAGATGATCTCTGTAGGTCCTTCCAGTTCCCTCTGTGTCTGTTTTGGTTTCTTTGTCTCTCTAGCTGTCTCTGTCTCTCTCCTTCACACACACACACACACACACACACACACACACAAATCTATGACCTGTCTCTGAACTTTGTATATGACCTACAACACGGCAGAGACAATATGGAGGCAGTCTTGGTTTGGCGTTAAGAAAGAATGTTTTGATAATCAGAGCTATTCAAAGATATGAAAAACCATCTCACAAGGTGGTGAGTTCTCTGTTATTGGAGATGTGTAAGCCCAGGCTTGATAACCACCACCTCAGAGGTTTTCAGGCCATTCAAGCATCTAATGGGGATTTAGAAGAAATCTGAAAACAAAAGAGGTTTCTTTTACCTAGAGGTGGGGAGTGAGCCAGAAGAGAACCACAGAAGCCCCTGGGCATGGGGAAGCCTGGGCTGGGAGCTGGGGGAGCACTAAAGGAGATTTGCTAGGCCTCTTTTACTCAGTTGAGTCCTCTTTCTAGAACTACAGAAATGTTCATCCCTCCCCCAGGCCCTGATCAGTCTTGAGTTTGGGAACACAACAATATTGTGGAGCTGCAAGAATAGACTAAGGTGGAGACACCACAACTGCAATGTTGACTCCAGCCCTTGTTCCTAAGTGCAAAACTATTGGTTCAGCTGGAGAGTTGCCCAAGGGACCTGTTCTAATGAATAGCCTAGAAACACTGGAATACATTCTCAAGTGTGTAAATAGTGCTTCTGACATATTTGAGGGGGCTTGAAAACAGTTTAAGTTTTAAACTGTTTAAGTTTTAAGACAGTTTAACTGATCCTAATCAGTTCAACCAAATACACTGAGTATCTCTAGTAGCAGGCACTGCTGGCTGGGTAGGGGCCCAGCAAGGCCAGGGTAGGGACCCCAAAATAATTAAGACTGAGTTTGTTCTCTCCATGGCAGCCTCACAGCCTCGGAGATGAGAACCACACAAATCCAAGTGACTGCCAACCCAAGGCCCACCCTTAAGTGCTGTGGTCCAGTAAGATGAGGAAATGAAGTGGGAATGCTTTGGTCCAGCTTGGAGTAGGCAGGAAGAGGGAACGGGAGGCTTGGAAAGTTCATCTCAGATTTAGGGGGGGAAGCCCTAAAGGGAAGAGCGTCCCAGGCTGTGAGGACCCCAATAGGCAAACACCAGAGGTGGCAGTGGGCGAGACACGAGTAAAGAAGGGTTGTTCTCGTCTCCAGGGTCTGTTTCCCTCCATTACCACAAACGCCTCCTATTTCCTTTTGGGGGTGCGAACAGAGGGTGACAACGGTTCACTTCCAGGACCCTCCCCTTTCAGGTCTGCCAATCAAAGCACCGATTCTTCCGAGCCACAGTGATTGGCTCAAGGTGAATCTATGGCTTGAGCCCGCCCAATCAGAGTGAAGCCCATGAGCACATGCGCTTTGTTGCTCCTTTGAACCTGTGAGAAACAAAATCCGGAGGCCCCGCCGTTTTGCGTCTGTGGGAGCTGGCGGGGGAGAGACTGCAGTGACCAGGGTGGCTGAGGTGAAGCCACCAAGGCTCATCACTGAATTGAATCACCTCCTAGGAGGAGGCTAATAAGGCCTTCCTGGAATTGGAGGTGAGTTCAAAGTTCTTGGAAAATCACGTCAGAATTTTGTTTGAAACAAAAGAGGAAGGAATTGGGTAGCGACAACAGTGTTTTCCTGTGGTCACGAAGCCGCTTTATCTGGTTTTCTCAGCTACTTTGTAACCAAGAACGGGCTACTCGGGGTATTCTATCGCCTGGGGAGTGGGCTCTCTAAGAAGTAAGTGAGAACTCGGGGGCCTGTGGCAGTCTGATGTGAATTAGTGTTTGTCCATTCCCAGCAATGCAAGCATCACTAAGGGGTCCTGGGAGTACCGGTTTCTGATCCCGGTCATGAGTTTCTGATCATGAGCTGCCTTCCCGTAGGGCCCAGGTTCAGTGACCAGCCACACCCGAGAAGAGAGAATATTTCTGCCACTTGCGCCATCCTTTGTGGAAAAAAATCTTCTCTATGGAGGAGTTAGAAAGTTACCCTAGACGCAGTAGAATCCGTTAAAAGTTTGTTTTTCAGAAGGAATGAGACATCAGAGCTATGCTTTAGAGATAAGGAATCTTAGGGGAAAGAATAGATTGCAAGGAGAGAGATTGGAGGCAAGAAGATGATTTGAGAGGCTGTCTTTTAATCCATGACAGACAACGCTGACCTGGCCTGGGGCTGTGGCAGCAGGGAGAGAACAGGGGACCAAAGTGATGGACACTGGGGGTAGAATTAACATCTGTTTTATGTGGAGGGTAAAGACAAGGACAGGATCAGAGGTGATTCCCTGGTTTCTGGCTGGAGTAACTCAGGAAATGGTCCACTGAGATAGACCCTTAAAAATCCCTTCAATTACCAGTCAAGTAGAGTGTCCCCAGTTTCATGTATACAGCCTTTGTACACTAAAGCTTTCTGTAACTCTGAGCCAAACTGAAAGGAGCGTGTGAGTGAGCACAGACTATCTTAGAAAGGATACACAAGAAACTCCAAGGAGACAAACTCAGCAGCTGAGAATAGGGTGTGAATGCACTGATTTTTCAAAATATAAATATAGTTTAAAACTTTAACTATATAATCAAATTTTAAGAATAAAAGCTGTACGGAATTTCCCAGGTGGTCCAGTGGTTAGGACTCCTCACTTTCACTGCCAAGGGCCTGAGTTCAGTCCCTGGTCAGGGAGCTAAGATCGCACAAGCCGCATGACACAGCCAAATAAATAAATAAAAGCAGTAGCAAGACAATCGTGTGTCACCTATCAGTACTGTCACCAAGCTCAGAATTTTTCAGTTGATAATAGTAAGACAGGAGCTTCAGCAGGACAATGCAGGGAGGGCTCTACATCCTTCCTCCTGTAGTTCTCTAGTGGGTAACTATTTGACCACAGTTCACAGCCTCTCTCTTTGTCATACACACATCCCACTGCTTTCAAGGAAAGCAAATAATCCTCAGAGGTAATAAAGTCTAAATTCCACATTTTTTGGTTAAAGTGGTAAATTGTATTTATTTTACTATAATAAAAATCATATAATATATACATATATATACATATACATTTATACAGTACATATACATCGCCGGCCATGCATATGTAAATGAAACACTAAAAAGCTATAAGCCAGATGTCAGCAGTGAATTGTGAAGTCTGAATTGTGAGATGATGAGATTTTTACTTTCCTTGCATTTTTCTGCATTTAAAAATTTTTCCATCATGAACACATTACTTTTTTTTGGTTTTTTTTTTTGGCTGCATTCAGTCTTTGTTGCTGCACGCGGCTTTCTCTAATTGCCCTGAGTGGGAGCTACTCTTTGTTGCAGTGTGCAGGCTTCTCATTGTGGTGGCTTCTCTTGTTGTGGAGCACAGGCTCTAGGCACGCGAGCTTCAGTAGTTGTGGCACACGGGCTTAGTTGCTCCGTGGAATGTGGGATCTTCCTGGACCAGGGCTTGAACCTGTGTCCCCTGCATTGGCAGGCGGATTCTTAACCACTGCACCACCAGGGAAGCCCGAACACATTACTTTTTCAGGGAAAAGTAAGTGTGTTTCTTTAAATCCACTTGAGTTTGCTTGAACAGGCGCTTTGCTTTGGCCAAGGAGGAGGCAGGCCCTAGGCGAAGATGCATGTGTGTTCCACAGTAGGAATTTCTCCTCTCCAGGCCTACCCTCCACCTTTACAAGGTGATTTCAGGCTTGCAGAGCTCATAACGAGTCTCTCGCTCACACTTGGGCATTGTCGGGGGGCATGTACAAGGTCTCTTAGAAACTCATAGATGAATTTACGGCCGTTTCATGAGGGATTCCTCCCGATGGCCCCAGAAGCTATGTTGGGACTGTTCTGCCTGACTTACAGCCAAGGGTCATGTCAAGGCTGCGTGTGGCAGCAGCACAGTGCAGTGGGAAAAGTGACACAGACGAGTCAGCCGTGGAATTCTGCAGTGTGACCATCAGCCCAACACTCCCCCTCTCTGGCCCTTCCTTCCTTCATTGATAAGATGAGGGGATCATTAATTCCACATTTTAAAAGCAGTATAATTTTTTCCTGAAATCAGACCCACAATGGATTTTGAGTTTTGCATCATTTGCAAAGCAGTTTCTGTTTCTTTCTTCCGCTTCTACTGATGCAGAGACCTGAGGCCCACTACAATGCCTTGTCTAAAAGCAGAACCACTAAACCTTGGTGACACAAAGAAATTGCCGCAGAAACTTTGACATTTAAGAACTTTTTGTTTTGCTTTGTTGTTTGTTTTTTTATTTTTTACTTTGAGCCAGGTCAAATTTTTAGCCTTGATGTATTTCCCTCACTGATCTTTGAAGATAGAAGAGAAGTCCCCAGAGGCCAAGGTCGGGAGGGTGATAGGCAGACAGGATGGTGGGGAGCACCACTTAGAGTTCTGTTAAAAAACAAAATTCACCTAGGTAAAATTGAAGATCAATTGGCTTTATTCAGTAGTTCATAAATCGGGCAGCATCCCATCTAGCAAGTAGGGAGGAGCTCCAATGAACTGTACAAAATGGAAGGTTTTGAAAGGCAGCAAAGGGGTGGGACAAAGAAGTCATAAACAAAAGCAGGGGTTATTTCAGACAAGGTCACCTTCCTTTTGCGGAAGGCAGCGGTCTATGTGGCAGACTACCTCACTAGTGCTGGCCAGGAAATTCCAGACTGACTGGTTAAAGTCACTTTCATGGGATGGGCTAAAACTGCAATTTGGTTACATATTAAGTCTTGGTTTACTGATGTGGGGCATAGCACACGTGACTTCATTTTGGGCCTGTTGTTTCTTTGTTTAACAGCTCTATTTGAGTAGAGTAGGCATGGCAAGAATAAACACAAAATGTTAACAGAGGTTTTCTCCCAGTGGAATTATGGAATTTAATTTCTCCAGATTATTGACAGTGAGCATATATTACAGTTTTGTTTTATATTGTATTTCAATAAAAACAAATCAGTATAAAGATTCCTAGATACTGTAAGAGACTCATTAAAATCATTTTATAGTATTTTTTTCTGCAAACAAGACCTTTTTTCAATTAAGAGAAAAAATCATTTCAAATTGCAAATGCTTTTCTTTTTTTAACGCAAAAACAATCAGCCATGATTTTTTTCCAGAGAAAAAAAATTTCCCTAACAGGCTTGCTCTAAATGTTAAATTTAAAAAGTTTCAGTATTGTAGTGCTACCTCCATACACAATAGGTAGCATGATTAAAAGTTAAAATCTTTCTTGAAACACAGAAAATCATTATAATGAATAATAAAAATTTTGTAATTCAGTGTTTTCCTAAAAGTAGCTTCATATTTTACATACTCGTTAGAAAAATGAAGCTGCAAAGTAATTTGTAAAATGAGACCATACAAGTAAATAGGTAATTTAGTAGAAAATTAATTGTCCTTCTAAATTTTTAGTGTCATATAAAAAACAAAAATGTTAAAATTAAATTTTTACAATGGGAGCAGTGTCTAAGAGAGTGGGGGGAGGCTTCCGAGGGTAATGATACTACTACTGTATTTCTTAATCTGAGCACTAGTAATAGAGGCATATTCACTTGAAAAAACTAATGGAGTTGTACCCTTATGAAATGGGCACTTTTCTGTATGTATGTTATTCTTCAGTAAATAATATTAAAAACAAAAAGAGGAAGTCAAACAGAATTGAAGGTCACGGAATTTCAGGATGAGGACTGAGACTAGATTGTTGGCTAGTGTGAATAATCATAATAGCTAGCATGTACATGGCTGATAATTATTATAGTGAACACTTACCATGTGCCAGGATTTACTCAAAGCACTTTGCATATATTCATAAATTTAATCCTTCCCTATCCTATGAGGTATGTACTATCATAATCCTCATTTTACAGATGAGAAAACGAATGTAAAGAGTGGTTAAGTAACTTGTCCAAGGAGGTTATAAAGTACTCTTTCTAGAAGTGTATAGTTAATGAGAAGAGAGAACAGTAATTCATGTAGAAAGCAGAAAGGTTTGTTTTTTTGTTTTTCTGTTGTTCTAGGCAGGGTTGAGTGCATTTATGGTTCAAGGAGAGAAGCCAGAGAGAGTAGGGGAAAGAGAGCAAAAGTGCTTGATCTCCCCAGGAGGCCAGAATGGGATGGATCAAGAACCCATATTTGTACAGTTTTGCCCTGTACAAAGGGAAAGACACCTTCTAAAATCTGAAGAAAGGAGAGGTCTGTGCAGTGGAGAGCCGAGAGAGCCTCACATCAGGAGATGGTGAGAGCCTTTGCTGAACCAGAAGGAGGCCCAGAGTGGGTAAAGAAAGCTGGAGAAAACCTACAGTGAGGATTACTCAGTGTTTATGACAGTTAAAATGATGGCAATTGCTCATTTCTGGATCCTACCTCAGGTCTGCTAAATCAGACTCTCAGGAGGTGGAGCCCCAGTGCCTGTGTTTTTAACAAGCTCTGAAGGGGGTTCTGATAACCCCTGAGTTTGAGAGACATACTGGCTTATGAGATCCACAGGCCTCAGAAGATGAAGGAAAGATGGTCCCTCCACCCTGTGAAACAGCATGAAGGCAAAGTTTTCCCTGGGATTGGAACTTTTTAATAGGCTCTCCAAGTGATTCTGATATAGATGGTCTGTGGATACACTGGATAAATTTTGCCTCTATAGTGAGACTACTAAGCATGTGGGCTTTGGAGCTAGATTATACATACTACTATATATCTCCCATGCCACCTTTGGAAAGTTAGTTAACCTCTCCATGCCTCAATTTACTCATCTGAAAAAATGGGGCTAATAGATAGTACCCACTTCGTAGGGTTGTTGTGAGGATTAAATAAGTTAATGTATGTAAAGTGCTTGAAACATAAAAAACACTTAATGCTCAATAAATATTAGCTAGTAATGTTGCTATTTTTATTATTCAACATAGTTGGGGGGGCCCAAGGCCACTGGAAGTATGATCTATGAAAAGTAGCTTAGGCAATGGAATGTTCAAGCAGATTCATGAAAATCACCCAGAGAGTAGAAAAGACAGTCTTATGACCAGAGAAGAGCTCACGAGGAGACGGGAGAATGGTGGCAAAATGAGGGCTGTACCCTCTCCTGGCTGGTCTTACTAGGGTTCCTGGCTGGCAAAGACAGTCAGAGACCAGGTGTACTGGAGATACATCCTACAGAGGTAGTGAAGGAAGGCGCAGTGGGGGTAGTGGGGGTGGCAGAGAGAGAAAAGCGCTGGTATGCCCTCTGCAGGTGAATAGGAACCAGTACTGTATCAAGGACTAACTACTTAAAACCGGCCTTGTTTTGCCTCTGGTGGGAAGTACCGGGTTCTAAAGATGTTCTCAAAAGAACAGAAGTCCTTTATTATTCAACTGACTAAAGGCCTGCCGTTAGATTCTAAGCCAAGCCTCTTTGACGTGCACTTGGATCCGTTATCTTCAGCCATGGGTTCAGGCTGCTGCTTAGCTTCTTGATCTCTCTTCCTGTACCTTTGCACTTAATCTTGCTAGGGTTCCAGTTAAGGGGAGCCCAGACGGCTGGGGAGAGAACTGGAACCCAGGTCCCATGAGAAGCAGTTGAAGGAGCTGGAGCTGTTTAGCTTGGAGAACAGACGACCAAAGGCAGTGTGGTTACTATATTTCTGAAGGGCTCTTACAGGACAGCAAGAGCAGATGGGGTACAGGCCTCAAGGGACAGAGCCAGGACCCATAAATGGATAGAAACCGTGGGAAATCATATTTCAGCTCAACACAAGGAATTGACTTTCTAACAGAACTGGTCAACCATGAATCAGAATAGATATCTTGTGAGGTAATGAGCTCGCTGTCACTGGAGTGCAAGCTGAGATTGGATGACAACTTGATAGCAGAGAACACTGAAATGTCTGGTTAAACTTTATAGGTAAAACACTTGTTCTGTGCTTGTGTTCAACAGTCTGGTTTCATTCCATAACCATTTGGTGTTTTTAACCCTGCTTTAGTATCTGGTAACCAGGTCATATCTAAATATACTAGGGAATGGTTATTGGGGAGCGCTCTGAGTTTCTTGTAGGCCCCATGCGGGTCCATGCGTGTCTCTCCCTTCTAGCTACCATCACCTCTCCCAGCCCAGACTGCCTACAAAGTCAGATACACGGCTCTAGTTCCCAGCTTTTTTGCTGTCCCTGAAACAGGCTTATAGGCCCTTTAGGATTTAGGGTATAGAGTCAATGACAGAAGGTGACAAAACAGGAAACATGGCAGGTAATCCAGAGGCCCAAAAAACTTTGACCAAGTTCCAATGGCAGTTGTCCATGGTCTACTAAACAAGTGCTTCTCAAACTTTAGAGTGTACCGAATCACCTGGGATCTTGTTAAAATGCAGATTCTGGGACTTCCCTGGTGGCGCAGTGGTTAAGAATCCGCCGGCCAATGCAGAGGACATGGGTTCAATCCCTGGTCCAGGAAGATCCCACATGCCACGAAGCAAAGAAACCTGTGCGCCACAACTACTGAGCCTGCATTCTAGAGCCTGCATGGCACAACTACTGAAGCCTGTGCACCTAGGGCCCGGGCTCCACAACAAGAAAAGCCACTGCAATGAGAAGCCCACGCACCACAACGAAGAGCAGCCCCCGCTCGCCACAACTAGAGAAAGCCCATGTGCAGCAACAGAGACCCAACACAGCCAAAATTAAATAAATAAAATGCAGATTCTGATTCAGGGAGCCTGAGATTCTGCATTTCTAACAAAAGTTTCCAGGTGCTGCTGATGCTGCCCGTCCATGGATCTAAATCATTATACAAATAGGAGGGTTGTTGCTGTGGTTATAGTTATCATTGTGCTTATCATTCATCGTTCCGTGGCAGAGCTGTAAAAAGAGTTTCAAACTCAAATGCCTATCAGCATTAATATAAATGGGTGAGAGAAGGCAGATGTAAGACAATGAATTCTAAAGTATTTGGACTGAGACCCAGCACAGCACCAAATACAGAGGGCAGACACCTAGCAGCCACCAGTCCAGGAGCTCTGTGAGTCTTCATCCACTCTGCATGTATGTGTAATTCTTTGTGAGAAGCTTCTCATGTTGATGTCAGTTTGGTAGAGGTCCCAGGAGTTCTGAGAGGGGAACAAAAAGTGAAATCAGTTGCTCTTCAGGTGCTTCTGGACTCCCTGGGGCCTAGACTACCCCCTTTTTTGCCCAAGTGAAGGCCTCCTTGGTACTTTGCTCAAATTTCTCCCTTCAAAACAGAGGGCTCATTTTTCTTCATTCACAATTAGCGATGGGTGTATCTATTTCAAGCCCTCCCCCCTCCTACACATATATTAAACAGAAGGTTTGCTGCAGTCAATTTTGGCCAGTAGACTACAGGATAGAACCTAGGTCAGAGGACTAAGCAGCAAACTGGACAAAGACAAGAGTCAGGCTCTGGGCCACAGGAGCGTCCCAAACCAGTACTCTGTCCCTAGATTTGGGGAGAGAAAATCCTTTGGAAAGGGACATGATGATTTCTCAAGCTGTCACTCAAGCCAGATCAAAGGATCCCTGAATCTCACAGAGGGAGGAAATCTTAGAGAGTGCCATTTAGTCCAGCTCACCACTGCCGCCTCCCACCCAGCAACACCTTAAATGTCTTCTCTATTCCCCAAGCATATATATATATTTTTTGTTTTGTTTTGTTTTGTTTTGTTTTGCGGTATGCGGGCCTCTCACTGTTGTGGCCTCTCCCATTGCAGAGCACAGGCTCCGGACGCGCAGGCTCAGCGGCCATGGCTCACAGGCCCAGCCGCTCCGCGGAATGTGGGATCTTCCCGGACCAGGGCGCAAACCCGTGTCCCCTGCATCGGCAGGTGGACTCTCAACCACTGTGCCACCAGGGAAGCCCCCCAAGCATAGTTTTGAGTGAGCCTTTATTTTCCTGAGTAAGCTTTCTTCCCCAAACAGAATTTTATCTGCCAGGAAAACACTGTTCTTGGGCTCAGTTCTTGGGTATAAGTTAGACTTCAGGGAGTGTGAGCTCTTTACGATTTCAGGGTCTGATGTCTCTGTCACGGTCAGGTGCTAGAAGTCAAGTGAAAGAATTGTTCTTCCGCAAGAGGCCCATCCAGTAAGAAAAATGGCAGTAGGGCAAAAGACTTAAGCCTAAGTCTATAATCAGGGATAGGAAACTCCACCTCAAACCCCTTGGTACCCTTGGGAAGTTGCACTGGAGAGTAAAACCCAGCTTATTCTACAGAAGAGACAGGACGTTGTGCTTCATTTTCTCACACAGCCCCCAGCCCTCTTTCATGATGCAAGCACCAATACCTCCCCAAAAGGGATTGTGCTAACTTTCAAGAGTAGGCAGCCCATCATTCTGCATGACCTGGGCACAGAGCCAAATAAGCCAAGAATGGGAAACATGGAGGATGTCAAGAAGGGAGAAGCACTCGGAGAATTAGCTGCCTCCACTGGGAAGAAGGAGAAGCTGCTTCCAAGACTCTAGGGTGTATGCCTCTCATGCTTTGCTCTGGATACAAAGGAGGAGTCTATCCCCCCAGGGGCATCAAGTGAGACCTCTACCGCCTGTCTCTCCACACCCTCCCCCTTAAATTGCACCTCTGTGCTGTATCAAGGCTGATTAGAACTTAGAGGAGCCAAGGTCTCTGCCAGCTGGCCCTTCACAGGTGTGATGAAAATAGTGATGGCAGGCGACTTCTCTGGCCCCTTTCTCTCGGACCAGTGAACCTCACCCGGGAGCGCTCCCTAATAAAGCTCACTTGAAGCTTTCCTCTGTTTTGCAGTGCCGTTTGTTAAGATCTGACCTTAACATTTGGTGCCGAAACCCGGGAGGGGTACCAAGCCCCGCGGGGTACCGCGCGGGCCGCTTCTCCCCTCCCTCAGGAGACAACCGGGGAACCTCTACTCATCCCCCCGATCCGGTAGAAAACGGGGTAAGTCCCCCTCCCTTGTTCCCTCCGACCCTAAGAGTCCCTGCCCTCCGGACTCCCTGTCCTTAATCGCGGCCGCGTCAGGGATTCCTCCGTCCTCTCTCCGGGCCTCGGGCAACTGTGGAGACGTCCCAATTGCCTGACTGCTCTCCGACCTGCGGGGCCTCGTGTGATTGTGGTGACGTCCCAATCGCCTGACCGCCCTCCGACCTGCCGTGAATTGGAGACTGAGACCAGGGACGCCTCTCTCCCTCTCCATTCACTCAGGGACAGACTGGGGGTCATGGGAACCTCACAATGGAAACCAGATCCTAAGACGCCCCTGGGGTGTCTCCTAGCCAATTTTACAACCCTCGGTTTCTCCCAAGATCTCCGTCGCCGACGGCTTATTTTCTATTCCACTGTGCCCTGGCCACAATATCCTCTAGACAATCAATCCTGAAGGGACTTTCGATTTTAACATTCTCCGTGATCTAGATAATTACTGCCGCAGGATGGGCAAATGGTCTGAGGTCCCCTTTGTTCAGGCCGTCTGATATTTGCGCTCCCGCCCCTCCCTTTGCGTCAATTGTTCTACCTCTCAAATCCTCCTTGCCAAATAAACATCTCCTCCATCCAAAACCTCAGTCCCCTTGGATTCCTCTCCACTAGCCGACCCACCCGAACCTCTAGCCTCTCCCCCTTCCAGAGCTCCTCTCCAACCTCCACCCTACCCAAAAGCGGTCCCTTCTCCTCCCGAACCCGCTCCGGCCCCTCCAACTGCTCCCCCGCCTCCCTCAACGGTTTCTCCTCCCACGCCCCTTGCTTACACGCTCTCACGACTCCCAAGATCCAAATCTCCTGTGCTCTCTGAGGGAGGTAGCGGGAGCGGAAGGACTGGTCAGAGTCCATGTTCCCTTTTCTCTCCAAGATCTCTCTCAAATAGAAAAGCGATTAGGCTCCTCTTCTGCCGACTCTTCCCGCTACATCAAAGAATTTCGCTCTCTCTCTCAAGCTTACGATCTAACCTGGCACGGTATCTTTGTGATCCTATCTTCTACTCTGACCCCTGATGAGAGGGAAAGAATTCAAACTGCTGCCCGAAACCATGCAGATCAGGTTCACCTTACCGACAACTCCGTGCCTGTCAGAGCCACTGCTGCACCTGGCACCGATCCAGGCTGGACTTATCAGGATGGCCAAGATGGCCCTCATAAACGCGACCTCATGATCCAATGCCTCCTGGCTGGCATGCAGGCTGCTGCTCATAAGGTAGTCAATTTTGAAAAACTAAAAGAGATAACCCAAGAACCTAACGAAAATCCAGTTATCTTTCTCAATCGCCTTACAGAGGCCTTAACGCTCTACACCCGGCTGGACCCCGACACCCTGGCAGGGGCAGCGGTCCTAACCACCCATTTTATCACCCAGTCAGCCCCGGACATCCGAAAGAAATTAAAATGGGCAGAAGACGGCCCTCAAACCCCTATTCGAGATCTGGTAAAAATGGCCTTTAAAGTCTATAATGGTCGTGAGGATTTGGCAGAATCCGGCCGACAGGCTCGGATGCACCAAAAGGTGGCCCTCCAAACCCAAGCTCTTGTAGCCGCCCTAAGGCCGGCCATCTCCCATGGATCACAGCATCCACGGGATCCACAAAAGGCAACCCTGCCGGGGGGCCTGCTTCAAATGCAGAAAAGAAGGCCACTGGGCTCGCCAATGTCCCAATCCCTGACCTTCTAAGCCCTGTCCCAGCTGCGGGCTAACGGGCCACTGGAAGAGTGACTGCCCTACGACTGGCCCTCCCTCAGTGTCTCCACGCGGGGGGCAGGCCGACCCAACGGCATTACCACTCAGACTGCTGGGATTGGCTTACGACTGACGGCGCCTGACACAGACCACGTGCTCAGTAAGTGTTTCTTCCCTTTCCTCGGCTTGACAGAATATGTTTACTGAGGACAGGTGAGATCCACAGAGGCTAGCCCTATCCCTTGGACTGGTGTCAAATTGGTGGCCTCTAGATACCATGCCCAATAAACAAAAATAAGACCAGAAGAAGGTTAAGTAAAGCTGCTGTCTGCCTGCCTGCCAGCATAACAGTGTCCTGTCCATCAAATCCATAGTTGATCCTCTTGGATCCATCCATGGGCATGTTTGAGGGAGTAATACCTCTATGCCAGGCTTGTCATAGTCTGGTCTTCTTGTGACCAAAAGCAGTCATTGCAAGACAACTGGCCTGAGGAGTGGCTTTTCTATGTGAAGTTAACTAGTCCATGAAGTAGTTGGAACTTTGCTCCCTCCTGCATTGAGCCCCCACAAATCCCCACCCCCACTCCCACCTTCTCCTAGCTAACCCCTCCTCCTGCTGTCCTTGACCTGAAACATTAATTCTGCATGGAAGCCTTCCAGACTACTAAAATAGCCTGAGTAGCTGTTCTTTCCCTGAGCACTTTGCACACCAACAAGTAATGAAACAATTGCACATTTCTGTATAAAGACTGTTTTCTCCGCTAGACTGGAAGCTCCTGAGGGAGGGACAAGACCTGTTTTGTTCACCTCTATAACCCCAGCATCATGGTACGTACTCAGAATGTTTGTTGACTGACTAGATGATGCCTGCAGTCTCTCTCAGTCTTAGGATTCTAGGGTCACACAGGTAGGCTGTTCCTCTGTAACCGGCAATGGCAAGGCCATGGCTAATTAGCCAGAGTCAAGACTGAGAAGGGTTTGGGATATCCTGAAACATGACATCTTTTTTTTCCCTCTTTTTCTCTCCTTTCTCATCACCATCTCTGCTGAGGTGGTGACAGAATGTTGAGCAGCCATTCAGCCTCTGCCACAGTGGAGAGGGAGAATTAGCCAGCAATCCTAACAGCTCTTTTGAGTTCTGACAAAGGAGAGCAAGCCAGGATACACATAGCACCAGCTGTGGGTGTTTCAGATCCCAGATCAAGGTCCTAAGTCCTGGGTGACAAAGATAAAGTCCCTAATTGCCCAACCTGGCATACAGTCTGAGGCTGACAGATGTGTAGGAGAGGCCTGGATCGGAGAGTCATGATAGCTCAGACTCTGACTGCCAGGAGAAATGTGGTTTCTGTAGTCACAAGTCAAGAAGCTTCCCTCCCGCTGAGAGCTGGAGGAGACTTCCAGAATGAACAGGAAGTTCAGCACGGAGGGAGCCAGCCGAGAGGCAGCCCTGAAGGAACCATCCATCAGAGGCTCAGATTGCAACTGCTCTTCTGTGTGTTGGCTTAAAAAATCAAATTCCATTCTAGACAAATTTCCATATTGCATGCAAGATGCTCTAATTTCAAGAATGTCAAATATGCGGCCAAACACAATTACACTTTAAGCACAGCACTCACTTGAAATACAGCATAAATTTCTAAACCAATTTTAATCACATTACAGAGAGGGCAGACATGCTCAGAAATCTGAAATTCCACCTTATCTAGAGAGCCTCTCCTGATTAGTTAGAAGAGTGGCCAATTTGCTGGCTCTGCCTTGACTATTCTCTTGTTCTCTCTCTGCTGTCAGGTATGCATTTTTATTATCCTTATTATCCTTATTATTATTCTTATTATCCTTATTCTTGAACATAATGTAGATGTGTTTGTCTGTTATTCATTCTGCCCTGGTTACCCGTTCACTTTGTTAATCACATGCCCTTTATGCCTGAGTAGCCTTTTGGCTGTTTGTATCTGGTTCCCTTCTGTGAGCCTAGGCCTGGCTTTGGATTCCTTTCATGCAGGGCTTGCCCCAACCCCAGGCCTGCCCAGGTGTTTAATAAGGGTTCTTTTTTTTTTTCTTTTGTGGTACGCGGGCCTCTCACTGTTTTGGCCTCTCCCATTGCGGAGCACAGGCTCCAGACACGCAGGCTCAGCAGCCATGACTCACAGGCCCAGCCGCTCTGCGGCATGTGGGATCTTCCCGGACCGGGGCATGAACCCGTGTCCCCTGTATCAGCAGGCGGACTCTCAACCACTGCACCACCAGGAAAGCCCCAATAAGGGTTCTTTGAGAATGAAAGCTCTAGGAGCCATAGACCAGACCAGGTGTTGTCTGGGTCAATACGTGACAGTGAGTCCAAGCTCCCCCGAATGAAGGCGTAGATGATTTCTGTCTGGGCAGTGGGTCCAAGCACCTTAGCATCACTCTGGTCTGGGAGACTGGCACACTCCTTGTTGGCCACCATCACTAGAGATGCCTGTATATATTTTTCTGCCATGGGGTGGCTGGAGAAAGGACCATCTGGGTGCTCTCTCTGATTCCCTGACCCGACTCTGATTCTACTGACCAAGACCTGAAGGAATCACACTTGGGGTGGGGGGGCGGGTGGCTGATAGTAGGGAGACCAGAAACTAGCGAGTTACAGGGTCTGCAACTGACCTTTGGAGTCCTTCCAGGTGGAAAACTCTAGGTTGCTGATCTCTGGGTTGCCCCAAAGGCTTCAGGACAATCATTCAGGAGGGAAAGAACCCCAGGCTCCACAGAAAGCTTGAATCTCATGCTAACTTGTTCTTACTGGCTTGTGTGTGTGTGGGTGTGCGTGTGTGTGTGTGTGTCTGTCTCTGTCTCTCACTTGCACTGTTTCTGCCTCTGTGTGTGCATGTGTGTATATGTATATACTGTCTCTTTCTCCTTTCTCTCTCTCTTTTCTCCCTGTCTTTCTCTGTGTCTCGGTCTCTCTCTCCTCTCTTACTTCATTTCTGTGTGTGTACATGTGTCTCTTTAGTTTCTCTGTATCACTATCTCTCAGTCTCTCATCTCTCCCCCGTCTCTTCCACCACTACTCATTCCTCTCTCTGTCTGCTCTCTCTCTCTTTTCATCTCTGTCTCTGTTTCTGTCTGTCTGAGTATGTGTGTCTCTCTCCTCTCTCTCACTCTTTCTTCACTGCTTATTTCACATGGCCAGATACAGAAACACCCATTTTTTCCCTTTGACAAACCCACACATTTAAAAGGGTAATTTCATTTAGAAATGAAGGGAAAGGAATCTAGCCCAGAGCACAGATGCTGCCTCAGTCAGGATGCTAAACCAAGCCCCTTAACTCTTCTTCTTTATTTTTATTAAAAACAATTATTTATTTTTGGCTGCATTGGGTCTTTGTTGCCATGCACGGGCTTTCTCTAATTGCGGCAAGTGGGGGCTACTTTTCGCTGTGGTGCGTGGGCTTCTCATTGTGGTGGCTTCTCTTGCTGTGGAGCGTGGGCTCTAGGCCCATGGGCTTCAGTAGCTGTGGCACGAGGACTCAGTAGTTGTGGCCCATGGGCTCTAGAACACAGGCTCAGTAGTTGTGGCGCACAGGCTTAGTTGCTCCACAGCATGTGAGATCTTCCTGGACCAGGGCTCAAACCCGTGTCGCCTGCGTTGGCAGGTGGATTCTTAACCACTGTGCCACCAGGGAAGTCCCCAACTCTTCTTCTGTTGTGTGTTGAGATCACAGGACTTGAGCTCCCACAGAAACTGCTGTCCTTCCAGAACCTGGCTCACTGGGGTATACACGCATTGGATGACAACTTCCTGGGGCTGGTAGAATAAGATGGAGGAGTTGGGACCTGAAGGTAGACTCGATGAAGTAGATAACAGACTTTTCTCGATGAAGTAGATAACAGACTTTTAAAGTCCATCCCTGCCCTGATGTGAGATTCTGGGATTCTGGGATTTTATGCCTGTAACTTACTTGAACCTGAAATAATCCAACAGTATTCAGTTCTGGGCTTCATACATTAAGAGGAACAAACTAGAATATGTCCAGAAGAGAGTGAGTAGACTGGAACAGGGACTCGAGACCATGTCACCATCTCACAGCTGATGAGAATTATGTTTTGACTGTGTGCAAGACGCTGGACTAAGCACTGGCCATACAGAGATTAATAAGGCACAGCCTTTTGACTTCACAGAGTGATCCAATCTAGCAATGTGAGTTTAATAATTATAGCCCACACTCACCAACTGCTTCCAATATGCCAGACACTGTTGCAAGATTTTTGCATGTATTATCGGGTTTAGTCCCCATTTTACAGGTGAGGAAACTGAGACACAGAGAAGTTACATTTGGTGACAGTTTAGTACCTGAAGATTTATTGAAAGAGTTAGGGCTGGCCAGCCTGGAGAAGAGAGGATTCATGGGTCTCTTATCTTCAGACTTCTGTCAGAGTCCAAGAGAACAGATATATTTGGATGTGACCCCAGAGGGCAGAGCTGGAACCCAGGAATGGAAGGAGACTTGGACTCAATACAAGGAAGAAAATCTGTCTTAGGAATCAGAGTGGTCCATGTCTCGAACAGGCTTCCTGGGGAGGGACAGGGATGTCTAAGCAGAGGCTGCATGGCCATTCAGGAAGGGAGGAGGGGAGGATGTGTCTAAAGTTCTCTTGTAGTGCCAGTGGGCTGGCACATCTCTATTTTCTGCCTGCACAAATGTGGGACTTCCGTGGTGGTGCGGTGGTTAAGAATCCACCTGCCAGTGCAGGGGACACGGGTTTGATCCCCGGTCCAGGAAGATCCCACATGCCGCGGAGCAACTAAACCCGTGCACCACAACTACTGAGCCTGTGCTCTAGAGCATGCGAACCACAACTACTGAGACTGCATACCACAACTACTGAAGCCCGCGTGCCTAGACCTCGTGCTCCACAACAAGAGGAGCACCATAATGAGAAGCACATGCACCACAACAAAGACCCAATGCAGACAAAAATACATTTTTTAAAAAAAGACCCAAATGTGATACCTTTAAAGTCCTCTGGGAATCCACACTTCAGCTGCTAGAGAGAAACATGTCTCCCTCTGTACACAGGAAGCCCCCTGTGGCCTGCTTATGGTTATCTTTCTTCACATGTTTCTTACTTCTCTTACCCCCCTCCAAGAGGTTTGGGCTGTGCCTTGCAAAAGAATCCCACCCACAGTCTTTCCCCATAGTTTCTTACTCAGGCCTTGGGCTGATATTGTTGCTGTGGAACTGCATACCAAGAGCCAAGCAATGACTCTTTCTCAATAGGGTGGTCAGACCACACCGGATGACCAACAGGCCAGTCACCACCAGCCAGGTCCACATAGCCCAAAGGCTCCCATGCCTCATACACGGTAAACTGTGATCACCCATTAGTCAAGCCCAGCAGCTGTTCTGCTACCAAGATAAATACTCTGGCCTTCCTCTAAGTCTGGCCCTAAGTGGGGCATCCAGCAGTGGAGAAGATTGCTAGAAGTGGTCAAGCTTGTGAGGTGGTCAGGCACGACCCTAAGGTCACCCTTACACAGCTTGCAGGCTCTCGTAATGAAGGTCCAGACTGGCCAAGGGATAGCAGCCAAGGCCCTTGGTTGAGAAGGCTTCTCAGCTTGTAGCCAGAGAAGTCAAGGCACTGAGCTCCTGTAGTCAGGGAGGCTGTGCCTGGGAGTCCCTCATGCTATTGCCGTACTTCCATGAAGAGAAGTGCAGGTCTCAGAATGTCCCTGCAGTTAAAGTCAGCCCCGTATTACCTGAGAGTTCCAGGGAGCAAAGGGTGGCATGGGAAGATTCCTGAATGTGAGACCCTGGGCTTCTTCCACGAAGGCCCAGATGCTTCACTAGAAAGACTGCCCTGAAAAGACTTTGGGCGGGGGAGCTTTTGAGGGGCTCTTCCCCCATGGCCCCATGCCTCCAACACAGGTGCAACCCCTTGTTCCCCAAGTCCACAGCTTCCAGCCTGGGCACAATTTCAAAGAACCAGGTGGGCAATGACTAAATAATATTCCCTCAGAGATCCAGGGATGTCAAGGGCAGAAGGACAGTGGAAAAGTAGGGACCAGCCTCAGAACTGGTGATGCCATGGGGCAGTGGGTTGTCGCATTCTGGAAACAGTTCCAGGCCATTATGAGGCGCTGAAGGGCAGGAAGCCTACCAAGGAAGTCTCCTGGGAATGCTGCCTACTTAGGTCAAGTGGGATATGCCAAGATAATGCATTCAGTTTGGATGTTATATCATGGTACCAACTGCAACCCCCAAAGCTGGGGATAGGGGATTTGATTCTAGGAAGGCCAGGGAGTTGTCAGAGAGGTTAAAATAGAGGAGATGGTATTGGGTGGGTAGAAGTGGGAACGTATTCAGTCAGTTATGACTGGGGTCTAATACCTGAAACTGGTATGCCCTCAGCTATGGATAACTGCAGGCCACTGGGGCTCAAGTGGAGCTGCCACAGGTTGGGAGGCTGAAGGTGGAGATGCAATGAAGAGAATTCCTGGCTGAGATGAGCTCCTACAGCACGGACAAGCCAGCAAATTTCCAGAATGTAGCTGTTGCTCGGGTTGATGCCCAACAGAAAAGGGGATCCAAGAAGGCGCCCCCAAGCCAGGTGAGTCATGTGGTTGTCTGAGAGATTTAGGCTCTCCAGTGAGCTGAGTTTGGTCATCTGGTAAGCAGTCATGTCACTGATGAGGCAGTTGGCCTCCAGAACCTGAGGGTGACACAAGAACTGGAGCTCTCTGTCATTAGCCAGGCAGTTATGGTCCAGGAGACTGGATGCCAGGGTGAGGGGGCTGAGCCAACAAAGCTGATTGAAGGCCTCTGAGGCCAGAACCTCCAGCTAGCTACACCTAAAGTCCAGGCTTTGGTCGGGTCTCAGTTGAACCGTCCCCTTTAGGGCTTTTACAAGGGGATGTCTGAGAGACATCCCCTTGTCTGAGAGAGGTCGAGTTGTTCCACACTCCCTGATAGCCCTGCCAGAAAAGTTTGGAAGCCGAGGCCCTAGCAGGAAACACTCAGCCTGACTGTCAGGGAGGAGGAGAGAAAAGAATATCCTGTGAGCTAGTCAGAGTGGGTTGGAGTTGGGAAGGAAGAGCCAAACCCCATTTATACACACACACACAGACACACACACACACACACACACAAAAGGTCTTGAGTACCTCCCTCGGCACTGTCATATATATTACCTCACTCCAAGAAACAGGAGTAGTTTTTCCTGCTTTATAGATGATGAAAGAAGTGCAGAGAAGCAAAGTGACCTGCCCAGTGTACAGGATGTTAACCCAAGTCTGTCTGACTCAAAGCCTATGCCCTTTTCACTATTTATCTTGCCTCCTTGAGCGTATCTTTTTCTAGTTCAAAAAGCCCTTTGTTGGGTTTCCCTGGTGGCGCAGTTGTTGAGAGTTTGCCTGCCGATGCAGGGGACACGGGTTCGTTCCCTGGTCTGGGAAAATCCCACATGCCGCGGAGCGGCTGGGCCCGTGAGCCATGGCTTGAGCCTACGCGTCCGGAGCCTGTGCTCCCCAATGGGAGAGACCACAGCAGTGAGAGGCCCGTGTACCGCAAAAAAAAAAAAAAAACCCTTTTTTTCTATAAAAACAGGAAATTTGTTTCTATACGTGAATGAATCAGGCGATCCTATAGTACAATACAATCCTTGAATATTAGAGCTGGAAGAGACCTTAGAGATCATTTCTGTCTGACAATACTCTCATTTTATAGCTGGAACAACAAAAGGCTCAGAGAGGGGAAGAGGCTTGTCCGACGGGAGAGCAAACCTGAGTCTGAATCTGCCCGTTCACCCTGTTCCCCAGGAGATCACCAAGTGGGGGTGAAGAAAGGAGGGAGAGGCAACAATGAATCCATGTATAGATTCCTTAGGTAGACACTGCCTACCCCTTGTTACTCTATTTTTTGGGAGAATGGGGCACCTACCCAGGACAGGAGAAACCTATTTCTAGCCTTTTCTCTTAGAGAAAAGGTCAACCAGGGGGGTTCTTCTACCACCCCCAACCCCACCCCACTCCCTGCATAAAATAACTTACTGGGTACAAATGAATTTTGAGGTTAGAAACACATGGGTCTAATTCCTGACTTACCACTAACTAACCTAATAATCTTGGGCAGATTCTACCACTTCCCTGAGCCTCAGTTTCATCCATAAAGTAATGACACCTAATACCTCCCTCATTGGGTTGTTGTGGAGATGCAATGCCATCTACAAAGCACTTAACACAAAGTACCCGTATATAAGTATTCATTTGTCCCTTTCTTATCCACCACAAACTCCTATATTTTCACCCCAGATGGGCCAGAAAGGCAAAAGTCCCCAGCATGGAGAAGATAGCAGCCTTGGGGCAGAGGGGCAGAATTTCTACTACTGCCCATGAGGTGCACAGACAGCAAGGCCAAAAGCAGGCTGAGTTCTGAATGGCCCTTGCTGTTGGACTCCTTTACTTTTCCTCCAAACTGTGGGCCTGGGCTGGACCTTGGGTAGTTTTAAATAGTCCCATGCCGAGTAGGAAGTACTGATAAAAGGTGGGAGAAGCAAGAACCAACAATTCTCCCTGGGGAAAGATAATGCAGAGAAGGGGGTGAAGGTCTTCGAAAGTGAAAAGGAAATAGAGGAGAATTGCTGGGCTTTCCTAACATATTGGCGTGCCAGGACATGAACAAACTGGGATACCTTCTCTGACTGGCTTATTAGTTTCCCTCAGTCCTTGGGGACCATTATAGCGAAACGCCTGAAGTGGAAGGAAAATCCAGGCTCTGAATAAATTCACCAGCCTCTCAGCTGTTGTGTCATGGAACTCCGGCTTAGAGATGAGAGGGAAGTCAGAGGATGGGGTCCACGCTGAATCTGGGATAGGCCCCTACCACTTGGCAGGTATTGGGCTAGGTGCCCCTCCCTCCAGTCATTCAATTAATTGGTGCCAGGTGCGACGGGGAATAGAAGAGCCTCAAGTCTCACCTGTATTAAAAAAAAAACAACTGTACCATAATTTCCTTCTCTGGATCTAGCACTCCTTCTTTTTTCAAGCAAGCTTTTAGAAAAACTTGGTTGCTGATTTCTTCCTCTGAAAAAAGTCCATGGTCTTCATTCATTGTTCTCTATCGCCGCTACAACTTCTCCAATCTAAGCCCAGCTAATCTCTAACCTGCCTCCAGTCTCTGCCCTCCTTCAAGGCAGCTGAATCTCCAAGGCAGCAAGTGTAACCATAATTTCCTTGCTTTAAATTCTTTGATGGCTCCCCAGTGCATGCCAGATCAGGTCCCAATCTTCTTCTCCATGAGGCCCTTTGTGATCTGGCCCCTGTCTTTATTTCTTGTCACTTCCCCACAGGAAACATGCATTTCAGCCATACTTAACTACTTACAGTTAGTCAGGGATGTTTTGTGCCTTTCTTTATTTGCACATACCAACCTTTCTTCCTGGGATTCTCCTTCCAGCTTGACTGTCTGGCAGATTTTGACCTGACCTATGAGCTACAGCTGAAACATGGTCTCTTATGCAAAGACTTCCTGGATCTGTCACCTTTTCTTGGCTTCAACCTTGTAGTCACCTAAGCGGCACCCTCCTCATACTCCCTAGTCAGTTCTTTTCATGTCTGGTCTTATTTATCCCCACCCGTGCCCCTGATTTTTCTTCACTTGAGCCTTCTTCCATACCAGGTATCTACTAATGTTGTGTACACACATTATCCCATTGAATCTTCCTACCACCCGGTGAGTTTGGAGCCATTATTATTCTCATTTTACAGCTGAAAAAACTAAGGCTTGAAGAATCTGGGTCAGTTACCCAACATCACCCAGGATACAGGGTTAATAAGCAGCACAGTAGAGATTGAAACCCAGGCTGACTCAAAAGGCTTAACCCTGGCACTAAAGTATCTAGCCTTTACCTCTTTAAGGAGTGTAGTAACATCCCTTAAGGGAGAGACTTGCTGGGCTGGGCAGAAGTGGAGATGAAATCTCTTTAGTTCCATGTTCCCTGAGGTCCTAGAGGCTGCAGACAGTGACCTTGGAGCAGTCCAGCTGCTACTATCTATGCTTTCTTCCATTTGAGACAGAAAGCAGAGGGGGATAGGAAAGAAACTAGTACTTTTCTAAGGCGAAAAAGATGCAAAGCTTCAGGGACTAACGCTGCCTACTTCAACAGCTCACACAAAATCCCCTGGCCAAGCCTTGGCAGAGAAGGTCAAACAGTCCTGGGCAAGACTGACGGGCGGCAGGGAGAAAGCCGGAGGTCGGGGGGTGGGGGGGCAAGCAAATGAAGCCAGAGTTCAGGCTCCAACTGCCACCTGGTGGTCAGCCTTAGAAAGGCAAGTGGATGGGGGCTGGCTGGAGCCCTGTCTTGGCACAAGCTACAGGGCAGACTGCTCAAGTGAGCTGGCCCTGGCTCACAGCGTTCTTTCACTCACTCATTCATCCCTCCATCTATCCACTCATTTCTTCATTCATTCCACAAAGGTGTATTGTACCAGGCACAGTGTAGGCCCTGGGAATACAGCAATGAACAAAACAAAAATGCCTGCTCTCCTTGAGCTCGTAGTCTAGTTGTGGGAGACAGACAAAAAATAATTATGTAGATGACATTGTGTATTAGACGATGATGAATTATGAGGTAAAATCACATGGGAAAGGGGAGAGGCAAAGGCTTTGCCATTTTAAGTAAAGCCTCGCTGAGAAGATGAAATTTCAGAAAAGACTTGAAGGAGGTAAGGGAGGTAGCAATGGAGATGTCTCTGGAAAGAAGGTTGTGGGATAAGGAAATAGCCCAGGAAAGATTCTAAGGTGGGAACATATGTGATGTGATTAAGGAGCAGTCAGGAGGCCAGTGTGTCTGGAGCAGAGTGAATAAGGGGAGGAGTAATAAGAGATAAGCACAGAGTGGTAGGCTGGGGTTGGATCAGGTGGGGCTCTGAAGGCCTTCTTATATACTGAGTGAGAGGGGAAGTCATGGAAGGGTAACTTGCCCAGGATCACCCAAGCTAGCAACTGGCATTCTGTCTCAAAAGCCTGTGCTCTGCACTGACAGGGATATACACATAGACCAGTGGAAAAGAGAACCCAGAAATAGACCCATACAAATCTGCCCAAGTGAGTTTTGACAAAGGTACAAAGCAATTCAATGGAGGAAGGATAGTCTTTCCAACAAATGGTAGTGGGGCAATTGGACAACCATAGGCAAAAAATAAACTGCAACCTTATACAAAAATGAGCTCAGAATGGATTACAGACTTAAATGTAAAACATAAAATTATAAAACTCTTAGAAAAAAATAGGACAACATCTTTGGGACCTAGGGCTAGGCAAAGAGTTTTTAGGCTTGACTCAAAAAGCACAGTCCATAAAAGTAAAAATTGATAAGTTGGACCTCATCAAAATTAAACATTTTGCTCTGGGAAAGACATGTTTGACTCACACAAAAAAGACATGAATGTTCATAGCAGCCTAAAACTGGAAACAATCCAGATGTCTTTCATCAGGTGAATGGTTAAACAAACTGGTGCATCCATACCATCTGATACTTACTATTCAGCAATAAAAAGAATGAACTCTTGATATATGCAACAACTTGGATGAATCCCCAGGGAATTATGCTGAGTGAAAAAATACAATTCCAAAAGGTTATATACTATATGATTCCATTTATATAAAATTCTTGAAATAACAAAACTGTAGACATGGAGGACAGATTTCTGGTTGCCAGGGATTAGGGATGAAGGGAGGGAAGTAGGTGAGTGTGGATACAGAGGGACAACGTGAGGAATTCCTTGTGGTGATTGAACAGCACTGTGTCTTCTAAGGCTGTGGATCTCCACATGTGATAAAATTGCATTAGAACAACACACACACACACATACACACACAAATGAGTTCATAAAACTGGTGAAATCTGAATAAGCTCTGTGGATTGTATCAGTGTCCGTTGACTGGTTTTGATATTATACTGGTAGTTAGGATGCCAACATTGGCAGAGGTGGGGTAAAGGATGCACAAGACCTCCCTGCAGCTTCCTGTGAATTACTTCAAAATAGAAATTTCAAAACAAACAACCTTAGAAGAAACAATTAGAGATTTTAAACAATAAACTTATAGAGTATTCAAGCAAAAAATTTTGAAGACCTCCCCTACGTCAGTTTAAATAAACAAAAACACCTTAACAGATTTACTAGCATTCATACCTAAAAAAAATCAGTTCCTCAAGAGAAGATCAGAACTACTTATGATCTGACATTAATAAGGGGATGTTCAAGGTGACAATTAGTCCAATACTGTTATATTACAGATGGGGAAAATGAGGCTCAGAGACAGGAGGCTACTTGCCCAAGGTCATACAGCAAAGAAGAATGGTGGAAATAAAGTCCTCTTGGTTCCTGGTTTCAGTGAGAATGATAAGAGACTCGGCAGGGGAAGCAAGGTCAGGTGCCTCTCCCTCTGTGAGCCTTTCTCCCTTAAACTCTGTAAAATGTCTGGTTTGAGTATGTGAAGATCCTAGCCCAGTGCCTGGCACCTAATTGGTACTTATAAACTGTAATTTCCCTATACCCTGTTTGTTGAGAGAGGGACCCCCATGCCTTCATTCAAAGCCAGAGGGAAAGAGACAAAGACTACAGCCACAGCAGGGAGTCACCCTCACCTTCCTTTGAGCACCCCCTGATTTCTAGACTTCTAGTAGGGATTGATCCTGGTTATGTCCTGGGGGTAAGGTTGAGGGTCACCATGGAGATGCCTGGGGGGATGGGATGACATTTCTGTTTCTATGGTGATAGCCTGAGAAGCAGGATGTGATTTGGAAGAAAGGTTGGGGAGCATGGAGAGTTCTTTCCATGGAGATGGGGAGGGGGCTCTCTGAATCTTACCTAGGGGTGGAGGTAGGGGAATTAGAGAAGGGAAGCCACTCATCTCCACGGTAACAGATGGGGAAGGGGTGGCGTCACCTAGGGAACAGTGGGAGGTGAAGCCTTCTATCTCTGATGCTAGAAGGCTGCTAGGGGTATCGCTTAGAGCTATTTAAATGTTTTAAGTGGTCCTCCATGTACCACCTAAATTCATCTCTCATATCACCAGTATGCCTCCACATTTTGGAAAGACTGACCAGTATACCTACTGTAGTCTCTCTCAGAGCTACTGTGGGGCACTGTTAAGACATTTCTAAGTTCTTTGGAAAGAAGTGCTATACAAATGGGCATGCAGTAGCTCCTGCTTGCCTTGCGATCCGCAGGCGCAGGAGTTTTGTCTGTCTCATTCACTCCAGCACCTAGAACGGTGTCTTGCACATGGCAGGCATTCAATAAATACATGTTGAATGAATGAATTACCTACCTTTTGTTGCATCCAACTGTAAGTTCCAATAATAGTGAAATGCTTCGAGTTCCCTACACATCCTACCACCATTCAAGACTCAGTTTTGGCATCATCTCCTTTGAGATGTATCACTCTCAATGTATCACTATGTATCACTATAAAATCATATGCCACTTTACATTGACTTTTTGTCTGTTTCCCTCACCTGGCAGTTAGAGCTTCGGGAGCAAAGACTATGCATATTTATATCCCAGCAGCTAGCACAGTGGTTGGCATATAATAGGTCCTTAATAAATATTGAATTAAACCAAATGCCTCCTTATTGCTTACAGCACATCAAGTCTACACACTTCTGGCTGACTCCACATCCTCTATAATGTGGGCCAGCCTACTGATTCAACCTTGCTTCCTTTTACTTTTTAGCACAATCTGTTACATGTTCATTTCCCCTTTCATTCTTCACTGGGTCTGTAATTTACCCCTTCTTTTGTAGTATAGTATAGTGGTTGAAAGCATGGGCTGTGGAATAGGATCTGGATTCAATGCAGTTGGGTTCAAATAATGTGGTAAGGGAACACTAAAGGGCCAGTTACTTTAACCTCTCTGAGCCACAAGTTCCTCATCTGTAAAATAAGGATATAACAACACCTATTTCTTAGGGCAGTTGTAGGGATTCATTGAGAAAATGCATATGAAGTACTTAGCACAGGCAGGAAATGAGCACTCAGAGAAGGTAAGGTATTACTGTTTTGTAATTCATTTAACACTGAGTCCCTACCTAAGGACCCCACAGTGTCAGGTGCTGTGCTGAGGTAAACAAAGTCAAACAAGACACTCCCTGACCTCAAGGAGCTCTCAGGCTACTGAGAGACAGCTGTGAATAAAGAAAACCATAGTCCAGTACTGTCATAGGGAGATGAATAAAGTGCTGTAAGAGCTAAGAGGAGGATACCTCACCTGCAAGTAAATGAACAGGAAATGCTTTCTGGAGGAAGTGATCCTTCAGCTAAGTTGTCAGTACTAAATACAGATTTGCCAGGCAGACAAGGGAGAGAAGGACATTGCAGGCAGAAAGCACGACCCATGTAAATGCACGAAGGCCTAAGAGGACATGATAGTTTGGAGAACTAGGAGAGTCAGCTAAAGGTGGAGCTTAGGATCCATGGGTGAACAGAATGAAAAGGATGTCAGCAGCAGGTCAAAAGGATCAGAAAGTCAGGTATGGAGTTTGACCTTTAACAGAATGCCCCCCTCAGGGCTAAAGTTATTCCCTCCATTCTTACCAAATTCCTATTTGATTATTTGTTTACTGGTCTTTCCCATTGAACTATGGGCCCCTTAAGGTCTCAAACCCAGTGTCCTGTTCTTTAAATTTCCAGTGCCTAGGATTTAGGTAGCACATAACTAATGTGGAAAGGAAGGAACTTCTGTAAGGTCACACAGCTACTCAGTAGCAGACGTAGGCCTCAAATATCAGTCTCCAGAGTGTAACTGTTTTACCACATTCCTCAGAGTTGGATATAAAAGGAATTTAAATCTTTCATTTAATTCAGTCTTCATTGTACTGGAGTTTTTCCTTTCATGGCTTAATGAACTTCTTCATTCAGAAACAGGCTACTAGGGAGGCAAATTCAAATCTCAGAAATACTTAGTGAAGATAGTTTGAACACTAGGGATTAAGTCATTATTCCATATATAATTTTTGGCAGGTTACAGCCTGCTCTTGGCTTTACACTGTGCACAATATGACCTCATCTAGTGTTATTGCTGGCATTACAGGTACAAATATCAGTACATTACTCGCTCAAGACAAAACAGCAGTAGACCAAAGAAGGTCTAAATTGCCAAGTGCCTCAATTCAGACAGGCAAGAAAAGGTCTACTATACCATTTCTCTCATGACTCACAAAATTAATCTAAGAGAACAAATCTGTGTTGGTCCAAACATGACAAATGAACATCATTTCGATCACAGAAGCACAACAGGAAATACTTGAAAGGTCATCTCATTTCTGTAGTTACGCATAGATTACTTAAAATTCTTTCTACTATTTTCCTGGACTTTAGTTTCTCCCCATTCCAACTCACTCTATATACTGTTGACCAGTTAGTCATCCTAGCTCTGCAACTTTGGGCAAGTTACCTAACTTCTCAGGGTCTCAGTTTCTTCATCTGCTAAATGAGGGGGCTGTGCTAGATTAGTGCTTTTTATACTGTGTTACTTAGAGCCCTCGAGTGCTTAGAGCCCTCAGAAGTGCTTTGGTGCCTTGTGTGCCACTGCACAAGTTGGGGAAAAGATGGGCTGAGTTGGCAGGCTTCTGTGTATCTACTTCAAACACAGCAGCCCTTTTAAAAACTATGGGTCTGTCTAAAATTTGGTTTGGAAAAAGAGTTCTGCTACTACAAAAAGTTTAAGTGACATTATACTTACAAGATTTCTAAGGGCCCTTCTGGTTCCACTAAACTAGGATTTTTTTTTTAAATGTCTCATACACAACAGGGATTTAATGTGATAAAGTGTTTACACACAGAAACACAATAAATGACTCATTGTTATTATTACCTTTTTTCTAACCACTTTTTAGTCTTGGTATTATCTCAATAAGATGCAATGTAATACTTAAAATGATGATGTGAATATACGATATGCACTGTGAAAGTAACTGGCGATTCTCATGAAGACTGTCATTTTGAAAGCCATAGAAAAATGGCTTACAAAGTTCAAGACCAAATTCAAATTCTGCGTATTTTTTTTTCTCTTAGGCAACAGTAAAACTATGTCTTAATCCAAGCAAATATGCAGGAACAAATTATCTTTAGTCTCACAAATACTGTTTTAGAAACAGCAGCCTCGTCACACCCGCGCCTCAGAGCGTACGGCATTGCCCAGACCCGGATCGGCGACGAGTAGACACGCGAAAAGCAGCACCTAGGGTTTGCTTGTTTGTTCGCGCGTTGTGTGTCTGTAACAGATGCCTAATACTGGTAATAGACAGCCTGGTAAAATGAGTCTACGGAAACGGTTGCTAGGTTTATCTAACAGCCGCTTCTGGCACTTGTCCGACGCTTAGGTAACAATGGAGCCACTGGACCAATGCTGCGCCCCGTCCGATTTCGTTGCTGTCAGCCCCTCCCACTTGTCCCAGGGCCGGAAGTGAGGTCTTTGGTGTTCTTCCCTGCCCCAAGATGGCAACGGCCGAAGACGAGTTACTGCCGCCGCGGCTCCCCGAGCTGTTCGAAACCAGCAAGCAGCTTCTGGACGAAGTGGAAGTCGCGACTGAACCCACCGACTCCCGCATCATCCAAGATAAGGTGCTCAAGGGATTGGACCTCCTGAAGAAGGCTGCCGAAATGTTATCAGAGCTCGACTTGTTCAGGTATGGGGAGAGGGTAGTATGACTGAGAACGTAGGTAATAATAGTTACCAGGGCGGAACCATTGATCATGGGTGCAGGAGAACTTTAAAACCCGGAGCCTTTCTTTCCTACCTCCCACTGCGACCTTGTGTACATTGTTTACATTCTCCACCTCTCTTCCGAGATAAGTATCACACGACTCTGCTCCCTAGTGTTGGCTATTTGCATAGGCATTGTGTGTGAGCGCACAGCCACTGCCAGTGAAGAAAACTGGCAGCTGTTCCCGGTGCTTCCTCCCTTTGTGCCTCCCCCAGGAAGACAGGGCCACAGTTTTAATGCCCAGCCAGACTTCACAGCCTTCTCTTTGCTCTTTCCAGCCGAAATGAAGATTTGGAAGAGATTGTCTCCAGCGATCTGAAGTACCTGATGGTGCCAGCATTTCAAGGAGCATTCGCCATGAAACAAGTCAACCCCAGCAAGCGTCTAGATAATTTGCAGTGGGCTCGAGAACACTTTTTAAACTACTTAACTCAGTGCCAATACTATCATGTGGCAGAGTTTGAGCTACCCAAAACCAAGACCAACTCCACTGAAAATAACACTGCTAATTCCTCCATGGCCTATCCTAGCCTCGTTGCTATGGCATCTCAGAGACAGGCTAAAATAGAGAGGTGGGTCATTTGAGGACTGCCCAATGGCAGTGCTGTTGGCGGGGAGGGGTGCATGTTTGGTATTTTTTTCTGGGGGTGGGGTGGGAAACAATGGTGTGTGTCACTCTTTGGATTCTTATTTAGCATAGGCCCTGGTGAGAGCAAACTCCTGAGCTTCTCAAGAAGCCACTGCCTTGGTTGAAATGATCATACCTAACTGTCAGATCCCTAGCACCTTATGGTTGCCAACAACAGCAATGTAGTTCAGCAGAGTGTCTCCCAGTCTCTCCCACATCACAGCACAGCAATACTCACATGGTACAGTGAGGTAAGTATCTCTGAAGGGCACAAATACCTTGTACCTATAGTCCATTTATGGTCAATTGATTGAGAAGCTCTGTTCTAACAATACTGGATGAGGTGTGTAACATCCTGGACTAATATTAGTACTGGCATAGCTTTATTATGTGACCTTGAACACCTTGCTTACTCTCTTAGTTTAGTTTTTTAAAAAGAGTGCTCACAGTGTTTAGGAGCTATGCTAGGCACTGGGGATTCAAACTAAGTATGGGCGTTTGTATGAATATGGGTGGTCTCTGCCTTGGAGGAGCATGCAGTGTGGTGAGGAAAGGAGGCATAGAAACAGTATAAATTATAAAATGATGTGATAGAGAAATGCACAACTTATCGGGAGAGCAGACAGGAGGGGCACCTAACCAAAGAGGGAGCAGGAGAGAGGAGAAGGCTCCCTGGACGAGGTGACTCCTGTGATGAGTTGTTTAAGGATGCATAGGAGTATCATCTAGAGGAAGAAGAAAGGAGGGCTTTAGCCAGCAGAGATAATAGCATTAGTAAAGCTACAGGGACATTAAAGACCACAGTGCTGGGGTGGGGAACAACCGTAAGCAATTAGGTGTTGCTAGGACACAAAGTGTGTGGTGAAGAAGGGGAAAGAATGATGTGAAGAATTTGTAGGGTTCACACCAAGGAGAGCTTGGGGTGCGAGGAAGATGAAAGAACGACCTTTTTCCTGAGAACTTGGGAAGGGGGTTTGAATCCCAGCTCCAAAATTTAATCATTCTGATTTTGGGTAGGTTGCTTAATCCCTCAGTGCCTTAATTTCCCCAGATGTCAATTGGATAATAATAGGTCCTATAAAATAGAAGAGAAAAAGCTCTTACCACATTGTCTGATACGGTAAGCACTCAAAAGTCAGCTATTGTCGTATCTTTGTAACTGAGTACCGGTCGCGGAATGAGAGACCTGGGTTTGAGACCAGCTTTACTAATAAGACATTGAACTTTGGGTAACTTATGTAACCTGTCTGAGCCTCAGGTTTCCTCATATGTGAAGTCTAAGTAACAGTGGTACCTATCTCATAGGGTTAAGAGGCATTAATGAAATAAGCCACATAAAACAGCTAGCATAGTATGTGTTACATAGTAAATATTCTATAAATCTTACCTATTATTAGGCTATGCTAAAGAGCTTGAGATTTGTTTGTGACTAGGGATCCACTGGAGGTGTTTTTTTTTTTTTTCTTAAAGAGTAGCACGGTCATATTTGCATTTTAACTAGCATACTCTGGCAGCAGTTAGGAAGCATTCTGAGGGAGAAGATTAGATTCAGTTAGGTCACAGAGGTGATGAGACCTTACTACTGCAATGGCAGAAGGGATGGAGGGGATATATTTATAGGGTTGAATCTGCAGAAAATGATCAATTGGTTGTGACAGGTAGGGTAGAAGGAAGCAGCAAGGAAGATGTCCATGTTTCTGATGTAGGTGGGTGGCTGTGGAACTCATTGAGATGGGGGAATAGAAGAGGAAGAACAGATAGGGGAGAGTATGAATTGTATATTGAGACATGTTGCATTTAAGGTGCCTAGGAAACATCCAAGTCAAGGTATCTGTAGCATGAAGCTCAGAGGAGAGGCCTGGTCTAGAGACTTGAAAATTGATTGATTCAGTTAACATATTTATTGAGCCTTTGCTGTGTGCTAAGTAATAGAGACCCAGACAAAGTCCGTGCCCTCGTGGAGCTCTTGTTTTGGTGGAGGAGACAGACAGTAAGCTAGTAAATAAACATGTGATTTTAGGTGGTAAGGGCTTTAAAGAATAATAAAGTGTGGTTAAGAGCTAGTGAGTGACAGAGAATGATTTTTGAGGAAATGGGATAGACTGATACGAAGTGGAATTCAGTATCATGTCCTTTGTAAGAAGGTAGGAAGCCCATTGGCATATAACAGTAGTTTAAACAGTGAGTTTGGTATCCAAATAATCATAATATAACCCAAAAAAAGACTGTAAATGCACTAGAGAGGTACAAATGGTGTTGCGGACAAAGACCAGGGAGTGATCACATCTGGTTGGAGGGTTAAGGGAAAGGTTTCCGAATGTAGTTGCATTTGAGGTGAGACTAGAAGGATGGTTAAAAATGCAAATTACAGGTTAGCCTGAATGTAAAAGTAATAATACTCATTGTAGAAATTTGGGAAACAACATTTTTTAAAATTAAAAATAAATCTTCATCCTAGCACTCAGAGATGATCTTTGTTAACTATCTGATGTATTTCCTTCCAGATATATAGTTATTTTAATTAATAAATTCGGAAGAATACCATAAATATAGATTTTTTAATCCTTTTGTTTTTAAACCTAACATCCTGTTTTGGTTTCCCAATGTCTTTTGATGCCGTGGTATTTAATAGTTAAATAGTATTCCAGCTTAACAGTCATATCATAATTATTTAAACTAATCTTTTATTGTCATGCTTAGCCTGTTTATGGGTTGATTTTTTATTTGCTATTCTAAGTAATGTTATGAGGAAACATAACTGCATCTGTCACTGTTCCTGTAGGACAGATTTCTAGAAGGACCAGTGGCTAAATCAAAAAGTTTGAATATTTTGGCTCTTGATGGTAATTATATTGCTTTCCACAATAACAAAGTTTCAAAGTATGTCCCACTGCAACAGTATTGAATGGCAACACTTAGAAAATCCAGATGGGCAAGGAGGAAAGATACCACATTGTTTTGGTTTGCATTTCTTTGGTTAGAAAGATTGATCTTTGAATTTTTTTTTTTAATGCCTGACAGACGAGATACCAACACTATCTTTTCGCTAATGGCTCCCATATTTATATCACTAACCCAGACCTCTCCTGACTTTGAACACCATACCATATGTGGATGTTTCACAGACATCTTAAACTTAACATGCCCTAAATTGAACTGCTGGCTTTTTAATCCCCAGATGTGCCCCCACACTCATGTCTTTACCATCTCAATAAACAGACCACCACTCACCCAGGTTTTAAGCCAGAAACGTGGGAGTTAGCTTCAGTTCCTCCCTTCTGAATTGCCACATCCTGTCCATCAACAAGGCCTGCAAGTTCTAGCTACAAAATGTACCTTATGTCCTTCTGTTTCTCTCTTTCTCCACTATCATACCTTCATCTAGGCCACCAGCATCTCTCACTTGAAATATCCAAAAAGACCTGGATGATCTGGCACCTGCCTCTCTCCAATCTCGTCATATATCATACTCCCCTTGTTCACTAGACTGCTGCCGTAATAGCCTTCTTTCAGTTCCGAACAGATCCAGTTCTTTCCTTCTACAGAGTCTTTGTACATGTTGTTCTCTTTGCATGGAATGCTCTTTATTTATCTGTCTTTCTGGGCTTTGTCTTTCTCCCCTACTGGAATGTGTACTCCATGAGAGCAGTAGCCATTTCTCTCCTGTTCTCTGTGGCATGTCTAGCACAGGGCTTGGTATATAGAAAGTGCTCAAAATATATTTATTCTTGACAAGCAGGGGGGAACAACATGAGCAAAAGCCCAAGGCAGGGTAGTTGGAGGTATGTACAGGAAATGGAGAATAGTCTGATTTGGCAGAAGCTAAGAGTAGTATGGTTGGAGGACTATAAGGAAGTGATGTGTATGGAACATTGAAAGGGAAGAGAGGGGCAGAAAGACAAATTAACATGTTATAATAGTACGTCAACTGGGAAGAAGTGATAAAAATGAAGTTACAACTATCAGAGATGTTACTTTTTTTCTTACATCTTTATTAGAGTATGATTGCTTTACAATGGTGTGTTAGTTTCTACTTTATAACAAAGTGGATCAGTTATACATATACATATGTTCCCATATCTCTTCTCTCTTGCATCTTCTTCCCTCCCACCCTCCCTATCCCACCCCTCTAGGTGGTCATAAAGCACTGAGCTGATCTCCCTGTGCTATGCGGCTGCTTCCCACAAGCTATCTATTTTATGTTTAGTAGTGTATATATGTCCATGCCACTCTCTTACTTTGTCACAGCTCACCCTTCCCCCTCCCTGTGTCCTCAAGTCCATTCTCTAGTAGGTCTGTGTCTTTATTCCTGCCTTACCCCTACGTTCTTCATGACATTTTTTTTCTTAAATTCCATATATATGTGTTAACATATGGTATTTGTCTTTCTCTTTCTGACTTACTTCACTCTGTATGACAGATGGATAAAGAAGATGTGGCACATATATACAATGGAATATTACTCAGCCATAAAAAGAAACGAAATTGAGCTATTTGTAATGAGGTGGATAGACCTAGAGATACTACTTTTGCAAGAAGCATTTATATGATTAGAAAACAAATTGTTCAAATCCTTATTTAATTTCTGTAAGTCCTCTATCCCCCACCTCATGACTTTACACACTGAGGCCATCCTACATAAAACACCTGAATGGTATGTCCTCTCTCTCCCTCAAAACCTGTTTCTTCACATATCTTCTCTACTCTAATTCCCGTCTTTGAGGCATAAGTCTTGATTAACTGTACCTACATTCTTTCAACAGAACTGGAGAAGTAGAAGCTGGGTAAGTAATGAGTCTAGTTTTAGGTTTACTGAATTTAGGTCCTGAAGTGACAACTGGACAGCCATGTCCATAGACAGATGGAAATGTGTAACTAAAACTTATCAGACTGTTTTGCTACTAGTGCTAAAAATTCAGGAGTGTCACTGGGTGTGGATAGTTTGCCAAGAAAAAACATGTAGAGAGAGAAAAAAGTCAAGGATAAAACCTTGGGGCAAATTAAGGGAGAAGGAAGAGGAAAGAAAGAGCAGAGGTAAGAGACTCAACAAGGTACAGGTAAAAGTACTTATAGAAGCATGGGGAAGAGAGAGGACAAATGTCATATCCTCTTTGAAGCTTCTCTCTACCTGTCTCCCCTCCCAAATACTGTAGCACTTAGTTTATGTTACTTACCAGGCCATAACAATCTGTTATTTTCTAGACTTGGAAGTTCTAAAGGTCAGAGACCTTGACTAATTTTATCCTTAGTATCCTAATTATATCATTATATCCTTGGTACCCAACCAGTAGTTGGATCATAGTAGGTATTTGAGGTATCTTTGGGAAGGACAGAGTGGTCATCAGAAAGATGGAAACAATAGAGTATAGCAGAAAAAGCCTGGGCTTTGGAGTCAAGCCTGGGGTGACCAGTCCAATTTCTACCACCTAGTAGATGGGCATCATCTAGCCTCACTTAACGTCAGTTTTTCCCATCAGATAACAATATATTGCTGCTTACAAAGCACTTTCATGACTATTGTTCATCTGACCCTCTTAGCAGCCCCATGAAGCAGATATTATCCCATTTTAGAAATAAGGAAATGGGCTCTGAGTACTGACTTGTCCAAAGTTACATGGCTGGTAAGTGACCAGGCTTTATTTTTGTTTTTGTTTTTTTGTGGTACGTGGGCCTCTCACTGTTGTGGCCTCTCCCGTTGCGGAGCACAGGCTCCGGACGCGCAGGCTCAGCGGCCATGGCTCATGGGCCCAGCCGCTCCGCGGCATGGGGGATCTTCCCGGACTGGGGCACGAACCCACGTCCCCTGCATCAGCAGGCGGACTCTCAACCACTGCGCCACCAGGGAAGCCCCGCAGGCTTTAAACTCAGATCTTCAAATTCCCAGTTCTAGTGCTGTTTAGAAAAGACAGAAAAGTGGTCATTTGAAAAGGCAGAACATGGATTGAGGGAAGATGTTTCTAGGATAGGGGAAAGGCACCAGTAGAGTAAAAAATTGTAACTGCTAATGACAAGGAGGATGATTGAGTGAGGCTTGGAAGAATGTGGGTGGGGACAGGATTGATAGCCAAAGTGGAATGGTAAAGACATTAGCTGCTTAAAGGCAAGAGGAGAGGAGGAAAGGTGAAGCTATAGAGATTTTAAGGTAAAAAGGGAAATTGAATTTGTACATTGGCTGGCCATCTGGTGAGCATGATGGTGGCATGGAATCCACAAAAAAATGAGCAAAAAGATAGCTGAACAAGAGTGACCGTTCCACTGAGGTTTGATCATATGAATTTGTAGTTGACTCATTTGACACAAATTTGTAATTCGTTACCTCTCTTCAGCACCTTGGGAACGGAAAAGGGGTATGAATGATGAAAGTTGCCCAGAGTCAGAAGGGTGACAGGCAGTGCGGAATTCTAGGGTGATATGGAGTGTTTGCCTGCAGTGGCTCACCATAGGAAATCTAGAACAGTGACAAAGGTCTAGGACAGTGGTTTACAATCTGTTCCTTCGAGCCCTAAGATTCCACCACAGTGCCTGGGTAGGGGGCATGTTGGGAGCCCTCCTCTGATTTAACCAAGGTGGATTTTATCTTTTATTACTTTTTGGAGGTCCAAATAAGCTCTTATAAGAAGAAAGCGTTCTTCTGCTAAGACAGAAAGGTTTAAAAAACACTGGCCCCAAAGAATAGGAGTTCAGGAGTCCCAAAGATGACTAGGAGCAAAGTCATAGAAGCAAAGGAAGTAAAGAAGAAGGAAAGACCAGAGAATGTGACTAGACCACATGCATGCAGAGGATAGGAAAGGAAGCACAGGAACCTTATTCAAAGGCCCAGTAGACTAACCAAGAATATACCCTGGATTACATACATTCTAAGGCCCTGATATATATATATATATATATATATGTGTGTGTGTGTGTGTGTGTGTGTGTGTGTGTATTTTTTTTTCCTGACTTAGGTACATCCAGGAAAGAGGATGGGGGTAGGAGTGGCACCAGAGTTAAATGGTCTCAAGTGATATCTGTAATAGAATTCATGAACTAGGAACTGACCTGTGTAGTGTTTGACTCAGAAGGCCACCTATGATGGTGCTGTGACAGTTATTTGTAACATTACATAAAGTGCCCACTTGTTGATTAAAAGGAGCAGAAGAGCCTAAAAGTTTTTATAATAAAGAATGTTCCCAGAGGGGAGGTTCTTGACTTTTTGTGGGTCATGGACCTCCTTAACCTCTCCCCCGGGAAAAAAAAAAAAAAGAAGACGAAGCATACACGTAGAATTCTATACAAAATTTCGGGGAGTTCAAGAACATCCATCCCTCCAAACTGTCCGTGGACCTCAAGTTAAGGACTCCAGATTTGGGTGAACACCCACAGAGGAGTGTCTGATTCTGGAGGTCTAAGAGTCGGGTTCCAGACATAGATATTTCAAGATACTTCTCTTGGAAGTCGTGGGGTTTTCCCTTGACTCCTGTCTTTGCCTCAAGACCTTACATCCAATAAATCAACAAATAATGTTATATTTTAATTACGTCCACATCTCACCACCTCCCTATTTCAAGTCACTGTCTCTCACCTGGATTGTGGCAATATCTTCTTATAGATTTTCCTGTTCCACCCTTGCCTCCCCCCATTGCCCACAGTCTACACACAACAGAGTAGTCCATTAAAAAAAAGTTCATTTCATGTATTCTACTTTAAAGCTTCCAGTGGCTTTCTCTTCTCAAAATATCATGACATTTGATATTTCATGTCTTCTTGGCCTACAGGTTCTACAAATTATGGTCCTGGCTATCTCTCTGACCTCACTTCCTATTATTCTTCACGCCATGCCAGCCACACTGACCTCCTTGCTATTTCTCAAACATGTCAGGCCAGCACTCTCCCACCCCAGGCGCTTCATATTTGCTTTTTCCCCTTAGAACACTGTTTCATATACTGGCATGGCTTCCATCCTTATTTCCTTGGTCTTTCCTCAAATGTCATCTCTTCAAAGAAGTCTCTCATGCCTACTTTCACACCATCAGTCTATCCACTTTACCTTGCTTTTTTTGCTGCTTCAGAGCACTTCACCACCACCTGACTCATCTATTTCTTTTTGTCTGTCTTCTCACACTAGAATGAAAGCTTTAAGAGAACAAGGACTTTCTCGTATGCACTGTTGTGTCTCAAGCACTGAGAACAGTACCTGTCACACAATAGGTACTCAGTAAATAGTTGTCCAGTGAGTGACAGATGACGTACTAGAAGGCATCTTGAAAAAGGCAGGCAGGGTGGATAATGAGTCTTCAAATTATACTAGGATGAGTTAGAGGAGCTGGAAATGTTTTGCCCATAAGAAAAGAAGAGAGGACCATTTTTTAGGCTGTTTTACAAGGAATTCCGGCATCAATGGCAGGTAAATGACCCCTAAGATTCTATGACTATTTGAATCTGTAATTCCCAAATGGACATTGTATATACTAAGCACCCAACCTAGTAAAGGTTGATGTCATAAAGTTACTAAGGCACTCCCATCTCAAAATATGATGGGAAGAGTTGCTCAGATCAGGTTACTTCGATATTTTTCTGGTTTCAGAATGTATTTCTCAGCTTCTGCTGATCGCTTCATTGCCTTGTAGTCTTGAGAGAACTGCCTTGGTGGCAAATTCTGAGATATAGGATCTGTATTTTTGCCTAAATGGAAATCGGTGTACCTGGTCATTTGTAAAGGTAAAATTGTATTGTGGCCTTCTTTTGAAGGAACACCTCTTTATTTTTAAGTTCATGGCTAATGTGTTTCTGTGGAACAGATACAAGCAGAAGAAGGAGGTGGAGAATAGGTTGTCTGCAATGAAATCTGCTGTGGAAAGTGGTCAGGCAGATGACGAGCATGTTCATGAATATTACCTCCTTCACCTTCGAAGGTGGATTGGTATCAGCCTAGAAGAGATTGAGAGCATTGACCAGGAGATAAAGATCTTGAGAGGAAAAGACTCTTCAAAAGAGGTAAGCCTGGTTGCTGCCTGTATCGCTAAAAAGCTACTGTCACAGATTTGAATCTTCTACAGGAGAGTAATCGAATTAAAATCCTTTTAAGTCTCCATAAAATCATTGTTCTTATTAAGATTAGTGGAGGAAGGCTGAAGGTTCACTAGGATAGCTTTCTTTCTAGCTTATAGTACTGTTCCCCAGTGTCTTCTAACCTGTAACACACTTCCAGTCTTCTGTAATTTTGTGACATGCTAGGAGGGAAAGAGGCTTCTCTGAAGTGAAAATTGGTTTGGGCTGTGAGCACTCATGACTCCTGAAGGAAGGCATAGGGAGGTGGGCCTTGAAAACCTGTGCTTGACTGTAATAAACAGGAAGAGGGATAGGATGGGAATGAAGAAGAAGTGTGTAACTGGAGAAAGAGAAAAGAGTAAAAAGGAGATAAAGCAAAAGACATGGAATGTGTTTAGATTGGGGGAGAAGCCAGGATTTAACCTTACACAATGATACACTCTCACACCTTAGGTCATCCAAGTATGAAACACAGCAAGGACATCTCTGTGCACAAAATATTGGGCATATTGGTAAAGAAAATTTGTTGTAACCCCACTTTAGCTGCCTCTGAAGATCATAACCGTGTTTTGGAGCTGCTACTTCAAAATATTAGGCTCTGCTGCCACTTATTTTTTGGTTCAGAATATAACATGAATTGAGTTGAATTTATCAGCTAGTTGCAGGCATTTAAGTCCTCAGAGAAACCTCTTGCTAATTTGATTTGCACTAATTACCTCAGGAGCTTTTGCCTCAGGGTAACATCAACCTAGTTCCTCCTGTGAAAGGATCAAAGGATGAACAATTAGTATTCTAAAACCTTAAGGCCCCTTGGGCATATCTAGATGAGTGGTTTACAAGCATCCTGAGTCTGGACTCTTCTGGATCCTCCCATCTCCTTAGTTTTTTGTTTTTATGCCCTCTCATTTGGTATTGGGATTGGCTCTGGAAGTGATGGAGTTTAGAACCAAGTGAACATCTTTTCTTTGATCTTTTCTTTGGTGTGCCCCTGGACAGCCAGGTTTCCTTGAAACATTTCTATACACCTATATATGAAAGATACTAACCCATTCTTCACCCCCTTGCATTTAGGAACATCTACTTCTAAAACACCCTAGGGAGCTCATGACAGTTAATAGCAAAATTACATTGGACAGGGTTTTAGCAGAAGGGTCTTCATAATTCAGCTTTAGCACTGAAGGCCAGGCTAAGGAAAGGGGCTTCAAATTCAGCTCAAGGGTTTTAGATGGAACATGGAAGAAGGCTTTGGAATCTTCCTCTTTGGAGGGGAGTATTTTAAAGTCAAGTAATTTTTCACTTGTGGTGAAATGATTCCTGGGAGAGCTTTCTCTTCCTCCCATTCCAGCAAGATACTTGGGCCACCTCAGGAGAGCTAACCAACGTCCACCATTAGTATTCTGTAGATATATCTTAGAGACTGATAAGTAGGGCTCTTCAAGCACCTAAACACATAAGAGCCTGCATAGTGGGGTGGGCAGAATGACAAGTACCCTTCTGATAATTAATTTCCTTTTTAGGTATCAACTTCTCACTCATCTCATCAGGACAGGCCTCCAGTGAAACTGTTTGTTCCCACTCGGAACATGGTCCAAACCAAGTAGGTAGTATTAAAAAGTGGGTTGCCTTTGCAAGCCCCCTGCTTTTATGGTTCATTTACAGTGCATGAGTAACAGAAGGTAATGGCTTCACCTGGGGAGGCTGTTCTTTCATCAGAGGGATATTATCTCCTCTGATACTTTGTCTGTCTTCATCAGACATTTCCCTCACAAACTTGAGCTTAAAAAATAGGCTAGAAAGGAAACCAACAAAAATTAATTAACTAATTAAAAACAGAAAAAAGAAAAGAATCTAAGGGAGAATTGTAGACCTTAAAATTGTTTCCCACTGTTTCCTTGAGCTACAGTTCTCAAAAGGACATGTTTGCCTATCTAGGTTTTAATTCTGAGTTTTGGGATGCTTTTCCATAGGGTGACAAAAGAGTCTTCTTCCTCTGTGTATCTTTTATACCCTCCAAGTATAAATACCCCTTCCCTCGTATCATCACTCCTCTATGGGGCGTTAGCCTCCAGGATTGCTTACTGGGAGATGATTCTGGGCTATGTATCTTCTCATGAAAGCTCTTGCCTTTAATTCTCCTTTTTTACATATCCTAACAGGAGTTTGCACAAATCCTCAGAAGATAGCTGGGTAGGGGAGCAAGGATGAAACAGACACAGGCTTTATCACTAAAGAGAAGAGGCTTTTTAATAGAGCTATTTATGTTTACTTTTCTAAGTGCAGTGTGATTCTTGCAGAGTATTTGGAGCTGGTTATCCAGGTCTGGCATCTATGACAGTGAATGACTGGTATGACCAGCATCAGAAATTTGGAGCATTACCCGATCAGGGTATAGCCAAGAAAACATCAGGTATGGAGGGGTGGGAGGAGAGTAGTTATACTACTTCACTACTGGTCCCTAACTCTGGAGCAATTAAATTCAGACCAAGTATTGTTGCCCTTTAAAAACAAAAGAAATCTGGACAAAGATTCTGAGTAATAGAACGCGTGGTTGCCACAGGAGAGGGAGGTTGGAGAAGGGAAATAGGTGAAGGGGATTAAGAGCTATAAACCTCTAGTTATAAAATAAAGCCATGGGGGTGTAATATACAGCATAAGAAATGTGGTCAATAATATTATGATAACTTTGTGTAGGGACAGATAGTTACCAGATTTATGGTGGTGATCATTTCATAATATATGCAAATGTCAAACCACTGTAATGCACCTGAAACTAACATATTGTACATCAACTATATTTCGATTTTTTTTAAATTGGTTGAGATTAATAGATTGGCAATGACAGGAGAAAGGCTTGGTTAACTTGAAATAAGCCAATCTGGAAAAAAAAAAAAAGATTGGTAAAAAATGAAGAGCCTCAATGACCTGTGGAACAATGTAAAAAGGTCTATCATATGTACAATTGGAATACCAGTAGGAGAGAAGAAAGAGAGAGAAGGGGCCATTAAAAAAAATTGATGAAATGATGGCTGAAATATTCCCCAAATCTGTGAAACACAAATTTTCAAATTTAGAAATATCAGTAAGCCCTAACTAAGCAGCTTTTAAATACAGTGAAAACCAAGCATAGGCATGTCGTAGTCAAACTGCCGAAAACAAAAGAAAAAGAGAATCTTGAAAGCAGCCAGAGATAAAGTACATATTACACACAGAAGAACAATGATATGAATTGTTGTCACCTTCCCATTTGAAACAGTGAGTCCCAGAGATTAGTAAAGCAATGCCTCAATTAAACACCCCAGTTTTATTTATTTATTTAATTTTTCATCACGTTGGGTCTTCATTGCTGTGCACGGGCTTTCTGTAGTTGCATCAAGCGGGGGCTGCTCTTTGTTGTGGTGTGTGGGCTTCTCGTTGCGGTGGCTTCTCGTTGCGGACCACAGGCTCTAGGTGCTTGGGCTTCAGTATTTGTGGCACGCGGGTTCCGTAGTTGTGGCACAGGGGCTTAGTTGCTCTGTGGCACGTGATATCTTCCCGGACCAGGGATCAAACCCATGTCCCCTGTGTTGACAGGCAGATTCTTACCCACTGCGCCACCAGGGAAGTCCCTAAACACCCCAATTTAAAAATGAGTAAAAGACCTTAGACACCTCACTGAAGAAGATTATATAGATGGGAAATAAGCATATGAAGAGATGCCCAACATCATGTGTCATTAGGGAATTGCAAATTAAAACGACAGTGATCCCACTACACCCCTATAAGAATGGCCAAAATCCAAAATACTGACAACATCAAATGCTAGCATGGATAATGGAGCAACAGGAACTGTCATTCATTGTTGGTGGGAATATAAAATGGTACAGACAGTTTGTCAGAATTAAACATTCTCTTACCATACTATCAAGCAGTCATGCTCCTTGGTATTTACCAAAATGAGTTGAAGTTAGGTCCACACAAAAATTGCACACAAATGTTTATAGCAGCTTTATTCATAATTGCCAACATTTTGAAGCAACCAAGATGCCCTCAGTAGGCAAATGGATAAACTGTGGTACATACAGACAATGGAATAATATTCGTTGCTAAAAACGAATGAGCTATCAAGACATAAAAAGACATGGAGGAACCTTAACTGCATATTACTAAGTGAAAGAAGCTAATCTGAGAAGGCTACCTACTGTATGATTTCAGCTACATGACGTTCTGGAAAAGGCAAAACTATGGAGAGAGTAAAAGGGTCAGTGGTTGCCAGGGATTAGAGGAAAAGGAAGGATGAATAGGCAAAACCCAGAGGATTTTGGGGGCAGGTAGACTATTCAGTATGATGCTGTAATGGTGAATATATGTCGTTATACATTTGCCCAAATCCATAGAATGTACAACACCTAGAGTGAACCCTAATGTAAACTGTGGACTTTGCATGATGATGATGCATCAATTTAGGTTCATTGATTATAACAAATGTACCACTGTGGCTCAATGTTGTGGGGGGAGGCTGTGTCAGTGTGGGGCAGGGGTACATAGGAATGCTATGTACTTTTCATTCAGTTTTACTGTATATCTAAAATTGCTCTAAAACTAAGGCCTTTTTAAAAAAATAATGTAAAGAGAGAAAGCTATAAAGTCAATGGAGAAATTAAAAGGGAGAAAGGCAAGAAAGAATGGAGAAACACAAAACAGATGAGATAAACAGAAAACCAATAGCAGAATGGTAAATCCCAATTCAGCCATGTCAGTAATTATGTTAAATATAAATGGAGTAAACCTTCAAATTAGAAATCAGAGATTGATTACCAGACTCAACCACATGCTGTCTATAAGAGGTGCATTTTATTTGTTTTTTAATCAAAGTATAGTTGATTTACAATATTAGTTTCAGGTGTACAGCAAAATGATTCAGTATTTTTGTAAATTATGCTCCATTATAAGTTATTACAAGATAATGAGTATCATTCCCTGTGCTATACAATATATCCTTGTTGATTATCTATATTATACATAGTAGTTTGTATCTGGTAATCCCATACCCTTAATTTGTCCCTCCCCACTTTCGTTTGCCCCCTTAGGTAACCGCAAGTTTGTTTTCTATATCTGTGAGTCTGCTTCTGTTTTTCATATCCGTTCATTTGTATTACTTTTTAGATTCCACATATACATAATATCATACAGTATTTGTCTTTCTCTGTCTGACTTATTTCACTAAGCATAATACCCTCTAGGTCCATCCATGTTGCTGCAAATTGCAGAATTTCATTCTTTTTTATGGCTGGGTAATAGTCCATTCTCTGTGTATATGTATGTGTACATATATATGTATACCACATTGTCTTTATCCATTCATCTGTTGATGGGCACTTGGGTTGCTTCCATCTCTTGGCTATTGTAAATAGTGCTGCTATAAACATCAGGGTGCATGTGTCTTTTCAAATTAGTGTTTTCATTTTTTCTAGATATATACCTAGGAATGGAATTGCTGGATGATATGGTAGTTCTATTTGTAGGTTTTTGAGGAACCTCCATACTGTTTTCCATAGTGGCTGCACCAATTTACATTTTTACCAGCAGTGTATGAGGGTTCCCTTTTCTTCACATCCTCTCCAGCATTTGTTATTTGTAGACATTTTGATGATAGCCATTCTGACAGGTGTGAGGTAATACTTAATTATGGTTTTGATTTGCATTTTTTCTAATAATTAGTGATGTTGCGCATCTTTTCATGTGCCTGTTAGCCATCTGTATGTCTTTGGAAAACTGTCTCTTCAGGTCTTCTGCCCATTTATTGGGTTGTTTGTTTTTTTGATGATGAATTGTATGAGCTGTTCATAATATTTGGGGTAGTAATCCCTTATGGGTCACATCAGTTGTAAATATTTGCTCCCATTGTATAAGTTTAATTATGTCCCATTTGTTTAGTTTTGCTTTTACTTCTTTTGCCTTAGGAGAGAGAGCCAAAAAAAATATTGCTACAATTATGTCAGAGTGTTCTGCCTATATTCTCTTCTAGGAGTTTTATGGTTTTAGGTCTTATATTTAGGTCTCCTAATCCATTTTGAGTTCATTTTTGTATATGGTGTGAGGGAATGTTCTAATCTCATTATTTTACATGTAGCTGTCCAATTTTCCCAGCACCATTTATCAAAGAGACTGTCTTTTCTTCATTATATATTCCTGCCTCTTTTTTCATAGATTAGTTGACCATAGCCTATTTCTGGGCTCTCTATTCTGTTCCATTAGTCTGTGTGTCTGTTTTCGAGCCAGTACCATGCTGTTTTGATTGCTGTAGCTTTGTAGTATAGTCTGAAGTCTGGGAGCATTATACCTCTGGCTTTGCTCTTTTTCCTCAAGATTGCTTTGGCAATTCAGGATCTTTTGTGGTTCCATATGAATTTTAGGGTTATTTGTTCTAGGCCTGTGAAAAAATATCACGCATATTTTGAGGTATTGCATTAAATCTGTAGATTGCTTTGGACAGCATGGCCATTTTAATAACATTAATTCTTCTAATCCAAGAGCACAGGATATCTTTCCATTTCTTTGTATCATCTTTAGTTTCCTTCATAAATGTTTTATAGTTTTAGAGTATAGGTCTTTCACCTTAGTTAAGTTTATTCCTAGGTATTGTATTCTTTTTGATGCAATTTTAAGCAGGATATTTTTTTACTTTCTCTTTCTGATATTTTATTGTTAGTGTATAGAAATGCAACAGATTTCTGTATATTGATCTTGTATCCTGCAGCCTTGCTGAGTTCATTTATTCTAATAGTTTTTGGATGGAGACTTTAGGGTTTTCTGGATATAGTACCAAGTCATCTGCAAATAATGACAGTTTTACCTCTTCCCTTCCGATTTGGATGCCTTTTATTTCTTTCTTATCTGATTGCTGTGACTAGGACTTCTAATACTGTGTTGAATAGAAGTGGCGAGAATGGGCATCGTTGTCTTGTTCCAGAATTTAGCAGGAAGACTTTCAGCTTTTCACCATTAAGTATGACATTGGCTGTGGGTTTGTCCTAATTGGCCTTTATTATGTTGAGATATGTTTCCTCAATACCCACTTTCAGAGTTTTTATTATGGATGTTGAATTTTGTCACATTGGTTTTTCTGCATCTATTGAGATGATCATGTGATTTTTATCCTTCCTTTTGATAATGTGGTGTATCACACTGATTAATTTGCATATATTGAATCACCCTTGTGACCCTAGAATCAATTCAGCTGGATCGTGGTGTATGATCCTTTTTATATATTTTTAGATTTGGTTTGCTAATATTTTGTTGAAGATTTTTGCATTTATATTCATCAAATATACTGGCCTGTAGTTTCCTTTTTTTGTAGTGCCACACTGTCATGGAGTGAGCAGGGCCAGAACATTCAGCTTGGGCTGGGGTACACATGCAGCAAAGCAGCTGTGGGAGACCCAGCAGCTCTGCTGCCATAAGAAGTCTGGGCTGCTTCTGGGGTCCCTCTTGAGTAAATTCCAGCAATGGTCACCACTGCTGCTGCACCTGGGCTCCACCCCAGGGCCAGATCACCTCTCCATCTCAAGGTCAAGTGTTTTCCCAGGTCCTGGCCACCCTAGATCCAGTGCCATGCATGTGGCATGAAGTGAGCAGGGCTAGAACATTCTTTAAGCTCTGGCTGGAGAGCACAGCATGGCTGTTGCATGAAACCAGTAGCCTAGGGCAGCAGGCTACTGGTTTCTCTACCCTACCTGGGGGCAATCTACCCATGCAGTACTCATGAGTGGAGCCCAGGCTTCTCTATGGACTTCTGTGTATCTTTCTTACAACCTTGGTTGTACAGGAGTCTTTCTGCCAATTTCCAGTTAGTTTTCAGTGAGAATTGTTCCACACATTGATATATTTTTGATGTGTTCTTGGGGAGAGGTGAACTCCACCGCTTCTTACACCACCCTCTTGATCTCCTGTCAAGAGATGCATTTAAATATAAAGGTACAGATTGGTGGAACGTAGAAAGATTTTCTAAGTATACCATGCTAATAGTAAACATAAGAAAGCTGCAGTAGCTATATAATGTCAGATAAAGTAGACTTCAAGACAAAAGGTGTTACTGGACTTTCAAAAGGACTTTTAGTGCTGATAAAAAGGGCAATTTATCTGGAAGACATACCAATCATAAACATGTTTGTGACTAATAACAACCTTCAGATCACATGAAGAAAAAATTGACAGAATTAAATGGAGAAATAGACAAATCTACAGCCATAGTTAGAGATTTTCATACTTCTCTTTCAGTAACTGAAAGAATTTCTGGACAGAAAATCAGTAAGGACATAAAAGATCTGGAGAAAATTCACAGCCACCTTAACCTGTTTGACATTTATAGAAAAATATATCCAATAGCTGCAAAATACACCTTTTTTCAAATGCACATTGTACGTTCACTAACTTAGACCATATTCCGGGCCACCAAATAAGTGTCCATAAACTTTCTTTTTTTAAGTAATTTATTTTTAAAATTAATTAATTTGGCTGCATTGGGTCTTAGTTGTGGCACATGGGATCTTCATCGTGGCACATGAGATCTTTCGTTGCGGCCTGTGGGCCCTTCATTGCAGTGTGTGGGCTTCTCTCTAGTTGTGGCGCATGGGCACTAGAGCGTACAGGCTCAGGAGTTGTGGCACACAGGCTTAGTTGCCCCATGGCAGGTGGGTTCTTATTTCCCCAACCAGGGATCGAACTCTTGTCGTCTGCATTGGAAGGCAGATTCTTAACCACTGGACCACCAGGGAAGTCTCTCCATAAACTTTGAAAGATTGAAATTGCACTATGCTCTCTGACCACAATCTAATTCAGTTAGCAATCAATGACATATAGGAAGTCACTAAATATTTTAAAATTAAACAACATACTTATAAATAACCCATCAGTCAAAGAAGAAATCACAAAGAAAATTAAGAAGTATTTAACTAAATAATAATGAAATACATTAAAACTTGTGGGATACAACTAAAGCAGTGCTGAGAGGGAAATGTATAACTTTCAGTAGTTATATTAGAAAAACGAAAGGTAAAATCAGTTACTAAGGTACTAACAAGACGTTGGAGAAAACAAGAACAAAATAAGCTTAAAGTATATGAAAGAAAGGAAACAATAAAGATCGAGAACCTTGGCGGGGGGTGGGGTTGGTGGTCGTAGTATTGCACAAGAGTCAAACATATGTATACCCTCAGGACCTGGCAGTTTCACTCCCAGGTATGTACCTAAGGGGAAAGAGACCATATTTCCTCAAAGGCCTTGTACAAGAATGCTCATAGCAGCATTATTTGTAATTCCCCAAACTGAACACTACTTAAATGCCCATACATAGTAGAATGGATAAATACATTTTGGCATATTCACACAGTGAAATACTATTTAGCAATAAGGGTAAATAGAATATAGTTCTTTACTTATAAGTAACAAATATAGCTAAATTTTACAAACATAATTTGAGTAAAAAAAGTCAGGCACAAAAGAGCATAAAGTTCAGACATGGCTGAAACTTGTATATGCTGGTTAAAAGCCAGTATGGTGCTCACCCTTAGTGGGAGATCATGAATGGAACAGGATCTGAGGAGGACTTCTGAAGAGTTAGTAATGTTTTGTATCTTAATCTGGGTACCGATTACATGGATGTGTTCAGATGTGAAAATTGATTGAGCTGTACTGTGTGTATTTTTCTGCATGTATGTTATATTTCAGTAAAAAGACAAAAGAAAAAATTCATGGATAATATTTACAGCAAAACTAAGTGACAGTGTATCCCCATGAAACTCAAAATAAAAACAGTTAAGGGCAAATCATTCATAGCCACAAGATCAACAAGGAATGGACATCTGTGTAGGAGAAAGCACAAGGAGTTGACAGACCATGTGAAAGACCTGACAAATGGGAGAATTCCAAAACAGCAAACAGGTATTCACTAAAAAGCGTGGCATTCTGACAAGTGTGAGGTGGTATCTCGTTGCATTTGAGGTGGTTTTGATTTACATTTCCCTTATGATTAGTGATATTGAGTACCTTTTCATGTGCCTGTTGGCCATCTCTATGTCTTCTTTGGAAAAATGTCTATTCAAGTCTTCTGCCCATTTCTAATTCAGATTGTTTGTACTGAGTTGTATGAGTTCTTTATATATTTTGGATATTAACCCCTTAACAGACATGTTATTTGCAAATATCTTCTCCCATTCAGTTAAGTTGCCTTTTTGTTTTGCTGATGGTTCCCTTTGCTGTGCAAAAGTTTTTTAGCTTCATATGATTCCATTTGTTTATTTTTGGTTTTGTTGTTGTCTGAGGAGACAGATGAAAAAAAATATTGCTAAGACCAATTTCAAAGAGCATACTGCCTGTGTTTTCTTCTAGAAGTTTTATGGTTTCAGGTCTTACATTTAAGTCTTTAATTATTTTGAGTTTATTTTTGTAAATGATGTGAGAAAATGGTCTAGTTGCATTCTTTTACTTGTAGCTATCCAGTTTTCCCAACACCACTAAGCCATTAAAAAGAATGAAATCTTGCAATCTGTGACAGCATGGATGGACCTGGAGGGTATTATGCTAAGTGAATAAGTCAGACAGAGAAAGATTAAAACAAATGAGTCCTAAGAAACCCAGAAACAGACTCATAGATACAGAGAACAAATTGGTGGTTGAGAGAATGGGAGGTTGGGTGAAATAGGTGAAGGGGATTAAGAGATACAAATTATCAGTTATAAAATAAATAAGTCATGTTCCAGCAATTCTACCCCTGGGTTTTTATCCAAAGATAATGGAAACATTAACTAAAAAAGATACTGTACCCCAATGTTCATAGCAGCATTTTTTACATTAGCCAGTATATGGAAGCAACCAAAGGTGTCCATCAGTAGATGAATAGGTATGGAAGATGTGGTGTGTATGTATATATATATATATACACACACACACACACACACACACACACACACACACAGTGGAGTATTAACCCTAAAAAGAGTGAAACTCTGCCATTTTCAGCAACATGGATGGCCCCTAGAGGGTATTAATGCTTAGTGAAATAAGTCAGAGAAAGACAGATACTGTATGATATCACTTATATGTGGAATCTAAAAAATAATCTAATAAAAAATATAACAAAACAGAACCAGACTCACAGATATAGAGGACAACCTAGTTGATACCAGTGAGGAGAGAAAAGGGAGGGAAGGGCAAGATGGTAGGGGATTAAGAGGTACCAGCTACTATGTATAAAATGAATAAGCTACAAAGATACATTGTACAGCACAGGGAATATAAAAAGCAGGATTAGAAAAACTCTGAAATGTAGTGACAACTTGGGGGAAGTAAGTAGAAAGAATCACTTGAGAAATGAAGGCTGAGGGACTTCCCTAGTGGTCAGTGGTTAAGAATCTGCCTTCCAATGCAGGGGATGAGAGTTCAATCCCTGGTCAGGGAACTAAGATCCCATATGCTATGGGGCAACTAAGCCCATGCACTCTAGAACCCATGAGCCACAACTAGAGAGCCCATGTGCCGCAACAGAGAGTCTGCATGCCACAACTAAAATCCAATGCAGCCAAGTAAATTAAAAAAGAAAAGAGAAAGGAAGGCTGGGACTTCCCTGGTGGTCCAGGGGTTAAGACTCCATGCTTCCATTGCAGGGAGCGCAGGTTCGATCCCTGGTTAGGGAATTAAGAGCCCACATGCCATGTGGTATGGCCAAAAAATTAAAATTAAAAAAAATAGAGATGAAGCCTAAGGCAGAACACTCTGACATAAATCTTAGCAATATTTTTATGGATCTGTCTCCTGAGACAGAGGAAACAAAAGCAAAAATAAACAAATGGGACCAAATTAAACTTAAAACTTTTGCACAGCAAAGGAAACCAACAACAAAATGAAAAGACAACCTACAGAATGGGAGAAAATGTTTTGCAAATTATACACCCAATAAGGGGTTAATATCCAAAGTATATAGATAGCTCATATAACTCAATATAAAAAAACTTAAAAATGGGCAGACGACCTGAGTAGACATCTTTCCAAAGAAGATGTACAGATGGCCAACAGGAACATGAAAATATGCTACTCATGAACATTGCTAATGATCAGAGAAATGCAAATCAAAACCATAATGAGATATCACCTCACACATGTCAGAATGGCTATCATCAAGAAGTCTACAAATAACAAATGTTGGCAAGGATGTATAGAAATGGGAACTACTGTGCTGTTGGTGGGAATATAAATTGGTGTAGCTACTATGGAAGGCAGTGTGGCAGTTTGTCAAAAAACTAAAATAGAACTACCATATGTTCCAGCAATTCTACCCCTGGGTTTTTATCCAAAGATAATGGAAACATTAACTAAAAAAGATACTGTACCCCAATGTTCATAGCAGCATTTTTTACATTAGCCAGTATATGGAAGCAACCAAAGGTGTCCATCAGTAGATGAATAGGTATGGAAGATGTGGTGTGTATGTATATATATATATATACACACACACACACACACACACACACACACACACACACAGTGGAGTATTAACCCTAAAAAGAGTGAAACTCTGCCATTTTCAGCAACATGGATGGCCCCTAGAGGGTATTAATGCTTAGTGAAATAAGTCAGAGAAAGAAAAATACTGTATGATATCATTGATATGTGGAATGTAAAAAATAATCTAATAAAAATATAACAGAACAGAACCAGACTCACAGATATAGAGGACAAACTAGTGGATACCAGTGAGGAGAAAAAAGGGAGGGAAGGGCAAGATGATAGGAGATTAAGAGGTACTAGCTACTATGTATAAAATGAATAAGCTACAAAGATACATTGTACTGCACAGAGAATATAGCCATTTTTTTAACATCTTTATTGGAGTATAATTGCTTTACAGTGGTGTGTTAGTTTCTGCTTTATAACAAAGTGAATCAGTTATACATATACATATGTT
>NW_020173657.1:67912-77305 GCF_003031525.2 Neophocaena asiaeorientalis asiaeorientalis
TTTTGGGTCATTGTGTTTTCATTGTCATTTGTCTCTATGTATTTTTTGATTTCCTCTTTGATTTCTTCAGTGATCTCTTGGTTATTAAGTAGTGTATCATTTAGCCACCACATGTTTGTATTTTTTACAGTTTTTTTTCCTGTTATTGATACCTAGTTTCATAGTGTTGTGGTCGGAAACCATACTTGTTTTTATTTTTCGTTTTTTTTTTGTTTGTTTTTTTGCGGTACGCAGGCCTCTCACTGTTGTGGCCTCTCCCATTGCAGAGCACAGACAGAATGTCCTATAAATGTCAATTAAGTCCATCTTGTTTAACGTATCATTTAAACCTTGTGTTTTCCTTATTTATTTTCATTTTGGATGATCTGTCCATTGGTGAAAGTGGGGTGTTAAAGTCCCCTACTATGATTGTGTTACTGTCTATTTCCCCTTTATGGCTGTTAGTATTTGCCTTATGTATTGAGCTGCTCCTATGTTGGGTGCATAAATATTTACAGTTGTTATATCTTCTTCTTGGATTGATCCCTTGATCGTTATGTAGTCTCGTTCTTTGTCTCTTGTTATAGTGTTTGTTTTAAAGTCTGTTTTTGTCTGAAATGAGAATTGCTACGCCAACTATCTTTTGATTTTCATTTGGATGGAATATCGCTTTCCATCCCCTCACTTTCAGTCTGTATGTGTCCCTAGGTCTGAAGTGGGTCTCTTGTAGACAGCATATATATGGGTCTTGTTTTTTTATCCATTCTGCCAGTCTATGCCTTTTGGTTGCAGCATATAATCCGTTTACATTTAAGGTAATTATTGATATGTATTTTCCTATTACCATTTTCTTAATTGTTTTGCGTTTGTTATTGTAGGTCTTTTCCTTCTCTAGTGTTTCCTGCCTAATAAAGTCCCTTTAGCATTTGTTGTAAAGCTGGTTTGGTGGTGCTGAATTCTCTTAGCTTTTGCTTGTCTGTAAAAGTTTTAATTCCTTTGTTGAATCTGAATGAGATCCTTACTGGGTAGAGTAATCTTGGGTGTAGGTTTCTCCCTTTCATCACTTTAAATATGTCCTGCCAGTCCCTTCTGGCTTGCAGAGTTTCTGCTGAAAGATCACCTGTAACCTTATGGGGATTCCCTTGTATGTTATTTGTTGTTTTTCCCTTGCTGCTTTTAATATGTTTTCTTTGTATTTAATTTTTGATAGGTTGATTAATATGTGTCTTGGTGTGTTTCTCCTTGAATTTATCCTGTATGGGACTCTCTGCTTCCTGGACTTGATTTAAGAAACAAAGAGGCAAAAAAAAGTCCCTTGCCTTTTCGGCAGTTCTAGACTTTTTCCCGGACTCCCTCCGGCTGGCTGTGGCGCACCAGCTCCCTTCAGGCTGTGTTCACGCAGCTAACTCCAGTCCTTTTTCTGGGGTCTGACTTCCGAAGCCAGAGCCTCAGCTCCCAGCCCCGCCCGCCCTGGCGGTGAGCAGACAAGCCTCTTGGACTGGTGAGTGCTGGTCGGCACCGATCGTCTGTGCCTGAATCTCTCTGCTTTGTCCTCTGCACCCCTGTTGCCGCGCTCTCCTCCGTGGCTCCAAAGTTTCCCCCACCTCCACCCCTGTCTCTGCCAGTGGAGGGTTTTCCTAGTGTGTGGAAACCTTTCCTCCTCCACAGCTCCCTCCCACTGGCGGGTCCCATCCCTATTCTTTTGTCTCTGTTTTTTCTTTTTTCTTTTGCCCTACCCAGGTACGTGGGAAGTACTATATGCCCAGTGCTCTGGTAATATAGATATAAGGTAACTTTTAATGGGGAAAGAATTTGCAAAAAAAGAACTGTTCTCAGCAATTATATTGGTAACAGTATTAGTGTTATTCCAGGACTGTGTAATGTGAGATAATATTAACTGAGTAATTATGAGATACTCTAATTCCCTCATCCTCTGTCTTTGAGAGCCAAGACTATTAGTGTGGAAGAATACAGATGTAATTCAAAAGAATTTGAGTTAGAAACAAAACACCCCTTTAGTCCTGAATATGAACTCATGAGAAATTTTATTGAAAAGTACACACACACACACTTTTGCTTTATCCACTGAAAAGGCTTAGAAACAGTGACCAGCCCAGAAGCAATGAGCTCACCTAATAACCCAGGTTCTGTTCTTGAAATACCATTCCCATTAAAAGAAATCAGGATTTCTTAGACAAATAGCTAATTCCAAGTTTGCAGCTGGAAATAAATAACATGAGCTTGGAACATCTTTTCATAAAGGATAGGAAAGAAGCTTTCAAAGACTACTATGGTCATATCAAAAGGACTCAGAAGCCACTGGAGACATTTGCACTGGCCAAAGACAGTTTGGCTTGAAAAGGGATAATTGCCAGTAGCAACGAGCACATCTAGTGCCCAAATCTTGGTGTCTAATACTATTCTCCAATTAAAGGGCTCCTTAGAGAAATGGATAATTCTAGGGCTGGACAGGGAATATACAAGATGAATCTGAAATATCTTGTAGTACTAGAAAATAAAGGAGCACTCAAAAAACAACAGCAAACAAACTATTGAGGTATGTTAATGTGACACAGGGCCTTCTGAAAGAACTGTGGCCAAAACTGGAAGAATGTGAGCAGGAAAATAACAGTATTGGATTATAACACAAGGAATAAAATGTGTCCGTGAGTCTATAGTGATAGAAATAAATGATTAAATAGATGGGGGTGAAGAGACCAATCTCCCCTACAGAAAAATTATAAATAATTTGTGTATATACACCTGTCTCAAGGAGGTGCAGCATAACTCCTCACCCCTTAAGTGTAGGCTGTGTTTAGTTACTTGCTTCCAAAGACTATAGTATAGAAAGAGGGGGGAGCAGTTGGGAACCCTACAAACACTACCTGAAGTGATCCTAGTTAACATCAGCAGTGATATGTCATGTTGGTGGTGAGTAGCCTTGGTTTGATGTGATAAGGAGGAAACTTCACTGTGTTATTCTCTTCCAAAAATCATAACCCTAGTCTAATTATGAGAAAAATATGAGACAACCCCAGGTTGAGGGACATTCTGCAAAATACCTGATGAGTACCCCTTAAAACTGTCCAGGTCATCAAAAACAAGGAAAGTGAGAAATTCTCACAGCCAAGAGGAGACGAAGGAGACAGAGGACTAATGTAAAATGGAATATTTGATGGGATCCTGGAACCAAAAAAAAGAACATTATGTAAAACCTAAGGAAATCTGAATAAAGTATGAACTTTAGTTGTTAGTTATGTATGTATCAGTATTGGTTTATTAGTTATGACACACAAACCATAGTAATGTAAGATGTTAACAATAAGGGAAATTGGGTATGGATGTATAAGAAGTCTGTACTATCTTCTCAGTTTTTCTGTAAATTAAAACTAAAATTAGCTTATTTGAATATTTTTTAGATTCATTGCAATTCATTGAAACCTATCAAATGTGTTTAAATCCATGAGTTCATAACTATAGTTAAAACAGAAATAGTTCAATTTCAGAGGATGATAAGGAACCAATTTAATAACTTGAGAAATGGTAAATTAAAGCAGAAGAATCAAGCATTAATCTTGTTTTCTTTTCCTGGGTGACTAAATAGTAGTAGATGAGGGAAAGCCTCTCTTTATAAAAAGCATTCTACTTAATAAAAAAAGAAATGTTAAAGAGTATCACCATTTTGAAGCCCTGGGAAAATTAACGAATCTAGGCATTGAGCGTCAACAGCTGCTAACATCACAACATAGGAGACACAGATACTATGTGCCACCTGCTGGGGGAGGACAGCACCACCTGTATTCATGCGAAGGGATCAACCCTAAGTCATATCAAGCTCTGTGTCCAGTTGCCAATCTGCAGAAATACAGAAGAACGTGTTGGACTCCATCATGACTATGCGGTCGGCAAAAACCAGATTTGGGGAAACTACAGGTCAAATGCCCCAGCCTCTTCAATAGAGAACTTGTAAGGAAGGAAAGGGATGGAAGAAGAAACCTGTAGATTAAAAATATATCAAAATACTTGAAAATGGGTAAGACTAACCTCAAAAGCATTATGCTAAGTGAAAAAAGTCAGACACAAAAGACCACATGTTACTTGATTCCATTTATGTGAAATGTTCAGAATAGCTACTCTATCGAGATAGAAGGTAGATTGGTGATTTCCAGGGAGGGAAGGAATGGGAATTAACTGCCAGTGAGCACAGGGTGTCATTTGGTAGATGCTCATGGAGAAGCTTTGGGGATGGGTACAGAAAATGTATATCTTGACCCAAGTGAAGGCTATGAAGGTATAGCCTCCTTATCAAATTTTAAGTTATATATATTTTTGTGTGATTTCCAGTATCTTTTACTTTACAAGAAAAGGGTTAAAAGAAAAGCAGAACACAAGATTCCTAAGCTGTAAGGAGAGATCAGATTCCCCACATATTTCATTCTTTATCATGGTGATGAGAGTATTTCTCGTGAACAAATTCAAGGTAGCTAGGAAATGTTCCTTTACCTCAAAAAGGAAAGAAAAAAATAGTGCAGAAGAGACGTAGTATTTGGTACACTGCATGACAAGTGCGATGTGGACCCCAGACCCTGTTCCAAACGTGCAAAATAAGACACATTCTTTTCTGGTAGGTTCAGCTGCCCCTGATTTCCAATTTTATACACACACAGAATTGTAGAACTGTAATAAAGGAAATGGATGAAGGAGGAGAAGTCACCTATATTCCCACCTCCCTGGCAAGTCACAAATCATAAATATTTTTTACTTTAGTGTTTTTGTCAGGCGAGTGTGATAACCACTATACTATGGAAACACTTCACTGTTTTTGGTTTGCTGAGGTTCTGTTGGTCAGTTGGTGTTTTTGTTTTCTGTTGTGAAGGGTTGGCCTTTTTAGCAAGAATTCTTTTCCAAAATAGAATTCATTTTGAGGGGCAACTTTGTTTTTGCCTTCTCGTGAAAACCACTTAGAGGATCCTGTATTACTATTATTTAACATGTCACCTGTTAAGTCATAGTAGGTACTCTCCGCAGTTCTGCTGGCCCCAGGGTAGGCAGCTAGGTATATATTCCTTGTTCTCTTGTTATGTGGTCGTATTCAGAGTGGAGCTCGGGCCCATGACAGTCGCTCTTTCCTTCACCCTGCTTTCTCATTTTTCCACTTGGGCAGAGTTCAGAACAGCCGCTCAGCAACAAGATCAGGAACAGGAGGAAGAGGATGATGAACAGGCAGTCCACAGAGCTCGGGACTGGGATGACTGGAACGACACCCATCCTATGGGCTATGGCAACCGACAGAACATGGGTTAGTCTCCCCACAGCAAGACAGGACTACAGGGGCTTCTGTCTTCCCCACCAAGGAAAGCTGTGCAGTCTTCCCCTCCCTGGGCTCCTGCTTCAGCTGTGTACAACGAAGGCAGAGATGCTTAATCTTGCCTTGCGTTCATTAAAATGTCAAACAATTAAGTGTGTATTTCTACCCTAGATGATGAGCCAGCAGTCTTGGAATTACAATCCTCGTCATGGTATATTCCATTTTTCTTAAGTGGAAAGGAAAGAGTACTGAGAAATGGTTCTGTATAATCAATGGCTGTATGAATTCTCTTTGAAAAAGGAAAGTCCCCTCTATCATGTGAGCCTGTGCAGAAATATGAATATCAGCTGCTTTCTTCCAGGGGGTGAAGGGAGGGGGTCAGCTGTGGTTCCCTGGGCTTATGGAGAGATCCTAGTCATCTCCCTTTGATGTGGGCAGTGAGTTACCCAGCATCAGAGCTGCCCAGACTGGCTGGAGCTTGCTTTCTCCTTTCTACCCCAGTGCTGTTAACTAACCCAACACTTGCTTTACAAGGGACAAGCCCAAAAGCCGGGACTTGCCCTGCCACAAAGCTCTCTTTTCAGGAATTACAGCTGTCAATGAACAGAACATAACAATCCTATCGACCCAATCTTCCTTGCTTCAGCTATGAGAAATAAGGAAACCGATAAGGCACTATGAGAACCATCCTTGTGTGAGCATCTGAGGCCAGGGTCTTTACTCTGAAACTATCTAGAACCCTGAGGGTAAGAGCAGCTCAGGCCATAGCCTAGCTCTTAAGTGGGCTGCTGGAAGACCACTTTGGCCCTCTTTGCCTGTTCTGTGCCATACCTGGCACAGTCCCAAGCGGTCAGTGTGCTGTGGCAGTCATTTTGCTAGTTAATAAGGTACCTGCAGTCATGCCTATAACTGGGAGTGGAGGAGGGGGGACCGCACAGATGACAAGGAAAGGTACCTACTTTCTGCGATAAAGAGAAGACACGTCCTCAGCTCCCAGGTTGATACCCTAGAAAAGAAGCCATGTGTGAAAACAAATGATCTCTGTAGAAAACATACTTTTGTTCTATGTGGCTTTGGTACACTTCGTCTTCTTTTAAGATGACTCAGCCTTCCTATTCTAGCTTCTGCAGTCTAGCTTAGGACAGGGGTTTGAAAAGGGACTGAGATCCCTCTGCTTTGTAGGGTGGTAAATGGAGGGCTGTCAGATGATGAGAAGGACATTATGTTTAGTGGGAGATGACAGAAGACTACCAATAATATATTTATTGCTAAATATATACTGCTTAATAAAGGATTCATGTCACCCTCACAACATAAGCTCCTGAAACTGGTAGAGCACAGATTAACTTCCCCACTGATGTGGGAAGCAAGCATTCATTTGTAGTTCTCTTTCAGGTATTGCCAGGTTGCCTCTAGCAATGGCCTGTTTCGTGCCCTTGAAACTCCACCCTGAGCTCATTCCCAAAATGGGCCAGGTTGGGGTTATCCCCTTGGTCTGAGTCTATTTAAAGATGGTCCTTCTAGAAGATCCAGCCTGATGAAACCCCGTCACATTCTGATATCTAAGAGGCAAACTAGACAAAGTGGGTTTGAATCCTGGCTTTAAAAGTTGAAAGCTGTGTGACCTTGGGCAATATAACTTCTCTGAACTGCTCTGTTTTCTCTATGTTTATAGATGAGCTGTTTCATAGGGTTGTTTTGAGAATTAAATGAATAATGGCAGCCATTGTAATAGGCTGAAGAATAAGTGTTTTCATTTGAGCTCAGTGACTATGGTCTGTCCACTAGGAAGGGAAAGGAAATGGACAGGTAGGTGTTAGAAACTCTGTTCTGTGCCAGGCACCAGACCCAACACTTTCACATGCTATTAATACTCACAATGACCCTGCAAAATAGGTAGCATTGTCCCCATTTTACAGATGAGAAAATAGGCCCAGAAAAGCTGAGTGATTTCTTCAAGTTCACATTAGTAACAAGCTGTGCTTCTGTCATTTTCCATGTCCTTCCTAATTGCGTGTGCTTTTAGTTCTGTATCTTAAAGCAGCTTAAAAAGAGGGAGCAGCTTGAAAAATCCAAACCCAAACCACCACTTATACATTATTGGAGCTCTAGAAATTCCTTTTTAACTGACTCACCAAAGAAAAGGTATGTCAGCTTGCTTCCCCGCTGCCATTTCCCCCTCAGCTGGGGGATAAGAAGACAGAGGCCGTGAGCAAACCCATCTTCCTCCATTTTCCTCCCCAGTTCAGTCTGCCTGCCTGGCGGCTAGAGAAAACAAGAATAGAACCACCTTCTCTACTCCCACCAGAACAAGGCATTTCAGGGTCCTAGAGTGAGCTGGGTGTGGTGGACTGCAGCAAGCGAGGACTCAAAGCATTCTATGAATAACAGTACTGCCTCATCGTTTGCACTATGCTTATTTCACGTATGCTGCATATTTCATTCTCACAACCTGTCAGGCAGGAGATGATGCCTTCGTTTTACAGGGAAGGAAACTGGCTTGGGGAAATACGGTGAGTGACTTACTTCAGCACACAGCTAATACATAGACCGTGCAAACATATCAGTGTAGCCAAAATATTTGCCCTCTGTAGCTCTCACATGGAGGCCAATTAGTTATTTGGAAGAGGTGAACGCTGTGCACTACTTCTTTTAATGCCATCATGCAGTGATTTGTCCTTTCCACTCTTGTTCTTTTCAACACCCCTGTAAGACAGGACAGGGGACTGAATGAGCTGATTTCAAGCCCAAGAAGTTGGAGTTAAGGATTCTGAATTGAGTCTCAATCCTCAGTGCTCTGCCCCTCCATAGCCGGGTGACTCAGGGCCACCCAGGTCACCGGGGTCCCTGCTGTCATTTAAAACAACGTGCAAAGGATAAAACTTTTGAACCTAAATCCACCTCTCTATGTTAACTGAATTCCGAAGTCCTCCTCTCCTTACTGTGGGCCTCTGGTTTGCTCATCAGCACAACAGATACACTGCCACCCAGCTCTTCCAGACACCCAACAACAAGAGGGCACTGTGACCTTTGTCTCCTTGCAAAACAGCTCCCTCCAAAACCTGCACATCATTTCCTCGCAGATTGCTTTTCACCCATTCATCCAAGGTTTAACCTGGCTCAGTTCACTCATGCTGCATAGCAAGGAGGTATGGGTTCTAATACAAGCTCTCTCAGTTTTAGCCCCTCCCAGATGCTGACAACATCTGGCCTACTTACCTCACAGTTCAGAGTAAGGAGCAAATGAAATAAAATATGGAAAAGCACTTTGAACAATTAGAAAACATGGCACAAATGTTTGTAAGTTTGGCGGCCAGAGGAGGGGTTGCATTGTTTTTTAAATTCAGTATTTCACAACTTATTTTAACCCCTGCTCCCCTATTGCCTTCTCAGTCTTCTATATATATCACCACCAGCAAAAGGTTTGTGAACATGCTTTCCTTTGTGTGCTGGAGAAGACCAGCATAGGAGAGAATTGTTACATGCAGTGGAAATTGAGAACTGGTTTTTACTTATCTGCCCACCAGGCCGCCTTTGACAAATGTATGTGAAAAGATGGTAAACAAAAGATTTCAGTTTCTTGTCCCAACTGGCAATAAATCCCTCCAAGAGAGTACAACTCAGCAAAGACTTAGGCCATCCTATTCTCATGTGGTAGCAAAAATAAGAATTCGTGTATTGAGCACCTACTGTATACTAGGAGTTGACTATATCTATTCCTCACAACAACGTCCCAAGGTAGATATTATTGCCTCAATTTGTAAATGAGGAACTTGAGGCTCAGAGAAGGGACTTCCCAAAGATCACTCAGCCCTAAGTGTAGAGCTGGGCCTGGATTCCAGGTGGGCCTGATTCCACAGACCACGTCCTTCCAGTCTGCCACACTCCGCAGGAAGCACATAGCACGGGAGACATATGAAGGTGGGCAAGATACTCCACTGGTGCAGTGCTCTGGGAATCACCCCTCCCCTTTCTCTGTCTACATTTTGAGCAATGATTCTATCAGGTTTGCAAGATAGGCCCTTTAAGGGCACATCTGAGACCTGCTCACTAGGAGAATACCCTGGACTCAGAACTCTCCCCTTCCTGGGGCCCTACATCCCTCA
>NW_020173657.1:77481-83423 GCF_003031525.2 Neophocaena asiaeorientalis asiaeorientalis
TGCCCTATCCGATCTTGGTACAAGTAAATCTTTTAAACCCTGTCTCTATTCCACCCTCTCACTTAAGGGTTCCTACACATTTTCTGAGCCTGCCAAAGCCCCCCCTCTTGATCTACCAGGCCCTCCTGGACAACTAAGATAAGACCCAGGTTGTGAGTGCATGAGACTTGGCAGCCAGGGGCTGGGAGGGAGGATTTCTGCCTGAACTCTAAGGCCCTCCCACACTTAGAGACAGATACCACCTCTGCTACCCTGGTGCCCTTGTCCCCGGCTCAGAGACATTGATTGGCAGAAAGACTCCTCACCCACTTTATAGAACCTGTCTTCTCCTTTCCTTGTCTACCTTCTGCCTGGGTGAGCTCACCCCACCTCCGGCTTCCATGACTCACCACATGTATACTGATGGCCAGTGCTAGCCCTGACCTTTCTGCTGAGCTCCCTGCAGATAGTTACCGGAAAAAGGAATCCACAGGCTTGGGACCTGGAGACAATCTTTAATTTTGAAAAGGCTGGTGTGCAGAAGCAAGCCTTTTAGCCTGAAACATAATAGATGTTCAGTAGACATTCATTTAATTAAACAATGAATAATAATAGGAAACATTTACAGTAATACCTCCTGTGTGCCAGGCCCTGTGCTAAGTGCTTTACATTCACTCACTCAATCCTCAACAACCCTATGAATCAGGTGCTATTATTATCCCCATTTTACAGTTGGGGAAACCAAGGCACAGAGGTCTGCCAACTTGTAAGTGGCAGAGCTGAGATCTGAACCCCAGCTATCTGGCTCTAAAGTCCGTGCCTTTAGCCGCTAGAATGCCTCCCGACAACAGATCTAGAGAGATGGAATGATTCCCCCACAGCATCTGGGGAGGAACTTGGCAGAGCCAGGACTGAAAGCCAGGTCTGCTCTCTGTGCAGTTCTTCTCCCACTGGCCACTGGTACAGAATCCCTGGAAACGGAGGCACAAGGAGGGATCTGAGAAGTCTAGATATTCATTCAGTAAAAGGCTCTAGTCGACTAGGTGGCTCCCAGCAGAAGACAGGAGGAGTCAGAGCATCCACCAGGGCAGACTGCTTTTCAGAGATCCTATTTGAGGCCTAAGCTATTCCCTTTTCCTGCATTAATTTATCAGGGACCCCTCCTCCCCCACCCTACCCCTCACACACAGCTAGAACCAGCCCGAGGCAATTGAGCATCTGTGGGGAAAGGATGCATATTAGAGAGATTAGAAAGTATGATCTAAAGCCTGGTGTGTGTGTAGGAAGTTGAGGTGGGGAGAGAACAGGGAAGACTGGAGAAAAGATTAGGTCAAGGCTAAAACCTCCAGCAGATAAAGGGACTCAGTGATATTCTGCTCTCTGTGCAGTTCTCCCACTGGCCACTGGTACAGAATCCCTGGAAATGGAGGCACAAGGAGGGATCTGAGAAGTCTAGATATTCATGCAATAAAAGGCTCTAGTCGACTAGGTGGCTCCCAGCAGCAGACAGGAGGAGTCAGAGCATCCACCAGGGCAGACTGCTTTTCAGAGATCCTATTTGAGGCCTAAGCTATTCCCTTTTCCTGCATTAATTTATCAGGGACCCCTCCTCCCCCACCCTACCCCTCACACACAGCTAGAACCAGCCCGAGGCAATTGAGCATCTGTGGGGAAAGGATGCATATTAGAGAGATTAGAAAGTATGATCTAAAGCCTGGTGTGTGTGTAGGAAGTTGAGGTGGGGAGAGAACAGGGAAGACTGGAGAAAAGATTAGGTCAAGGCTAAAACCTCCAGCAGATAAAGGGACTCAGTGATGAGATTAAGGCAAAGCACCTGCAATCAGCTCAGCTTTGGAGGCACCAGCCTTCTTACCACAACAGAACAGCACCGTGGCCATGGCCTTCCTCTCCCATCTGGATCTTCAGGAAAGCCTCCAAACACTCTCTGTTTTGCAGTGGATCCCAGTCTATGTTTTTTTGGGTGAGTGAACCCCAGCGGTTGGAGAGCACAAGGGAACAGATGAAGAAAGAGACCAGGAATCTCCAGATGAGGAGGGCTCCAAAGAAATCATTTGGTTGGTCACTCTCTCTGGGAAGGACTGTGCCTCTCCACCCAGAGAGATTGCTACTGTTGAGTTCATTAGATTTCTCTCCTCCCATCTGAGGGGCATGAAGGCCATGAGTGAGGCTGCAGGTTTCCTGATTTAAAGATAACCCCAGCCTTCTCTGAGGACTGCCCCCTGTGAACGAGCTGAAAAGAGTCCTATTCGGGGGCAGGGGCAGTGTTGGTGTTATTGCATAGACGTAAGGTGATTTTCCAGTATAAGACTATGAGAGAATTATGGAAAATCTGTGGGTTGCGTGAGTGACACATTAGATAGAATTTTGAGAAAGGGCCAGCTCTTCAATGCACTCAGAGAATGACAGTCATCGGTGCTGGGCAAATGGGCTGAGAGCTCGAAGCTTTTCTCAGTCAGAAACCAAGGGCTTTGTGAGCAGCCAATTACAGGGGCAAGTTTGGAAACTGGAAGAAATGTCATCCTGAAGGATGAGACAGGTTAGGAGGCTGCCAAGTCCAATCTGTGGGAGGCTATATGACCCCGTAGAGCAGTAGTTCTTAACTAGGGACCTATAGACCTAGAATGAGGCAGGGAGGGACAACGTTGAATTTGGATGGAAAAAATTACCTGTTTATTTTCATTAATCTCATATTGAAATGATGAATGTAGTCAGCAAACCACAGAAATACCTGTGAATTTGTCAGTAATAGAGGTTTACATTTCACATGCCCATTGTTGCAGTAATCTCAAAAGTTCATTTATGCTCGTTACCACTTCCAAATTCCAACAGTTATTGGAACTACCATTAAGTGTGGTTATTTAATGCATAAATCAAGAAGCTCATGTTACTGTATGACATTTTGGGCAATATTTTGATAACGGTGTTTTACTATGATGAGTTTCCTTTGTAAATCTGTGTATTTTATTTTGTGCATTTAAAAATACTGTTCAGAAAAGGGCTTCACCAGACTGCCAAAGGGGTTCATGGCTAAATGCTCCTTACAGAAAAGTGTCCTTCCTCCCTTCCTCCCTCCCTCCCTCCCTTCCTCCTTCCTAATTCCTTTCTTCCTTCTTTTTCTTACCCTCTTTCCTTCATTCTTTCTATCTTGCTCAGAGCCTCCCTCAGCACTTCTCCTCCTTCCTATATGATATTCAGAATCATGGCTGATTACTGAGCACTACTGGGAGTGATGGGGGGAAAAGTAGGGAAGAGCGGGGAGAGAAAAGGCAGAGGGACAAGAAAGAGGAAAGAAGCGAGAAGAATGAAGAGATGGTTTGGGAGAGATGTGGAATATAAATATTCATGACCCTTGGAATTAGGCAATGGTCCTGAGAGCCCCTCTGAGGCCCAGCTTCCAGTTAAAAGATGGCTCTCCATCTGTCTAAAGGATGGCTCTCCATCTGTCTCTTCTTTTCTGGGCTTGTTTTGCCATCTATCTAAACTGTTGCAATATCCTCTTTTCTGGCCTTCTATTCTCCACCTTCTCCCATATATTCCACTGCCTACAGCTAGAAGAGTCTTTCAAATGCATCTTTGATTACAGCCCTCTGATGCTCAAAAATAGCAGTTTTCCCTTGCCTACTTGAAGTACAAATGTGTTATCCTGGGCATTCAAGGCCCTGCTCCACTCTCTGCCTCAAACTCTTTACCAGCTCATCCCCCTACTCTTCCCCTAGGTGAATCTCGTATTCCAGGCAATCTATTCACAGAACAAATGCGAAGGGTACTTACTCTCTCATTCCTTCACTTCTGCTCTATTTCCTCCACTCGAAAGATTCCCTGATTACCCTTCCTGTACTATCCCTGGACAACCCCTCCTTTGAGATATTGCTCAAATCATACCTTCTCTGGAACATTTTCCTGGCAACCTGAGACTCCATTACCTCCGAAAGCCCAGAGCATTTTGGAAAAATTGGTTGCATAGCAGCCTTTATGCCCTTTGCCTCCTCTACCCAATAAGCTCCATGAAAACAGGAGCCATGTCTTGTCATTGTTATATTTCTTGCAAGACCAGGCTTGACACTGTTGATTCTTCCAGATTTCTTCTCAGTAAAGACCTTTAAGTCCACCTCTTGTTCTTTTTTCTGTCTCATGGACATCTTTTTTTGTGTGTGTGTGTGGGTCTGCCTCCTATCTCTGGTTGCTGATAATACAAAAAATAGAACATACACTTGAGAGTCAGACAGACCAGGTCTGCCATTTACTTGTTATGTGAGCTTGTGCAAGTAAGTCATTCACCCTCTATCATTGTAGAACAGAGCTCTCAAGACCATTCTGATAATCAAAGAGGAAAGAAAACCCTCAGTAGATGTTCATTTTCTTTCTGTTATAGAAAATGACATTGGAGCCCAACCACCCCACCTCAGAAGACGTTTGATCAACGGAATTCATGCCTTAACCACTGCGCCGCCAGGGAAGCCCTAGACAGTAAGCTTCTTGAGAACAGCCTTCAGCACAATGCCAAGCACAGGAGGATGACTCAGGATAAATATATTTGTTACATTCAGTTGTAGCACAGGGAAGTTTGATTTCAAAATTCTCCAAGTGGCAGGTGAATGGTAACAGGGAAAGAAACCACCAATGCCCTTATTCCAAATAAAGAAAGGCCTTCTGAGGTTCCAGGGTGTGCATGAGTGTGTAAGGCTATGGGCAGCCTGTCATTTATAGTGTAAAGCGAAAACCTGGCATCTTAATCAGTTGGCTCAAAGCCTTCAGAAATCCAAGAATGTGGCTGGTTATGGATTTCCCTGGTGGCGCAGTGGTTGAGAGTCTGCCTGCCGATGCAGGGGACATGGGTTCGTGCCCCAGTCGGGGAAGGTCCCACATGCCATGGAGCCACTAAGCCCATGTGCCACAACTACTGAGCCTGCGTTCTAGAGCCCGTGAGCCATAACTAAGCCCACGTGCCACAGCTACTGAAGCCCGCGTGCCTAGAGCCCATGCTCTGCAACAAGAGAAGCCACCTCAGTGAGAAGCTCATGCACCACAACGAAGACCCAATGCAGCCAAAAATAAATAAATTTATTAAAAAGCAAAAGGAAGCTTACTGTCTAAAAGGCAAAGGGCCAGACATGTAAGGTGCTAACTACACAAGCAGCAAAATGAAATCGGGCCAAATAGATGCAGAAGTAATGTGCTGAGGGTGTGTAGAGGAGGGGATTATTCGTTCTGACCAGAGAATAAGCAAAGATATCATCCAGGAGGTATCATTTGAGCTAAGCCTTGATGGCTGAGAGAATTTTGATATAGACAGAAAGTTGGAGAGAGGGTAGTCAGAATAAGGGAACAGCATCACCAAAGGCATGGAGAGGTGAAATTGCATGGTGGATTGAAAGAATGGGGAGTAGACTAAGGTGGTTGGACCCCCATTTCCCATTCTTCAGCCATTTGCATCCCACTTTCTGGTTCTTTCCACAGCTGAGTACCACCTATGCTATTATTAGTTAACATTTTTTCCCCAAATTGACTCATTCCTGTAAACTAAATTAATATATTCTAACAGGAAACTTTACATTATCACCATGAATTCACTTTTATTCACTACACATTAAAATAACTTTCCATCCATGAGCCACTTCAGATCACCCTGTGTCCTTACAGTGGTGTGGATATAATCACTTCATGCTAGATAATAAGGGGTGTGAGTGCCGCTGCTGAGAGACGAGGCCAAGAAGGTGTGTGGGGCCAGCCCATGGAGGGCCTTAAACACCAGGCTAACGTGTTCAGACTTTATCCCGTCAGCAGTGGGAAAATACTGAAGGCTTAAGAGGAGGCAAACAACATTATGACTGTGCTTTAAAAATATATCTGCGGGGCTTCCCTGGTGGAGCAGTGGTTGAGAGTCCGCCTGCCGATGCAGGAGACACGGGTTCGTGCCCTGGTCCGAAAAGATCCCACATGCC
>NW_020173657.1:83514-88007 GCF_003031525.2 Neophocaena asiaeorientalis asiaeorientalis
AATCTGCGGCATGGAAAATAGACTGGAGGGGAAGAGACCAGCAGGCAAGAATAGACAAAAGGCTGCCGTCCGGACCAGAGGAGATCAAGTTCTGGACCACAGCAGTGGCAATGGAGACAGAGGCAGGAGGATGAATGGGAGAGAATTTTTTTTGGAAAGGGAGAGAAGTTAAAGATAGCTCCAAAATGTTGAAAACTGTGACATTTATCCTGAGGCCCGAAATATGAATAGGAGCTAGCCAGGCAACAAGTTGAAAAAAGAGTCTTCCAGGCAAAAGGGACAACATGCACAGAATCCCAGAGGCTGGGGAACAGAATGAGTTGAAGAAACTGACAGAAGAACAATATGGTGGCATGCAGAGAACCAGGGGATGGCCAGGGTCTCCATCAAGGAGGACCTTGAGAACCAAGGTTATGAGACTGGACTGGATCCTAAGAGTCATAGGAAGCCATGTGAGCTGTTGAATTACTGAATTACCATTAACCCCCATAGGTTCTTATATTTATCATTAATTATGATCCATTAAGTAATCACAGAGTCACAGAAATGTCTCTTTGATAAACCAACCATGTTTTTGGTTATATGCTATAGAAGGCCAGAGATTTGCATTTAGCATGCTGGCTGCATCATGGCTCAAGTCGAAGCAGGTAACCTGTTGAGAAGACATTGGCAGTTGGCTTAAAGAGAGATAATGGTGGCTTGGACCGGATGGTAGCATGGAGGTGGAGAATAGAATAATTTGGAAGATGTTTGGAGGACAGAACTGATGGGAATTAATAATTGACTAAAGGAAAGCAATAATTAGAGCTCAGTGGCAAAGAGTACAGTCTCTGGAATCTCTGGAGGAAGTGTGAGTTCTCAACTCTGGCTCACCCACTCGCTGGCTTTGTGACCTTAAGTGGTTATTTAACTTCTCTGAACCTGGGTTCCTCATTCACAAAATGAGAATGCTTATTGTCCTAATGGGGGCTTTATGAAGATTAAATAAAATACGCATGTAAAATACTTAGTTTTACATGATGAGTGTACAGTAAATGTTGGCTATTACTATATGGGGAAAGTGAGCAAGCAAGATGAATCAGAAATGAGTTGAAGAAAGGACATCTGCGGCATGGAAAATAGACTGGAGGGGAAGAGACCAGCAGGCAAGAATAGACAAAAGGCTGCCGTCCGGACCAGAGGAGATCAAGTTCTGGACCACAGCAGTGGCAATGGAGACAGAGGCAGGAGGATGAATGGGAGAGAATTTTTTTTGGAAAGGGAGAGAAGTTAAAGATAGCTCCAAAATGTTGAAAACTGTGACATTTATCCTGAGGCCCGAAATATGAATAGGAGCTAGCCAGGCAACAAGCTGAAGAAAGAGTCTTCCAGGCAAAAGGGACAACATGCACAGAATCCCAGAGGCTGGGGAACAGAATGAGTTGAAGAAACTGACAGAAGAACAATATGGTGGCATGCAGAGAACCAGGGGATGGCCAGGGTCTCCATCAAGGAGGACCTTGAGAACCAAGGTTATGAGACTGGACTGGATCCTAAGAGTCATAGGAAGCCATGTGAGTTGTTGAATTACTGAATTACCATTAACCCCCATAGGTTCTTATATTTATCATTAATTATGATCCATTAAGTAATCACAGAGCCACAGAAATGTCTCTTTGATAAACCAACCATGTTTTTGGTTATATGCTATAGAAGGCCAGAGATTTGCATTTAGCATGCTGGCTGCATCATGGCTCAAGTCGAAGCAGGTAACCTGTTGAGAAGACATTGGCAGTTGGCTTAAAGAGAGATAATGGTGGCTTGGACCGGATGGTAGCATGGAGGTGGAGAATAGAATAATTTGGAAGATGTTTGGAGGACAGAACTGATGGGAATTAATAATTGACTAAAGGAAAGCAATAATTAGAGCTCAGTGGCAAAGAGTACAGTCTCTGGAATCTCTGGAGGAAGTGTGAGTTCTCAACTCTGGCTCACCCACTCGCTGGCTTTGTGACCTTAAGTGGTTATTTAACTTCTCTGAACCTGGGTTCCTCATTCACAAAATGAGAATGCTTATTGTCCTAATGGGGGCTTTATGAAGATTAAATAAAATACGCATGTAAAATACTTAGTTTTACATGATGAGTGTACAGTAAATGTTGGCTATTACTATATGGGGAAAGTGAGCAAGCAAGATGAATCAGAAATGAGTTGAAGAAAGGACCCACTTAGATTCATATTGGTACTATCTTTAACTTAAGCTAGTAATCATTAGTAATTTGAGGGTGTACAGGTTTCAATTTATTTTTTTAAGTCAAGACCAAGGGTGAAAAAGGATATTACATAATGGTAAAAGGGTCAATTCACCAAGAAGACATAACTATCCTAAATTTCTATGCACCTACCAATAGAGCTTTAAAATATATGAAGTGAAACCTGACAGAACTGGAAAAAAAATAGACAATTATATTTGAAGACTTCCTTGAAAACCACAAACAACCGAAACTCACCCTAAATGAAAACAGATAACTTGTAACTATTAATTAAATTAAATTTTAATTTTGGAAGGTTATAAACCTTCCAAAACAGAAATCTGCAGACCCAGTTGGTTTCAACGGCATATTCTTCCAAACATTTTAAAGATGATATATCACAAATCCTACACAATCTTTTTCAGAAAATAGAAGAGGAAGGAACACTTGCCAACTCATTTATGAGGCCAGACCCTGATACCAAAACCAGACAAAACAGTACAAAAAAGAAAACTACAGTCCAATATCCCTCATGAATATAAATGCAAAAATCCTCAAAAAAATACTATCAAAGCAAACAAAGATTAATATACCATGACCAAGTAGGCTCTATCCCAGAATGCAAGTGTAAATACTTGAAAATCAATCAATGTAGCCTAACATATTAACCACCTAAGGGAGAAAAAGCACACACAATTATATCAATTGATGTAGAAAAAGCATTTGACAAACTTTAATCCATGATAAAATCTCTCAGCAAACTAGAAATAGAAGGCAATTTTCTCAACTTGATAAAGAGCATCTGTAAAAAAAAAAAAAAACAACCTGCAGGTAGTATCGTACTTAATGGTGAAAGACTGAAAGTTTTCTCCCTAAGATGGGGAGCAAAGCAAGGATGTTCACTCTCACCATTTGTATCCAACATCATACTAAAAGTCCTAGCAAGTGCAATAAAGCAAGAGGAAAAAAAGAGAAAGAAAAGCATACAGATTGAAAAGTAAGAAATACAACTGTCGTGATTCACAGATGACATGATCACCTGTGTAGAAAATTCCATTAAATTAAATACTTTTAAAATCTACTAAAAAATAAATCCATCTAAGGGTGTGGAGAAAAGGGAACCCTCTTGCACTGTTGGTGGGAATGTAAATTGATACTGCCACTGTGGAGAACAGTATGGAGGTTCCTTAAAAAACTAAAAATAGAACTACCATACAACCCAGAAATCCCACTACTGGGCATATATCCTGAGAAAACCATAATTCAAAAAGGCACATGCACCCCAATGTTCATTGCAGCACTATTTACAATAGGCAGGACATGGAAGCAACCTAAGTGTCCATCGACAGATTAATGGATAAAGAGCATGTGTCACATGTATACAATGGAATATTACTCGGCCATAAAAAGGAACGAAACTGAGTCATTTGTAGTGACGTGGATTAATCTAGAGTCTGTCATACAGAGTGAAGTAAGTCAGAAAGAGAAAAACAAATACTGTATGCAAACACATATATATGGAACCTAAAAAAGAAAAAAAAAAGTTGGTTCTGAAGAACCTAGGGGCAGGATGGGAATAAAGATGCAGACCTACTAGAGAATGGACTTGAGGACATGGGAGGGGGAAGGGTAAGCTGGGACAAAGTGAGAGAGTGGCATGTACATATATACACTACCAAATGTAAAATAGATAGCTAGTGGGAAGCAGCCGCATACAGGGAGATCAGCTCGGCGCTTTGTGACCACCTGGACAGGTGGGATAGGGAGACGCAAGAGGGAGGGGATATGGGGATATATGTATAGCTGATTCACTTTGTTATAAAGCAGAAAGTAACACACCATTGTAAAGCAATTATACACCAATAAAGAAGTTGAAAAAAATTAATAATGATTCATATTTAACATTATCTGAGTTTTCTTCTGAAGATTACCCAGCAAATTTACCCTCATCTTTTATGAGGGTCAGAGGTAGCAAGATTTGTATCCATGGCAATCTTCCCATAAAATTCCTCCCCCTGCTATTTCCTATTTAATTAGTATGCTTACAACAACCACTTCAGCCAGCTCTTGTAAGGGGAATTCAGCCTATCACTAAGGTTTCTTCTACCTCATAACATAAAAAATAATTTTTAATGCCCATTCCATCTTTTTCCTGTTATTTTCATCTAAGCCCAAAATGCGAGAGACAAACCTGCTGGCAGGTAACTCTTGAGTTTCTTCCCCTTCTCTGAAACTTTTATCTACTATGATGTTATCTGGTCA
>NW_020173658.1:0-16175 GCF_003031525.2 Neophocaena asiaeorientalis asiaeorientalis
TGCACCTCTATGTTCACTGCAGCATTATTTACAATAGCCAACATGTGGAAACAACTAAAGTTCTCATCAACAAATGAATGAATAAAGAAGATGTGGTGTATATGCGTACAATGGATTATTATTCAGCCATGAGAAAGAAGCAAATACTGCCTATTGTGACACTGTGGATGAGCCTTGAGACATTATTCTAAGTGAAGTAAGTCAGACAGATAAAAACACTGTATGATGTCACTTTTTAAAAATGTGAAATCTAAAAAAAAAGAAAAAACAACTCAAAAGCAGAAGGTAGAGTGGTGGTTATCAGGGGCTAGGGGTGGAGGAAATAGGGAGATATTGGTTAAAGGGTAAAAGTTCCAGTAATAAGATGAACAGGTCCTCAGATCTAATGTACAGCACGGTGATTATGAATAATACCATATTATATACTTGAAAGTTGCTGAGAGAGTAGATCTTAAATGTTTTCAGGAAAAAAAAAAAAGAAATGGTAATTATATGGTGGAATGGAGGTTTTAGTTAATTCTATGGTGGTAATAATTTGCAGTATATAAGTGTATCAAACCATCACATTGCACATCTTAAACATTGTGTGTCAATTACATCTCAATAAAACTGGAAAAATAATAAAAATGCAGAAAAGGTAATATTTATTGTATAAGAAAATGAAAATAAAATCTATAAAATTAATAAAGTTTGCTGAAATCTGGATTGGGAGAAAATCTAAAAGCAGATACACACTTCTAATTATAGAAGTAGTATTTTGTATGTTTGAGAGAGGAGATAATGGGGTGTATGGATAAGGAAAGTATGCTGTAGAAACCTTGGTTAAAAAGCTAATGCAGAGAAGACCTTCAAGATAGTGGAGGAGTAAGACATGGAGATCATCTTCCTCCCAACAGTTACATGAAAAATACATCTACATGTGGAACAACTCCTACAGAACACCTACTGAACACTGGCAGAAGACCTCAGACTTCCCAAAGGGCAAGAAGCTCCCCACATACCTGGGTAGGGTAAAAGAAAAAGAAAAAAACAGAAACAAAAGAATAGGGACAGGACCTGCACCTCTGGGAAGGAGCTGTGAAAGAGGAAAAGTTTGCACACACTAGGGAGCTCCTTCACTGGCGGAGACACGGGGTGGGTGGGGAAGGAAGCTTCAGAGCCATGGAGGAGAGCACAGCAACAGGGGTGCAGAGGGCAAAGTGGAAAGATTCCCACACAGAGGGTCAGTGCCAACCAGCACTCACCAGCCTGAGAGGCTTGTCTGCTCAACCACTGGGGTGGGTGGGGGCTGGGAGCTGAAGTTTGAGCTTCGGAGGTCAGATCCCAGGGAGAGGACTGAGGTTGACTGCGTGAACAGAGCCTGAGAGGGGCTAGTGCCCAACAGTTAACCAAGAGAGAATCCTGGAAAAACTCTAGAACTGCCTAAGAGTCAAGAGACCATTGGTTTGGGGTGCATGAGGAGAGGAGGTTCAGAGCACCGCCTAGCTCCAGAGACAGGCACAAGCTGCAGCTATCAGCACGGACACCAGAGACGGGCATGAAATGCTAACACTGCTGCTGCAGCCACCAAGAATCCTGTGTGCAGGCACAGGTCACTTATCCACACCTCCCCTCCCAGGACCCTGTGCAGCCCACCACTGTCAGGTTCCCGTGATCCAGGGACAACTTCCCTGGGAGAACGCATAGCATGCCTCAGGCTGTTGCAATTTCATGCTGGCTTCTGTGGCCACAGGCTTGCCCTGCATTATGTACACCTCCTTCCCCCCAGACTGAGTGAACTAGAGCCCCCTAATCAGCCACTCCTTTAGCTCTCTCCTTTCAGGGTGAAAAACAGATGCCAGAGGGTGACCTACATACAGAGGCCGGGACAAATCCTAAGCTGAACCTCAGAAGCTGTGTGAACAAAGAAAAGAAAGGGAAAATTTTCCATGCAACCTCAGAAGAAGTGGATTAAACCTCCACAATCTACTTGATGTACCCTGTATCTGTGGAATACCTAAATACTCAATGAATCATCCCAAAACTGAGGCAGTGGACTTTGGGAGCAACAGTAGACTTGGGGCATGCTATATGCAACTGACCAGTTTCTGATTTTTATATTTATCTTAGTTTAGTTTTTAGTGCTTCTTATCATTGGTGGATTTGTTAGTTGGTATAGTTGCAGTCTTCTGTTTTTTAAATTACTTTAAATTTTTTTTAATTTTAAAAATATTTAAAAAATTTTTTATTTTAATAACTTTATTTTATTTTATTTATTTCTTATGTTTTTTTCCCCTCTTCTTCTGAGCAGTGTGGCTGACAGGGTCTTGGTGCTCCAGCCTGGTGTCAGGCCTGAGCCTCTGAGGTAGGAGAGCTGAGTTCAGGACATTGGACCACTGGACACCTTCCAGCCCCGTGTAATATCAATTGCTGAGGGCCCTCCCAGAGATATCCATCTCAAAGCAAAGACCCAGCTCCACTCAAAGACCAGCAAGCTACAGTGCTGTACACCCCATGCCAAACAACTAGCAAGCCAGGAATACAACCCAACCCATTAGCAGAGAGACAGCCTAAAATCATAATAAGTTCACCGACACCCCAAAACACACCACCGGATATGGTCCTGCCCACCAGAAAGACAAGATACAGCCTCATCCACCAGAACACAGGCACCAGTCCCTTCCACCAGGAAGCCTACACAACCCACTGAACCAACCTCACCCAATGGGGGCAGGCACCAAAAACAATGGGCAGTACGAACCTGCAGCCTATGAAAAGGAGACCCCAAACACAGTAAGTTAAACAAAATGAGAAGACAGAGAAATATGCAGCAGATGAAGGAGCAAGGTAAAAACCCACCACACGAAACAAAAAAAAAATGGAAATAGGCAGTCTATCTGAAAAAGAATTCAGAGTAATGATAGTAAAGATGATTCATATATGCATGCATACATATATGTAATTATATTTTTAAGTAACTTGCTTTTTTTCATGTAACAATTTCTAGTGAATGTTTTTCATGACATTAAATATTCTTCTATATTATTATGTTTAATTGTTGCCGGTACTATATCATATTAATTTGCCATAATTTATCATACCAACCTTTTGATTGTTTATAGCTTTCAACACTGTTAATATGATTGCAATGGTAATCCTTATAGCTTGAAGTATGAACTTCTATTTATATAACTGCCTAAAAATAAAACTCGTGGGTTAATAAGAAAAACAGAAAAAGATGATCCAAAATCTCAGAAATATAATGGAGAAAATATAAGAAATGTTTAACAGGGACCTAGAAAAACTAAACACCAAACAAACAATGATGAACAACACAATAAATGAAATTAAAAATTCTCTAGAAGGAATCAATAGCAGAATACCTGAGGCAGAAGAATGGATAAGTGACCTGGAAGATAAAAGAGTGGAAATAACTACCACAGTTCAGATGAAAGAAAAAAGAATGAAAAGAATTGAGGAGAGTCTCAGAGACTTCTGGGACAATATTAAATGCACCAACATTCAAATTATAGGGGTCCAAGAAAAAGAAGAGAAAAAGAAAGAGACTGAGAAAATATTTGAAGATATTATAGTTGAAAAGTTCCCTAACATGGAAACGGATGTAGTCAGTGAAGTCCAGGAACCACAGAGAGTATCCTACAGGATAAATGCAGGGAGAAAAATGCCAAGACACAAATTAATAAAACTATCAAAAATTAAACACAAAGAAAAAATATTGAAGGCAGCAAAGGAAAAGCAACAAATAACATACAAGGGAATCCCCATAAGATGAACAGCTGATTTCTCAGCAGAAACTCTGCAAGCCAGAAGGGTGTGGTAGGGCATACTTAAAGTGATGAAAGGGAAAAACCTACAACCAAGATTACTCTACCCTGTAAGGGTCTCATTCAGGTTCGATGGAGAAATTAAAATCTTAACAAACAAGCAAAAGCTAAGAGAATTCAGCACCACCAAACTACCTTTACAACAAATGCTAAAGGAACTTTTCTGGGCAGGAAACACAAGAGAAGGAAAAGACCTACAATAATAAACCCAAAACAGTTAAGAAAATGGTAACAGGAACATACATATCAATAATTACCTTAAATGTAAATGGATTAAATGCTCCAACCAAAAGACATAGATTGGATGAATAGATACAAAAACAAGACCTGTATACATGCTGTCTACAAGAGACCGACTTCAAACCTAGGGACACCTACAGATTGAAAGTGAGGGGATGGAAAAAGCTATTCCATGCAAATGGAAATCAAAAGAAAGCTGGAGTAGCAATTCTCATGTCAGACAAAATAGACTTTAAAACAAAGACTATTACAAGAGACAAAGAAGGGCACTATATAATGATCAAGGGATCAATCCAAGAAGAAGATATAACGATAGTAAATATTTATGCATCCAACATAAGAGCACTTCAATACATAAGGCAAATACTAACAGCCATAAAAGGGGAAATCAACAATAACACAATCATAGTAGGGGACTTTAACACCACACTTTCATGAATAGACAGATCCTCCAAAATGAAAATAAATAAGGAAACACAAGCTTTAAATGATACATTAAACAAGATGGACTTCATTGATATTTATAGGACATTCCATCCAAAAACAACAGAATACACATTCTTCTCAAGTGCTCATGGAACATTCTCCAGGATAGATCATATCTTGGGTCACAAATCAAGCCTTAGTAAATTTAAGATAATTGAAATCATTTCAAGTATCTTTTCCGACCACAACGCTATGAGACTAGATATCAATTACAGGAAAAAATATGTAAGAAATACAAACACATGGAAGCTAAGCAACACACTACATAATAACCAAGAGGTCACTGAAGAAATCAAAGAGGAAACCAAAACATACCTAGAAACAAATGACAATGAAAACACAATGACCCAAAACCTATGGGATGCAGCAAAAGCAGTTCTAAGAGGGAAGCTTATAAAAGTACAATCCTACCTTAGAAAATGAGAAACATCTCAAATAAACAACCTAACCTTACACTTAAAGCAATTAGAGAAAGAAGAACAAAAAAACCCCAAAGCTAGCAGAAGGAAAGAAATCATAAAAATCAGATCAGAAATAAATAAAAAATAAATAAAGGAAATGATAGCAAAGATCAATAAAACTAAAAGCTGGTTCTTTGAGAAGATAAACAAAATTGATAAAACACTAGACAGACTTATCAAGAAGAAAAGGGAGAAGACTTTAATCAATATAATTAGAAATGAAAAAGAAGTACCAACTGACACTGCAGAAATACAAAGCATCATGAGCGATTACTACAAGCAATTCTATGCCAATAAAATAGACAACCTGGAAGAAATGGACAAATTCTTAGAAATGCACGACCTTCTGATACTGAAGCAGGAAGAAATAGAAAATATGAACACACAAACCACAGGCACTGAATTGAAACTGTGATTAAAAATCTTCCAACAAACAAAAGCCCGGGACCAGATGGCTTCACAGGTGAATCCCATCAAACATTTAGAGAAGAGCTAACACCTATCCTTCTCAAACTCTTCCAAAATATAGCAGAGGGAGGAACACTCTCAAGCTCATTTCTACGAGGCCACCATCACTCTGATCCCAAAGCCAGACAAAGATCTCACAAGGAAAGAAAACTACAGGCCAATATCACTGATGAACACAGATGCAAAAATCCTCAACAACATACTAGTAAACAGAATCTAGCAGCACATTAAAAGGATCATACACTGTGATCAAGTTAGGTTTATCCCAGGAATGCAAGGATTCTTCAATATACACAAATCAATCAACGTGATACTCCATATTAATTAATTGAAGGAGAAAATCCATATGATCATCTCAATAGATGCAGAGAAAGCTTTCGACAAAATTCAACACATATTTATGACAAAAACCCTCCAGATAGTAGGCATAGAGGAAACTTTCCTCAACATAATAAGGGCCACATATGACAAGCCCACAGCCAACATCATCCTCAATGGTGAAAAACTGAAACCATTTCTACTAAGATAAGGAGCAAGACAAGGTTGCCCACTCTCACCACTACTATTCAACATAGTTTAGGATGTTTTAGCCACAGCAATTAGAGAAGAAAAAGAAATAAAAGGAATTCAAATCGGAAAAGAAGGAGTCAAACTGTCACTTTTTGCAGATGACATGATACTATACATAGAGAATCCTGAAAAGCTACCAGAAAACTACTAGAGCTACTCAGTGAATTTGGTAAAGTAGCAAGATACAAAATTAATGCACAGAAATCTCTTGCACTCTTATACACTAATGATGAAAAATCTGAAAAAGACATTAAGGGAAACCTCCCATTTTCCATTCCAATACAAACAATAAAATACCTAGGAATAAACCTACCTAAGGAGAAAAAAACCTTTATGCAGAAAACTATAAGACACTATTGAAATAAATTAAAGATGATACAAACAGCTGGTGAGATATACTATATTCTTGGATTGGAAGAAGTAATACTGTGAAAATGATTCTACTACCCAAAGCAATCTACAGATTCAGTGCAATCCCTATCAAACTACCTATGGCATTTTTCACAGAACTAGAACAAAAATTTTCACAATTTGTATGGAAACATGAAACACCTTGAATAGCCAAAGCAATCTTAAGAAAGAAAAATGAAGCTGGAGGAATCAGGCTCCTGGACTTCAGACTATACTACAAATCTACAGTAATCAAGACACTATGGTATTGGCACAAAAAAGAAACAGATCAATGGAACAGGATAGAAAGCCCTGATAAACCCACAAACATATGGTCACCTTATCTTTGATAAAGGAGGCAAGAATATACAATGGAGAAAGGACAGCCTCTTCAAAAAGTGGTGCTGGGAAAACTTGACAGCTATATTTAAAAGAATGAAATTAGAACACTCCCTAACATCATACACAAAAATAAACTCAAAATGGATTAAAGCCCTAAATGTAAGACCAAACACTATAAAACTCTGACAAAAAAACTTAGGCAGAACGCTCTCTGACATAAATCACAGCAAGATCCTTTTTTACCCACCTCCTAGAGAAATGGAAATAAAAAAAAAATAACAAATGGAATGAAACTTAAAAGCTTTTGCACAGCAAAGGAAACCATAAACAAGATGAAAGACAACCCTCAAAGTGGAAGAATATATTTTCTAATGAAGCAACTGACAAAGAATTAATCTCCAAAATATACAAGCAGCTCAATATCAAAATAACAAACAACCCAATCCTAAAATGGGCAGAAGTCCTCAACAGACATTTCTCCGAAGAAGATATACAGATTGCCACCAAACACATGAAAGGATGCTCAACATCACTAATCATTAGAGAAATGCAAATTAAAACTACGATGAGGTATCACCTCACACCGGTCAGAATGACCATCATCAAAAAATCTACAAACAATTAATGCTGGAGAGGGTGTGTAGAAAATGGAACCCTCCTACACTGTTGGTGGAAATGTAAATTGTTACAGCCAGTATGGAGAACAGTATGGACTAAAAATAGTACTACCATATGACTCAGCAATACATTACTGGGCATATACCCTAAGAAAACCATAATTCAAAAAGAGTCATGTACCACAATGTTCATTTCAGCACTATTTACAATAGCCAGGACATGGACGCAACCTAAGTGTCCATCAACAGATGAATGGATAAAGAAGATGTGGCACATATATACAATGAAATATTACTCAGCCATACAAAGAAATGAAATTCAGTTATTTGTAGTGAGGTGGACCTAGAATCTGTCATACAGAGTGAGGTAAGTCAGAAAGAGAAAAACAAATACCATATGCTAACACATATATATGGAATTTAAAAGAAAAATTGTTCTGAAGAACCTATGGGCAGGACACGAATAAAGATGCAGACATACAGAACAGACTAAGGACATGGGGAGGGGGATGGGTAATATGGGACGAATTGAGCGAGGCATTGACATATATTCACTACCAAATGTAAGACAGATAGCTAGTGGGAAGAAGCTGCATAGCACAGGGAGATCAGCTTGGTGCTTTGTGACCACCTAGAGGGTGGGATATGGAGGGTGGGAGGGAGATGCAAGAGGTCGGGTATATAAGTATACATATAGGTGATTCACTTTGTTATACAGCAGAAACTAACACAACAATGTAAAGCAATTATACTGCAATAAAGTTGCTTTTAAAAAAAGCTAATGCAGAGCTTTCCGAGAAATTCATATCATTAAAATTAAATATTAGAAAGGAAGAAAGCCTGAAATCAGTGATCTAAGTGTTCATTTCAAGAGTTAAAAACCAACAGAAAAGCAATAAGTAAATAAAGTCAGATAAATAAAATATTGAATAAAAGGTCATAAAGTAAAGTTATAGTAAAAAATCAGCAACTAGTTGGTTCTTTGAGAGTATTAATCATATTGATAAATATTAGTAACTGTTTGATTCTGTCCTTTGGAACTCAGGGAAGGTCTAGGATGCTGAAACCTTTTCCCTAAAAACAGAAAATGGAGGACACGGAAAGGCTTTTGTACTTGGGAATGCCCCACAGGGTCCTGCTTGGTTTGGTCAACACATACACAAAAATTATAAGTATTTAGGCAATGTTATGTGTTTGCTAATCTTATTGTTGTCACCATTTCACAATATATACATATACCAAATCATCACATTGTATATCTTAAACTTACACAATGTTAAGTGTCAATTATGTTACAGTAAAGCTGGAAAAAATCCCACTGTATTACAATTCACCCTTTGATATCTTTTTGATTTAATTGAGGTATATATTGGAAGATTTGATATCTTGACATCAAATTTGAGCTAAATTATTTGGAATATTTGAGTGGCCTGAATAATATTGATACTTTTATAGAGTACAGTATAGGTTGCCCCAAAACTGTAGAAACATTTTATCATAAGAATAAAAAAGAAGAGGGCTTCCCTGGTGGCGCAGTGGTTGAGAGTCCGCCTGCCGATGCAGGGGACACAGGTTCATGCCCCGGTCCGGGAAGATCCCACATGCCGTGGAGCAGCTGGGCCCGTGAGCCATGGCCACTGAGCCTGCGTGTCTGAAGCCTGTGCTCCGCAAAGGGAGAGGCCACAACAGTGCGAGGCCCGTGTACCACAATAAAAAAAAAAAAGAAGAAGAAAACAAGCAAAACAATAAGGAGTTCTTGTAGACTGGCCCATAACCAAGTTCTTTATTTATATGCCATTAACCAAGAAAAGATCTGAAATTTCTGGAGTCTCCAACAATATCTCAGTGTAGTTGTAAAAATGTGTTAAATTTATAAATTATATTTTTATGACAATTTTATCTGGTATATCTTGATTCTTTCAATATTTAACAATAGGTTAACTTTGGCAGACATCATGATGGAGCAGTGCAGGGGTGAGATATTTCTTTCCTTGTCCCTCTGAATTAACACTGGGCTATTGGTCTCCACGGTGTGGACCACAGTATCTCACAGATTCTAGGAGCATGAAGATGACTCCCAGAATGAGAGTAAGGTATGCAGTAGGAAAGAGGACTGTGGCTTGCTACCCCTGGAGACAGGCTGGGACCTGGTACCCTTTGCTGCAATGCTGTAACAGGGAAGAGCTCAATCAGACTCCACATTGGATCTGTTTCTTTAACTTTAACCTTTGCTTTTCATTACTTTTTAAAATTATAATCATACATAATGGCCTGACTCGAGGAACCCAGACCCTCTGCTTGAACGTTAAACTAAAGTGCTTCTGTTCAGCTCCCAGGGAGACAATCTGACCCTGCCCACATGTAAATGACTGAAATTAACACATCTCCTCATGGAGGCTGGCAATTCCAAGGAGCCATCTTGCAAGATTGATGGCCATTTTTACTCTACTTCCTCACTGCCTCTCCCTATTTTGCCTTTTTACTTTACTTCCCTCTCTGATTCTATAAAAGAAACTGGCATCCAGACCTTGATAAGATGGTTATTTTGAGACGTTAGTCTGCCATCTTCTCGGTCTGCTGGTTTTCCGAATAAAGTCATATTCCTTGCCTCAACACCTCATCTCTGATTTATTGGCCTGTCATGAGGTGAGCAGAGCGAGCTTGGACTCAGTAACAAATATGGCTTAGCCAGCCAGGAAGCTTGATGCTCGTGGCTAGCCAGTCCCAGTCTGGGAATATTGGGACAAGACCCCTAGCAGCTGCCAGGACAATTTGTCCCGAGGATCTTCCCTTCAAAATTCCCTGAAGTAGCACCAGCTACCCCAGCACTTGGCAGTTGAAGCAAGGAACAAACAAACTTCTGCAAGTCAGACTCAGTTTGATTTTGGAGGGTAAGTCGCTCTGGCATGCACACTGGGAACATATCCCCCCTCAATTTGGGCTTTTCCTTTATGAGACAAGCCAATTTGGTTGGGGTGCTCTGTTGGAGAAGGGAATTGTTGTTGGACTCTACCTGTTTTTGGGAACCAGTTCATTGGGAGCTAGTTCACTCGTTTTGTTGGGTAAGTCACCTGTTTTGGGAACTAGTTCATTGGTTTTGGTCGTGGTTTTGGTCTACCACCATGCATCGGTGGTAGAATTTGTGCCTTTTGTGTTGGAATTTGTTTGCATTTTCTTTGTTTTGGTGTTATCAAACTTGTAAAAATGGGAAATACTACATCTATCCCGAAGGAGAGCTCTTTGGGGCATATGTTAGATAAATGGGCAAAACATAGCCATGAGACTATGACTAAGAAAGGCATGATATACTATTTTAATAGGGTGTGGACCCAATATGTGTTAGGATCAGAAGAGCAATGGTCCCTGAATGGCTCCCTCAGTTATTATACGATCTCACAGCTAGAAGTGTATTGCAAAAGAGAAGGGAAAAGAGATGAGATTCCATATGTAGAAGCATTTATGCTATCTCATCAGGAGGAAAACGAGTCAGAGGACTACCACCTTATGGTGCAATGGTCTGAAAGGAAACCCAAGGGGAAACCCATTCTACAAGGGAAAGAGGGAGAAATGAGAGTGGGGACATGTTATTTCAAAACTTAAAACCCACCTCCCCAGCCTATCCAGTTCCCCAGTGGCTGAGCAGGCTGCACTGGCAGTTGTTGCAACTGCCCCACCTCCCATGCCACCAACATATTCACTGCCTCTTGTTTCCCCTACCCAGGGGGATCAAATAGAAGTTTCTGTGGTAACCCCCGGGGCACAGGGATCTGGTTTAGCATCACCATCTAAGACCCAACAGGGCATCCAATTGGGATCAAGAACCACTTCCACAGCAGGGCAATTTCCCTTGGGCCTATATCCTATAAGAGGCCAGGGGACTCCCTTGGACTTGAGGTGTCCAATTCTGTTTTTGCCTTAGGAGCCCCTGATAACTTCGACAGTGGGGAACAAGTTGATTGACTTTCTAATAGATATGGGTGCCACATATTCTGTGGTAAACACCAAGGTGACAAAGAAAACATCTCAGTCTATCCTGGTCATGGGAGTCTGTGGAGATGCACAAAACCATTCATTCTTACAACCTCTAGAATGCCAACGAGGGGACCTCACTCTGAAACATAGCTTTTTATATATGCCATAGTGTCCAATCCCCCTTTGGGGGACAATATCTTCTTTGTAATTAAATGCTCAAGTAAATTTTTTGCCAGAACAGCTTGACATCAGGGTCCCACAGGTTCCTTTTTGATCTTGTCCATTTGGGGAACTTCAATTCCATTTGCAAGGCGCCACTTTGGACAAAGGTCACAGTTCTAGTGGGACTGGGAAATCATTTTTGAGGCATGTTTGCCATTTGGCTTTTGATTTCTGGGCATCTCTTTGCCATCTGTTTTACTTTGAGTGTGACTTCCAGCTGGTGAGGTTTTGGTTTGGTTTGGTTACTTTGGTTTGAGTGCGCAGATATCTGGTACTAACTGCTCGAACTAATATGGGAAGCACTTCCTCTGAAGTTCCACCCCCAACTGCGAGCCCCTTGGGAAATTTTAAATGACTGGTCGACCTACAGATGTGATCCAGTGCCAAAGAAAACTGGCCTAAAAATTGTTCTCTTACAGTGAGATATTTATTGCCACAGATTGGGGAAATGGACTGAGGTTCCCTTATGTCCAGGACTTTCTCCTATAATTAAAAGTCTGGGGAATCAGAAAAACAAAACTGTCACTTGTTTTACAAATACAGTCTTTACAGGACCAGAAGTGTGGCTGCAAAAATAATCTGAAGCCCACATATCCTTTTACCACTCCCCAAACCTTCCCTATTTATCTTAAGAGGCTTCTAAATGTTAAACAAAGGGGAAATAAAGTCATCCTAGGAGAAACTTGCCTGTATCTTTGAGATGCAAATGTCCTATCTGGTCCTCTCAGGAACCCTTTCTCTACCATCTTTTTAAAATGCAAATTTTGAAAAGGAGGGTACAGTAATTTAGAACTTGACTTGTTTTCCATAAATATTAGTAGAAAGGGTTTAGCTATCTAGACAAGTGAGCTTGATTTTTTCCATCTGCCAGAAAGCCAACTTTAATCCAACCTCTTTTGTAAACTGATGGATTTTATATTGCTGTACCTGATTCAGGGCTGAAATCTTGAAATGAGAACTATGATGTCTCTCTTTTAGTGTGTTTGTATGTGTCTTTGTCTTTGGATAACATTGCTGAGGTTAATCTCTAAATGAGCTCTATTTAATTGGCTTAAAGAGAAGTAAGTGTTCTAATTTCATACTTTTACACGTACCTGTCCAGTTTTCCCAGGACCACTTTTTGAAGAGGCTGTCTTTTCTCCACTGTATATTCTTGCCTCCTTTATCAAAGATAAGGTGACCATATGTGCGTGGGTTTATCTCTGGTGTTTCTAACCTGTTCCATTGATCTATATTTCTATTTTTGTGCCAGTACCATACTGTCATTTGTTATAAAGCAGAAACTAACACACCATTGTAAAGCAATTGTATTCCAATAAAGATGTTAAAAAATCATACTGAGTAAAAAAAAAAGAAAAGAAAAGTAAGTGCTTACAAACCAAACATTTCTAAATACAAGAGAATTTAAGCTAAATGAGTTTCAGGTTCACATGAACTGGGACATATTTAGTATTAAATTAATACCTGGCATTAATGTTTAAGTTTGTTGATCTAATTAATATAGACATGTCTTTAGAGCCATCAACATTAAGTATAGTACTTTCGCTGTACCTAGGTTTAATAGAAGTTAACTGAAATCTTGTTATATCCATTAAAAATTTGTCAGCAAGAAAATAACTTGATCTGATGAAACTTTAAAGTCAATGTAGGGCTTCCCTGGTGGCACAGTGGTTAAGAATCCACCTGCCAATGCAGGGAACACGGGTTCGAGACCTGGGCTGGGAAGATCTCACATGCCACAGAGTGACTAAGTCTGTGTGCCACAACCACTGAGCCTGCACTCTAGAACCCACGTGCCACAACTATTGAAGTCCATACACCTAAAGTCCATTCTCCTCAACAAGAGAAGCCACTGCAATGAGAAGCCCGTGCACCACAATGAAGAGTAACCCCTGCTCACTGCAACAAGAGAAAAGCCCGTGCACAGCAACAAAGACCCAACACAGCCAAAAACAAATAAATAAATTAAAAGAAAATAAAGTCAATGTAAACAAGATAATGATGCCAAGCAGGGCCCTGTGGGGCTCCCAGGCAGGGAGGCATTTTGTCCCCAGTTTCTTGTAGGCAAGACTCCAGCCTCCATGACCTTCCCTGAGTTCCAAAGGGCAGATTCAAACAGTTACTAATCAAGGGAGGAGCAGCCATGAAAACACCTGAGGCAAGATTAAAAGGACCAGAGTAGCTCATCAAGATTAGGAGACCCAAGACCAGCAGAGACCCTGCACACACCCTAATCTTGTCAGCAACCCCACGCTTTTGAAACTTTGCAGAAGAAAGAAGAATGAAAGACTATTACTGCCTTGATCCTTATCACATACCTTTGAGCACTACTACTGACTATATAACCTATCCCTATTCTCCAGTGAGGGGCGCACAGTTCTTGAGGCGCTAGCCTGCTCTGTTCTCTCTCTGGCTGGCAAAGAAATAAAGCTACTCTTAATTTCTCCTCCATAAGTCTGTCTCCATATTTCTGTTTGGCATTGGTGCACAGAGAGCCAAGATTTTGGCAACAATAAGAGGTTTTAGGTAAACACTATAAGAATGATTATATTCTAAAAATCATCTAAAATAGTTTCTCTAGATTTTGGTAACTATTACTTGCCCCTTGGTTTTCATTAGAAATTAAGGTTTTTAAGAGTCAGGGATTCTCATTTAAATATGTAATTAAAGTTACTGAAAATAATAAAATATTTCAGTATGGTAGAATGTGTGTTTTCAGTTAAGAAGGTATAAGGAATGGAATTACAGTTTACTGAGAAAGTTTTGTACATGGTCAGGATTAACTAAATTTAGATTGAATTTAACTGAGTAAATGGATTCTAATACAAGACTAGAATTTGATCTCTCTCTGTTAGAAGTGAAACTGTGCACCTCAGATTGGGACTTGAGCCCATGTGCTGGGACAAAAACCCAGCCTAAACCCTGACTGGGAATTGAACCCACATGGCTGGGACTCAAACCTGGCCGAAACCCACAGTCTTCCAACTGAGATCACACACCTGATTTCAGGACTTAATGAAGCTCAGGTTCTTGATTGCAGAAAGAATTCAGTGAGAGACAAAGTGATAGGTAAGTAGTGGATTTATGTAGAAAGAAAAACACTCCACAGACAGAGTGTGGGCCATCTCAGAAGGTGAGAAATGTACCAGGGTATGGGGTTGTCAATTTTTATAGGGGTAGGTAATTTCATAGGCTAATGAGTGGGAGGAGTATTCCAGCTATTTCAGGAAGGGGTGGGGATTTCCAGGAATTGGGCCACTGCCTACTTTTTGATCTTTTTGGTCAGTATTGGAACTGTCATGGGGCCTGTGGGTGTGTCATTTAGCTTGCTGATGTGTTACAGTGAGCGTATACTGAGGCTCAAGGCCTAGTGGAAGTTGACTTGCTTGCCATGTTGGACCCATTTGGTTCTAATCAGTTTATGTCACGTCCTCAGGCTATGTCATTCTTTCAAAGGTTGTGCCCTGTCCCCTTCCCTCCTGTTTCATTCCCCCCTCAGAGATTTTACTCCCGTATTCTTATGGGAAGCAGAAGGGCGATGGTCTTTTGTAACTGCTTCAAGACTGAGTAGGGGTGTCAACCCTGCCTGTCAGGGAGTAAAAATCTCTGGGTGCCTGATCTAGGAGTTCCCAGGGCAGGACACCTCCTTGTTATAAATCAGTATGGACTGGAATCCTTGCATAGCCATCATCTTGGTATGGAACCATTGTAACTGTTTCCATAGCCTTTCTATGAATTTCCTTGATGAGGAAGCACTTTTTGTAAGAGCATCAGAGTACAAAAATATCTATAAATGACAAAAGACTTAAAAGGCATGCTTAAACATTTGATTACAGTGTAATCAATAAAGAAACTTGGTTACAATAACCAGAATTATGAATGATTATGTTTAACAAACCAAGTAATCTTAGTTAAATATTTTTCTTTAAGATACATCAGGGGACCTCTAAAGTATCACAAAGTTAACTGGAAATCAAAAGAAACAATTAAAATTTGATATTTGGGAAGTTTGTCAAAAAGTTTTAAAACAGTTGGTCAAATAAGATCATAGGTCATGGGGGATTCTGGGGAAGATGGCGGAAGAGTAAGACGCGGAGATCGCCTTCCTCCCCACGGATACACCAGAAATACATCCACACGTGGAACAACTCCTACAGAACTCCTACTGAAGGCTGGCAGAAGACCTCAGACCTCCCAAAAGGCAAGAAACTCCCCACGTACCTGGGTAGGGCAAAAGAAAAAAGAAAAAACAGAGACAAAAGAATAAGGATGGCACCTGCACCAGTGGGAGGGAGCTGTGAAGGAGGAAAAGTTTCCACACACTAGGAATCCCCTCCGCGGGCGGAGACTGCGGGAGGCGGAGGGGGGAGTTTCGGGACCGCGGCGTAGTGCACAGCGACGGGTGCGGAGGGCAAAGCGGGGAGATTCCTGCACAGACGATCGGTGCCGACCAGCACTCACCAACCCGAGAGGCTTGTCTGCTCACCCGCCGGGGCGGGCGGGGCTGCGAGCTGAGGCTCGGGTTTTGGTTTTGGACGGAGCTCAGGGAGAGGACTGGGGTTGGCGGCTTGAACATAGCCTGA
>NW_020173658.1:16286-38449 GCF_003031525.2 Neophocaena asiaeorientalis asiaeorientalis
TTAAAAAAAAAAAAAAAGATCATAGGTCACTGTGAGACAATACTTATTCCTTAACCAAAGTTACAAAAGATCTCAAAAGCAAATACAGATCACTTAAATGCAAAGAAACTCACACAGTCTGTTGTCAAAAGCAGCATTTCAAGAATACTTTGGAGGAAGAAACCAAATCCAGTCTTGTTCTAGCCCATTCCTAATAAAATCCATTTACCCAACTAAATTCAGTCCAATCTTAGAAAATCCTGATCATGTATTACTGTTTTCAGCATTTTTCATTCTCATTCATCCCACCTTCTTTTACTGAAAACATACATCTTACCTTCCTTAAAAGTTTTTTTTTCACATTGAGTTACTTTTCTTGTTGATAGATTTATAACAGATGGAATAAAGTTTTATTTGATCTCTAGTAAACCTAGGTACAACAGAAGTATTATACTCAACATTGATGACTCTAAAGACATGTCTATATTAAACCAACAAGTTTAAGCCACCTTCAATACCAGATATCAGTTTAGTACTGAATATTTTCCAGATAACATGAACCTGAAATTCACTCTGGCCAGATTATCTTTTACTTCTGAGTATTTATGTAAGTGTTTGATTTTTTAAAAGCCAATTAAGTACAACTTTTCTATGAATTAATTTTTGGCAATACCATACACCTACAACACACATATAGATACATATGAAAATACAAACACAGAGGTCTCATTGTTCCATTCCAAAATTTCAGTCCTGAGTCAGGTGCAACATAAAATCCATCAGTTACAAGGGGTTGGATTCAAATTGGGCTTCTGGCAGATGGAACAAATCAAGGTCACCAATCTAGATGGCTAAACCCTTTTAACTAGTGCTTATAGAAAACACACTTAGGATTTCTATTTCTCCTTGACAAGTCAAGTGCTAAATTACTTTACCCTCTTTTTTAAAATTTGCATTTAAAAAGATGGCAGAGATAAGGGTTTCTTAGAAGATCCAGATAGGACATTTGTATCTCAAAGGTACAGGCAAGTTCCTCCTAGGATGACTTTGTTTCCCCTTTGTTTAATACTTACAAGTCTCTTAAGATAAATAGGGGTTTGGGGAGTGGTAAAAGGATTGGTGGGCTTTGAATTATTTTCGGAGCCAAACCTCTTGTCCTGTAAAGACTATCTTTGTAAAACAAGCACAGTTTTGTTTTGATTTTCAAAGAATTGGGTTGTTATCTCAATGATACTGAAGGACTGACATACCCATTTACCTATGTTGGAAAGTTTTACTTTTTCTCATTTAGCTTAGGGGAGAAGGCCTCTTTCAAAATTCCTATCAGGCTCTGAATATCAGCTATGGTCAGTTTAGTCAGACTGGTGGCCTCCTATTTTGGTAATCTACTTACAAACATTTTTGAGGATCTTCCCTAGGTTTAAGAAATTTGTACCTTATCTTTAGATACCATATAACCCTTTTTACTTAATAATCTCTGGCTGGATATCTTTGGCCAAGACTGGAACCTCAATATTCCACATTCCAGGGTCTACTAAGGCTTCTATTTTAGCTTCAGATTTTATCTGTTCCTTTTTGCTTTTTGTTAGAACCAATTGGTGATGAGGGTGTTTCCCTTGCCCTTCGAGAAACAGAGTGGCCCCTCACGTAGTTAATAAATCTCCTCTTATTAAAGGGATGGGACAATCAGGCACAAACAGAAAGGAATATAAAAACAGCTGGCCAATGATCTTGCACAAAAGGGGTTCTAGGAAAGTGTGCCCCTGTCTCTTCCCTAACAACCCCATTACGTATTTCTTATGATTGCTAAGGTTTCCAATCCTTTGGGTTAAGACCAAGAAGGTTGCACCAGTGTCTATAAGAAATTCTACCAAGTGGCACACCACATTAATGACCACCCGAGGCTTGACATTATTTATATAGATAGTATCTCTAGGCAGAGCTACTTTTGGCCTTGGACCACCTCATTTTTCTGATTGCAAAACTATCAGTGGCTGAGGGGCCCCCATCACTCTCTGGCACCTGGGGCATTCCCTCTTCCAATGTGATGGCTGTTTGAAAAGGGCACATCGATCACAGTCCTCCCTCCAGTGTCCCTTTTGTCCACACTGGGTACATTGGCCTTGTATGTGTACACGTGGGCCTTGTTGCCAGCCATGGCCAGATTGACCCAGAAAAGCCAGCTTCCCCTTTGGTGGTCTCTGAGTGGACAAAGTCACTGAAATCATTTGGGCCTTTTGCATATTTCTCTGGGTGCATTCAGCCTTTTTGGCCATATCCCTATTACCGAAAACCAAATGAGCCAATTGGAACAAATCATTCATTGGAGTCTGAGGACCAGCAGTTGTTTTCTGAATTTTGCACCTGATTTCTGGAGCAGACTGGGCTATGAAATGCATAGCCAAAAGGGCCTGTACCTGGGGGGAGGAGGGATCCACTTTCACTAGGGATCCATGGCCCTGCAGGGTGGGTCAGTTAAAATGTCCTCTGTGTCCTTCCTAGAGTTATCCCTCCAAGCTACACACGTCTTAAATTCCTTTTGTGTTCCATTGCCTAGATACAGGTCATGAAATTTTGAACATAGGGTACTTCTCTCCATTTTAAATTTCTTAACTCATATTGTGGCCAAACCTGATTACATAACCTACTAAGTTTTTTCCTATTAATTCCTGTTGTCTAAATCATTCCCAATGCCAGAGTATATGGCCCAGAGGGGTATTGGTTGGGATTGATACAGCCTGACCCATTTCGGACAAGCCTGAGGTGATGGAGGTGAGGTCCCTCTAACTCCCGAGCTATCCAAAATTCCATTGTTAAGTCAAAATCCACCACACAGTTTGGTCAAGATTTGCACTTAACGATTTTAGATGGTATCCCTTCCATGGTAGTCTCCCAATGAGGTGTTAGTGCCCCAAAAGTTGTCACAAAGAAACGGCACAGGAGACATCCCCAGTAGTGTTGACAATGAGTGGGAGTTCATTTAGCTGTAAGTTGGGAATAAAGGGTCAGCATCTGTAACCGTCAGAGAGAGGAGAGTAAAAGCAATGAAAAGTACACCTTGGTAGTCACACATGTCTTCTAGGGTTAACGAAGAAAGAGAGAAAGAAATAGAGTAGGAATGAACAAGAATGTAAGAATGTAGGAGAAAAACCTCAGAGTCAAGGAGAAGAGTATATAGAGATTAACAGTTCTGTCCTGGAACTGCTGCTGGATGTGCATAAGCATATGGGGTTGACCCACTGGTCAAAAATGAGCAGACATCAGCAGAGCATCCTCCCTAGTTACCTGGCTCATGGCGTCCCATGAGTCTCTTAAGGACCAAGACCTAACTCTCAAAATTTTCTTCCTTTTTCACCGTGCCTTCGTGGTCACCTGCTGAAACCGTGCACCTCAGATTTTGACTTGAATCCATGTGCTGGGACTCAAACTCAGCCTAAACCCAGAACGGGACCTAAACCCACATGGCTGGGACTCAAACCCTATCAAAACCCTGATGGGGACTCAAACCACCACACGGCTGTTTCAGAAGTGTCCCCCTTTTTTTTTTTTGGCGGTATGCGGGCCTCTCACTGTTGTGGCCTCTCCCATTGCGGAGCACAGGCTCCAGACGCGCAGGCTCAGTGGCCATGGCTCACAGGCCCAGCTGCTCCGCGGCATGCGGGATCTTCCCGGACTGGGACACGAACCTGTGTCCCCTGCATCGGCAGGTGGACTCTCAACCACTGCGCCACCAGGAAAGTCCCAGAAGTGTTCGTTTTTGATAACAGATTGTATGAGTTTCTGTGCCCTTAGGTGATCCATATTTGTTTTCTTTCAATCGTTTTGTGACTTTGGTTAAATGAATAAGTATTGTTTCACAGTGACCTATGTTCCTGTTGTGTTTTAAAACATTTTTGATATTTTTAACAAACTTCCCAAATATCAAAATCTGACTAAAGCTTTTTAGCCTGCAGCTGACTCTGGGATACTTCAAAAGAACATCTCTGAGACATCTCAGAGAGGAATGTCAAACTAAGTTTATTTGGTATGTTAAATTACTTCAAAAACATTGTCAGGTGATTGGAGATGAACCTTAGGTTATAGTGTATGGATAAATGTCACTAATATAGATATTCCAAAATTTATATGGAATCACTAACATCCTGACATTTTATCAATCATAATTCTAGTTATTCTAAAATGTTATATGTCATAGAAATATCCAAGTTTCCTGCTAATTGCATTGTACTCAAATCTTTAACCATGCTATTTTAAGTTTTGTCCTGGTGCATTTACAAAATGAAGATATTCAGGAAGACTCATAAAAGGAACTTTTTAACAAATATAAGTTTCTGATAGCCTTTAGATAATGTCACTGGACTAGGTGACAAATGACAAAATTAATGGAAAACCTGATTACTTCATCCAGATCTACAGGAATTAATTATCATGGGACTGAAAGAACTGATGAATGTGGTTTATACCTTTACAAATTTGTGAAATATACTAGCTCTAACCTTTGTTTTTCAGAAAAAAGCTTTTCTATTATGCTATGACCTACAAGAAGTTGATAAAGTATGTCTTTGTGAACAAAGATGAAACATTTGTCTTTTTCTCTCTACCTGATTCTGACAGAATTTAGCTGGCTGTCCTGTGGACTTGATATTATGCTAGTCATTGTTTTAATTTGTTCTTTGTTTCCAAATTGTTTGCGCTTTGTGTATCCCTGCTGCATTATGTCTTTGTCAATGTTACTAGATGCATTATTTACATCCCCTCTATTTTATAAGGTTGTTGTCTCTTACAGTACCCAGTGTGTAACTAGGCCTCCAACAAAACTTCTATGGCTAAACATGTTAAGGAAATAGATCACATTTCTAACATAAAATAATTGTAATAGTGTGATTCTAGGTATGGGAAGAAGCAATAAGGGAAAATGTCTCCTGGATCATAATTAGACAGAGGATCTAAAGAATGTTTAATATCAGTAGGGCCTGATCCTAAAATTAGCACATGGAGTGGTATATCAAGAATTTTCACCTGGGGACTGAGGGAAGATGGCAGAAAAGTAAGTCTCGGAGATCACCTTCCTCACCACAGATATACCAGAAATACATCTACACGTGGAACAACTCCTACAGAACATCTACTGAATGCTGGCAGAAGACCTCAGACCCCCAAAAGGCAAGAAACTCCCTACGTACCTGTATAGGGAAAAAGAAAAAAGAATAAACAGAGACAAAAGGATAGGGACGGGACCTGCACCAGTGGGAGGGAGCTTTGAAGGAGGAAAGGTTTCCACATACTAGGAAGTCCCCTCGTGGGCAGAGACTGCGGGTGGTGGAGGGGGGAAGCTTCGGAACCGCAGAGGAGAGCCCAGCAACAGGGGTGCAGAGGGCAAAGCAGAGAGATTCCCGCACAGAGGATCGGTGCCAACTGGCACTCACCAGCCCGAGGCTTGTCTGCTCACCCACTGGGGCAGGCGGGGGCTGGGAGCTGAGGCTTGGGCTTCAGTTGGAGCACAGAAAGAGGACTGGGGTTGGCAGCATGAACACAGCCTGCAAGTGGTTAGTGTACCACGGCTAGCAGGGAGGGAATACAGGGAAAAGTCTGGACCTGCCAAAGAGGCAAGAGACTTTTTCTTCCCTCTTTGTTTCCTGTTGAGCGAGGAGAGGGGATTAAGAACGCTGCTTAGCTCTATTTACAATAGCCCGGAGATGGAAACAACCTAAGTGCCCATCATCGGATGAATGGATAAAGATGTGGGACACATATACAATGGAATATTACTAAGCCATAAAAAGAAACGAAATTGAGCTATTTGTAATGAGGTGGATAGACCTAGAGTCTGTCATACAGAGTGAAGTAAGTCAGAAAGAAAAAGACAAATACCGTATGCATACTGCAGAACAGAATAAAGAAAAACGAATGAAAAGAACTGAGGACAGTCTCAGAGACCACTGGGACAAAATTAAACTCACCAACATTCGAATTATAGTGGTTCCAGAAGAAGAAGAGAAAAAGAAAGGGACTGAGAAAAGACTTGAAGAGATTATAGTTGAAAACTTCCATAATATGTGAAAGGAAATAGTTAATCAAGTCCAGGAAGCACAGAGAGTCCCATACAGGATAAATCCAAGGAGAAATATGCCAAAACACATATTAATCAAACTGTCAAAAATTAAATACAAAGAAAACATATTAAAAGCAGCAAGGAAAAAATAACACACAAGGGAATCCCCATAAGGCTAACTGCTGATCATTCAGCAGAAACTCTGCAAGCCAGAAAGGACTGGCAGGACATATTTAAAGTGATGAAGGAGAAAAACCTGCAACCAAGATTACTCTACCCAGCAATGATCTCATTCAGATTTGATGGAGAAATTAAAACCTTTACAGACAAGCATAAGCTGAGAGTTCAGCACTACCAAAGCAGCTTTACAATAAATGCTAAAGGAACTTCTCTAGGCAAGAAACACAAGAGAAGGAAAAGACCTATAATAACAAACACAAAACAATTAAGAAAATGGGGTATTCCCTGGTGGCACAGTGGTTGAGAGTCTGCAGGGTTCTCAACCCAATGCAGGGGTCATGGGTTCATGCCTCGGTCTGGGAAGATCCCACATGCCGCGGAGCGGCTGGTCCCATGAGCCATGGCCACTAAGCCTGCACGTCCGAAGCCTGTGGTCTGCAGGGGAGAAGGCACAGCAGTGAGAGGCCTGCATACCGCCAAAGAAAAAAAAAAAGAAAATGGGAATAGGAACATACATATCGATAATTCCCTTAAATGTAAATGGACTAAATGCTCCCAACGAAAGAAACAGATTGGCTGAATGGATACAAAAACAAGACCCATATATATGCTGTCTACAAGAGACCCACCTCAGACCTAAAGTCACATACCGACTGAAAACAAGGGGATGGAAAAACATATTCCATGCAAAAGGAAACCAAAAGAAAGCTGGAGTAGCAATTCTCATATCAGACAAAATAGACTTTAAAATAAAGACAATTAGAAGAGACAAAGAAGGACACTACATAATGATCAAGGGATAGATCGAGGAAGAAGATATAACAATTGTAAATATTTATGCACCCAGCATAGGAGCACCTCAATAGAAAATATTAACAGACCAATCACAAGCACTGAGATTGAAACTGTGATTAAAAATCTTCCAACAAAATAAAAACCCAGGACCAAATGGCTTCACAGGCAAATTCTATCAAACATTCAAAGAAGAGCTAACACCTATCCTTCTCAAACTCTTCCAAAACATAGCAGAGGGAGGAACACTCCATAACTCATTCTACGAGACCACCATCACCTTCATACCAAAACCAGACAAGGATGTCACAAAGAAAGAAAACTACAGGCCAATATCACTGATGAACATAGATGCAAAAATTCTCAACAGACTACTAGCAAACAGAATCCAACAGCACATTAAAAGGATCATACACCATGATCAAGTGGGGTTTATTCCAGGAATGCAAGGATTCTTCAATATACACAAATCGATCAATCTGATAAACCATATTAACAAATTGAAGGAAAAAAACATATGATCATCTCAATAGATGCAGAGAAAGTTTTCAACAAAATTCAACACCCATTTATGATAAACACCCTGCAGAAAGTAGGCAAAGCGGGAACTTCCCTCAAGATAATAAAGGCCATATATGACAAACCCACAGCCAACATCATCCTCAATGGTGAAAAACTGAAAGCATTTCCACTAAGATCAGGAACAAGACAAGGTTGCCCACTCTCACCACTCTTATTCAACATAGTTTTGGAAGTTTTAGCCACAGTAATCAGAGAAGAAAAGGAAATAAAAGGAATCCAAATCAGAAAAGAAGTAAAGCTGTCACTGTTTGCAGATGACATGATACTATACATAGAGAATCCTAAACATGCTACCAGAAAACTACTAGAGCTAATCAATGAATCTGGTAAAGTAGCAGGATACAAAATTAATACACAGAAATCCTGGCATTCCTATACACTAATGATGAAAAATCTGAAAGTGAAATCAAGAAAACACTCCCATTTACCATTGCAACAAAAAGAAAAAAATATCTAGAAATAAACCTACCTAAGGAGATAAAAGACCTGTATGCAGAGAATTATAAGACACCCATGAAAGAAATTAAAGATGATACAAACAGATGGAGAGATATACCATGTTCTTGGATTGGAAGAATCAACATTGTGAAAATGACTCTACTACACAAAGCAATCTACAGATTCAATGCAATCCCTATCAAATGACCACTGGCATTTTTCACAGAACTGCAACAAAAAAATTTCACAAATTGTATGGAAAAACAAAAGACCCCGAATAGCCAAAGCAATCTTGAGAACGAAAAACGGAGCTGGAGGAATCAGGCTCCCCGGCTTCAAACTATATTACAAAACTACAGTAATCAAGACAGAATGGTACTGGCACAAAAACAGAAAGATAGATCAATGGAAGAGGATAGAAAGCCCAGAGTAAACCCACGCACATATGGTCAACTTATCTTTGATAAAGGAGGCAGGAATGTACAGTGGAGCAAGGACAGCCTCTTCAATAAATGGCGCTGGGAAAACTGGACATGTACATGTAAAAGTATGAGATTAGATCACTCTCTAACACCACACACAAAAATAAGCTCAAAATGGATTAAAGACCTAAATGTAAGGCCAGAAACTATCAAACTCTTAGAAGAAAGTGTAAGGCCAGCAAGTCCGGGGAAGGGCCCAGGGAGCTAGTCGGAACTCCCACCAAGAGGGCTGATGCAACCGACACCCGACATTGCCACATCAGTCTTCCCACTCCTTGAGGGGTGGAACTAACAGCTCTGAGGCTGATGCAACCAACACCTGACATTGCCACAACACCCGAGAGATTACCAATAAAGGGCTGCTTCACACAGCAAGCACCTCCCCTGCGTCCACCCCTATAAATTTTGTTCTCGCCCACACCACGGAGCGACTTCTCTGGCCCCTTTCTCTTGGACCAGTGAACCTCGCCCGGGAGCATTACCAAATAAAGCCTGCTTAAGCTCTCCTCCGTCTTTGGTGCCGTTCCTTACATTTGGTGCCGAAACCCGGGAGGGGTACCCAGCCCCATAAATTACCGCGGGGCCACCCCTCCCGACTGGGGACCTCTGCTCACCCACCCTATCCGACAGAAGCGGGGTAAGTTCCTCCTTTGTTCCCCTTGACCCCCAGGGTCCCTACCCACCAGACTCCCTGTCCTTAACCGCGGCCTCGTCAGGGACTCCTCCATCCTCCCTCTGAGCCTCGGGCGATTGTGGAGACGTCCCAACCGGCTGACTGCTCTCCGATCCGCCGTGACCAGAGACGTATCTCTCTTTCTCTGTTCACCCGGGGACAGGCCGGATGCAATGGGGACTTCAGAATCCAAACCAGATCCTAAGACACCCCTGGGGTGTCTCCTGGCCAACTTTACAAAACTCGGCTTTTCTCAAGATCTCCGCCTCAGGCGCCTCATATTTTATTCCACCGAGGCCTGGCCACAGTACCCTCTAGACAATCAATCTAAATGGCCTGCTGAAGGGACTTTCGAATTCAACATCCTCCACAATTTAGATAAGTACTGCCTCAGGACGGGTAAATGGTCCGAGGCCCCTACATCCAGGCCTTCTGCTATTTACGCTCCCGCCCTTCCCTCTGCATCGATTGTTCCACTTCCCAGATCCTTCTTTCCAAACAGACATCTCCTACATCCAAGGCCCTAATTTCCTTTGACGATGACCCCTCTCCACTAACCGACCCACCCGAATGTCTCGCCTATCCCCGCTCCAGAGCTCCTCTCCAACCCCCACCCTACCCTGGACTGACCCCTCTCCCTCCTAAGCCCACCCCAGCACCCGCCACCGCTACCCCGCTTCCCCCAGCAACCTGCCCCTTGGCTTCCCCTTCCCCCGCTTCCTCCCCGTCCACCCCTCTCTCCTCGCCCCTCTGCTCGCCAATCAGCTCACACACCCGCTCTCACCACCACGACTCCCAAGACCCAAACCTTCTCTGTCCCTTAAGAGAGGCGGCTGGAGCGGAAGGATTAGTTAGGGTTCATGTTCCCTTTTCCCTCCAAGATCTCTCTCAAATAGAAAAGCCATTAGGCTCCTTTTCTGCCGACTCCTCCCACTACATCAAAGAACTTCGCTACCTCTCTCAAGCTTACAATCTAACCTGGCATGACATCTTTGTGATCCTAGCTTCTACTCTGACCCCTGATGAGAGGGAACGAATTCAAACTGCTGCCCGAAACCAGGCAGATCAGGTCCACCTCACTGATAACTCTATGCCCGTCGGAGCCACTGCCGTTCCTCACACCGATCCAGGCTGGAGTTATCAGGACGGCCAAGACGGGTCGCCGCAAATAGGATCTAATGATCCAATGCCTCTTGGCTGGTATGCAGGCTGCCTCCCACAAGATTGTCAACTTCGAAAAGCTAAAAGAGATAACACAAGAGCCCAATGAAACTCCAGCCGTTTATCTCAACCGCCTTACAGAGGCCTTAACTCTGTACACCCCCTTGGACCCTGACAGCCCCGCAGGCGCAGTGGCCTTGGTCAACCACTTTATCACCCAATCAGCCCCTGATATCAGAAAAAAAACTTAAGCGGGCAGAGGACGGCCCCCAGACTCCCATCTGAGACCTGGTAAAAATGCCCTTTAAAGCCTATAACGCCCGTGAGGATTTGGTAGAATCCAGCCGACAGGCTCGGAAGCACCGAAAGGTGGCCCTCCAAACCCAAGCCCTCGTAGCCAATCTGCGGCCGGCCATCTCCCATGGACAACATCCACAGGACACGCCGAAGGCAACCCAACCAGGGGTCAAGTGCGGAAAAGAGGGGCACTGGGCTCGCCAATGTCCCAATTTCCGGCCTCCTTCCAAGCCCTGCCCTGGCTACAGAATAAAAGGCCATTGGAAGAGTGACTGCCCTACAACCAGCCCTCCCTCAGCGCCTCCACGCGGAGGGCGAACCGACCCGATGGCTCTACCACTCGAACTCCTGGGATTGGCTGACGACTGACATCACCCGGACTCGAAGACCCCCATCACACTCGCTGAGCCCAGGGTAACACTACAGGGAGCTGGTAAGTCCATCTCATTCCGGGTAGACCCGGGGGCTACCTCTTTGGTCTTGCCTACATATTCCGGGCCAGTTTTTCCTTCCCAGATCTCGGTTATGGGCATCGACGGTAAGCTGTCCTTCCCGCTCCAAACCGGCCCCCTCTCATGTTACATCGAGAGGCTCCCTTTCACTCATTCTTTCTTAGTCATAGCGTCCTACCCTGTTCCTCTGCTAGGTCGTGATGTTCTCTTCCAATTAGGGGCCTCTCTCCAACTGGCCAGGCTTGATCCTAAGGCCTCCTCCTCTCAACTCCTGCTTCCCCTCCTAAGGCCTACTCCTCTCAACTCCTGCTTCCCCTCCTCGGTCTGGCAGCGGAGCCCTCTCCCTCCTCATTCCTCCTCCCATCTCCCCCAACCGGATAGGCCCCCAGGTCTGTGATACATCAAAACCCAAAATAGCGACACACCAACCCCCTGTCCTAATCCATCATAAAGACCCCTCCAAGTTTACATCCAGGCCCCAATTCCCCATTTTTGAAAGTCATCTAAGGTGCTTATGACCTATTATCACCAGAATCTTAGACCACAGGCTCCTCGTCCCCTCGGACTCTCCCTGCAACACCCCCATCCTGCCTGTCCGCAAGGCCTCAGGAGATTACCACATGGTCCAGGACCTCCGACTGATCAATGAGGCGATAATATCCCTACACCAAGTTGTGCCAAACTCGTACACTTTGCTCTCCCATATTCCCCCGTGCACCACCCATTTTACAGTCCTCAATCTCAAAAATGCCTTCTTTTCTATCCCCCTACACCCTGATTTCTATTTCTTTTTGCTTTCACCTGGAGAGATCCAGATACCCAGGCTTCCAGCCAGCTCACCTGGATGCTTCTTCCCCAGGGCTTCTGTGACAGACCCCACCTCTTTGGACAGGCTCTGGCGCAGGACCTCTCTTCCTGCCCTCTCACCCCCAGTATAGTCGTCCAATACGTGGATGACCTCCTCCTCTGTAGCTCATCTCTCAGCCTCTCAAAACAGCATACTGCTGACCTCCTCAATTATCTCATCTTTCGTGGCTATCAGGTCTCTCCAGCCAAGGCCCAACTGTCTACACCCCCAGTAACCTACCTGGGAATCCACCTTACCCCCACAACAAAGAGCCTGACAGCTGACCGCACCCAGGCCATCCACGACCTCGAACCTCCAGAGCAGCTGACCAGGTTCTCTCCTTTCTGGGCCTGATAGGATTTTTCCGAAACTGGATCCCTAACTTTGCTCTTCTTGCTAAACCCCTATATTTGGCTGCTAAAGAAACCCCGCAATGACCCCTGACGTCTCCATCCCAGAACTTACCTTTTCCCCCTTTAATAGTCTCCATATTACTTGATTTAGAATAAAAGGACCGAACAATTTGCGACGGCAGCCACCCAAATTTAACTAATGATGCACTCCCTTGCAACTCATCCCTCCCTGTAACTATGCCAATGGAGGCCCCACCAGGCCTGTTCTTTTGGTGTAATGGCTCCCTTACAAAAGAGGTCAACTCTTCCTCCCCATTCCCATGTATCCCCATCACCCTTGTTTCACAACTCACATTATATGGCCAAGCCGAATTTCTCTCACTTACCACACAACTCTCTAGCTGACAGAAAAGGGCCACCTTTCTCCCTATGGTTGCAGCCATTTCCCTCGCCTCCTCTCTCTCCTTGCTGCAGGCATCGGTGGAGGAGCCCTAACACAAAATGTCTCACCATCCCGCGACCTAGAACAGAAACTCCAGCTAGACATCGAGGCCTCTGCTGCCTCTATCACCTCGCTCCAGCACCAGATTACCTCTGTAGCCCGTGTTGCCCTCCAAAGTCGACGTGCCCTGGACCTTCTGACAGCCGACAAATGAGGTACCTTCCTCTTCCTACAGGAAAAATGCTGCTACTACATCAACGAGACAGGGGTCATTGAGGACAATGTGAATGCTCTCTGACGCTTAAAAGAAGAACTCCAGCGCAGGCAGCGACAATCCACCTCCCCCATCCCCGACTGGTGGCGGACCACCCTCTATACCTGGCTGACACCAATCCTAGGCCCCTTAATCCTTATCTACATTCTATTCATGCTTGCCACCTGTTCCCTCAGGTTTATCCTCAGTTGCATACAAGAAGTTTCTCAGGTGGCGGTGAAGCAGATGCTCCTCCACCCATGTACCTTATTACCCACAGAACCCCCCACTGCCGCCCTTCCTTAACCTCCGGACCGTTGGCCGCCCGCCTCCCTTCCGGCGCCCCCGTACAGTAGGAAGCAGCCAGAGACCAAACGTCGCCCCATTACACCAAATTAGTCGGGATGTGAGGCCAGCATTTCCATGGAAGAGCCCAGGGAACTAGTCGGAACCCCCACCAAGGAGGCTGATGCAACCAACACCCGACATTGGCACAACAGTCTTCCCACTCCCCGAGGGGCGGAACTAACGGCTCTGAGGCTGATGTAACCGACACCTGACATTGCCACAACATCCGAGAGATTACCAAAAAAGGGCTGCTTCACACAACAAGCACCTCCCCTGCCTTCACCTCTATAAATTTTGTTCACGCCCACACACGGGCGCAACTTCTCTGGCCCCTTTCTCTTGGACCAGTGAACCTCGCCTGGGAGTGTCCCCAAATAAAGCTTGCTTAAGCTCTCCTACGTCTTTTGTGCCGTTTCTTACAGAAAACATAGGCAGAACACTCTATGACATAAATCACAGCAAGATCCTTTTGGACCCACCTCCTAGAGAAATGGAATTAAAAACAAAAATAGACAAATGGTAACTAATGAAACTTCAAAGCTTTTGCGCAGCAAAGGAAACCAGAAATAAGACCAAAAGACAACCCTCAGATTTGGGGAAAATATTTGCGAATGAAGCAACTGACAAAGGATTAATCTTCAAAATTTAGAAGCAGCTCATGCAGCTCAATAATAAAAAAACAAACAACCCAATCCAAAAATGGGCAGAAGACCTAAATAGACATTTCTCCAAAGAAGATATACAGACTGCCAACAAACACATGAAAGAATGCTCAGCATCATTAATCATTAGAGAAATGCAAATCAAAGCTACAATAAGGCATCATCTCACACCAGTAAGAATGGCCATAGTCAAAAAATTTAGAAACAATAAATTCTGAAGAGGGTGTGGAGAAAAGAGAACACTCTTGCACTGCTGGTGGGAATGTGAATTGGTTCAGCCGCTATGGAGAACAGTATGGAGGTTCCTTAAAAAACTACAAATAGAATTACCATATGACCTAGCAATCCCAATACTGGGCATATACCCTGATAAAACCATAATTCAAAAAGAGTCATGTACCAAAATGTTCATTGCAGCTTTATTTACAATAGCCAGGAGATGGAAGCAACCTAAGTGTCCATCATCGGATGAATGGATAAAGAAGATGTGGCACAAATATACAATGGAATATTTCTCAGCCATAAAAAGAAACGAAATTGAACTATTTGTAATGAGGTGGATAGACCTAGAGTTTGTCATACAGAGTGAAGTAAGTCAGAAAGAGAAAGACATATACTGTATGCTAACACATATATATGGAATTTAAGAAAAATAAATGTCATGAAGAACCTTGGGATAAGACAGGAATAAAGACACAGACCTACTAGAGAATGGACTTGAGGATATGGGGAGGGGTGGGGTAAGCTGTGACAAAGTGAGAAAGAGGCATGGACATATATACACTACCAAATGTAAGGTAGATAGCTAGTGGGAAGCAGCCGCATAGCACAGGGAGATCAGCTCGGTTCTTTGTGACTGCCTGGAGGGTTGCGATAGGGAGGGTGGGAGGGAGGGAGATGCAAGAAGAAAGAGATATGGGAACATATGTATATGTATAACTGATTCACTTTGTTATAAAGCAGAAACCAACACACCATTGTAAAGCAATTATCCTCCAATAAAGTTGTAAAATACTTAAACAACAACAAAAGCAAACAAAGAAAAAAAGAATTTTCACCTGAACTGGGATGAGCATCGAAGCACTGTGGGAGAAAATTTGATCACAAAATATCTCCCAAATATTAGTCAAATTCCTGACCAAGAGGAGAGGACCAGTCACCAGCGATTGCATCCCTCCAATGTGAGCCAGTGAACCCTGATGAAACTCAGGAAGGGGAATACCTGCCATCCAGCAGCCATCAGACTGGAGCCACTCCTTATGATGATCCCTGAGGACACTCAGGATATGACAATACAGGATACAGGCCCCAGATAGCTGTGGTGCATATCAAAGGAATGATTTCAGTGAGCCCAGAGCCTTGCATCTTCCCATACATAGAAAAATGCTAATTTCCTGAACTGCAGATGTGGCCTCATGGGCTTGAAACCCTCAACATTCCCAATAACTCTCAACTTTCAGGGTGTGAATTGTTTTTTAAGTCAACAGGTGTAAAGTAGACACTTCCAAAGAGGAAAAAAAGACAAATCTCAACATTTGGAACACTGGCACTGATGGCGGATGCTCCCAAAAGATCTATCTGATGGAGCAGTTAGAACAGTTGTCACTCCTTTTTCCACAAGATTGTGGAATGGACATTGACAGTGGGGAATCGTTAACAGGGAAGAAGTAAATCGGACTCTATGTTGGATCTGTTTCTTTGACTTTAACCTTTGCTTTGTGTTGTTTTTATTATTGTAATTATGCATAATGCCCTGACTCAGGGAACCCAGCCCCTCTGCCTGAATGCTGAACTAAAGTGTTTCTGTTTAGCTCTCAGGGAGACAGTCTGACCCTGCCCACATGTAAATGTCTGAAATTCACACATCCTCTCATCAAGGCTGGTCATTCCAAGGAGATGTTTTGCAAGACTGATGGCCCTTTTAACTTTACTTCCTCACTGCCACTCTCTTTCTATTTTGCCTTTTTTACTTTACTTACCTCTCTGATTCTATAAAAGAAACTGGCATCCAGATCCTGATAAGATGGTTTTTGGAGACACTAGTCCGCCATCATCTCAGTCGGCCCACTTTCCAAATAAAGTCGTATTCCTTGACTCAATACCTCATCTCTGATTTATTGGCCTGTCATGTGGCGAGCAGAGCAAGCTTGGACTTGGTAACAGTCCTGCAATGCTTGCACCTGGACACACTTCTTCTCAAGCAACAAAATACAAGGAAACTATAGAGAACAAAAAACAGCTGCATGCATGTGCAGTTAGGGCATATTCTACACAAAAGATACAAAGAGACCAAAACACCCAGCTGCCACTTTTGAAGAGCCTGGAGCAAAAGCATAGGGTTGGGAGCGAAAGCAGGGTACTGCGCATGCCCCCTGCACACAACACCACGTAAGGGGTGGGCACACCTCCTAAGCCACCCCTCCGACCCGACCCCTGGACACACCCCCACCCTCACTCCTTATAAGGAGCCAGCTCACGCCCCTCGGAGTGAGCAAGCAAGGGAACATGTTGTTCTCCCTTCCCCCTGCTGCAGCAGGAGTCCCAATAAAGACTTGCCTGAATTTCTCGCCTGGCCTCTGATCAATTTCTATTGGTTAAGGAGGTCAAGAACACTGATTGGTGACATAATGATGTAGCTTTGTCTGTCCAACTGCTCCTGCAAGTCTCTACTGACATTGTGGGCATGGTGGATGGAGCACTTGAGCCTTGAAATACAAACCCAGCCCACATTGCCTGAAACTCCAGCCTAGGGTTACTTAGTGGGATTTTAAACAACAAAAAGAAAAGACAAGAGCTTGCATTTTTCCTTCCTCTGCTCTTGCAATGCACTATTCTACCAGGGCTCTCAGGAACTACCTGACTCATCTGTAGTCCCCCAGACTGAGGGAAAAAAAGGGCCATTTTAAATTCAAGCAGGAAAACTATGAGATGTCTGGTTCTGTAGAAATTGATTTGTCTGGTTTCAACTTGTGTGTTTAATTAATACAGACCTGTCTTTAGAGTCATCAACGCTAAGTGCAATACTTTCACTATATCCAGGGTTACTAGAAGTCAATAAGAGCATGTTGTTTCTGTTATAAAATCTGTCAACAGGGAAAATAACTTGATATGATTAAATTTTTAAGTAAATATAACTGGGATAAGAACTTTCTGGTAAACTCTATAGGAATAATTATGTTTTGGAAATTTCCATCTAAAACAGTCTCTCCAAGTTTTGGTAAATCTGAAACTAAGTTAAGTTAAATGGTAGGAATTAATTAAATATCCAGGCCATTTCAAATAAGATAAAATATTGGAAACTCAATTGCTAAACAGGTCTAAATTTACCTACTCTTGTTTTCTTGTGAGAGAGAAACTAAAGCTGTTTGGTGCCGCCTTGAGATGTTCTCTACCAATCTACAGAATGCTACTGTAAAAGACAGTTCATGGTTGCTTAAGGAAAGTAGGATGTGTGTTTTCAGAAAAGAAGGTATGAGGAATGGAAATATATTTTGTTAAAGGGAAAAGTGTGATTTTGTCCTAGAGCTGGCTATTTCTGAATGGGGAAAGAATAAAGGACAAAGTATGGCTACAGAAGGTTGCAGAATGCTTGTGGAAGAGGAACATTGAGAAAAGAATTTTGTATGTAGTCAGGATTTTCTAAGGTTGGATTAAATTTAATTAGGTAAATGGATTTTATTAAGAGTAGGCTGATGCAAGACTGGATTTGGTTTCTCTCTCTCATAAGAGAACAAAGTTGTCCTGGAATCCTACTTTTGATAACCGATCCTGTGAGTTCTTTTGCCTTTAAGAGATCTATATTTGCTTTTGATTTTTCCCCCCACCTTATCTCAAAGAATAAATATTGTTTCACAGCAAACTATGATCCTATCTGACTGGGTGTTTTAAAATGTTTAAACTTTTTGACAGACTTTCCAAATATCAAATTCCAATTGAAATTCTCTTGACTTCCAGTTAACTTTGGGGTGCTTCAAAGGGCCCCTGGAACATCCAAAAGACAGATCCTAAACTAACTGGGTTAATCTGTAAGGAGAGTTTTGTCAAGTTGTCTCTAAACGCTGACAAGTTTAGGGATGAATTTATCAGGCTGGAGTTGACATTCTAACCTGTTAGGCCTTCATGGTTACTCTGGTCCACTGTTGCACCCTGGATGAAAAGCAACATATACTAAGAAAGGACAGAGAACACACAGATGGCCTACTGGCCACCAATCAACACCAGCAATTTTATCAGATGGGTGGGTATGCAATCCCAGAACATGATCCACACTGGGACTATGAAGATCGTGTAGGCCAGGTTAGGAGGAAACATTGTATTACTTGTCTATCAGAAGGAATGAAAAGGTGTAAGGTGAAGGCTGTAAATTATGATAAGGTCTGAGAGGTTACACTGGAATAAGAAGAAAACCCATCAGTCTTCCTGAGCCTGGTGAAAGACGCATTCAGGAAGTACACCAATACAGACCCTGAGTCCTCAGAAGGAAGGCGATTCCTGGCCATACATTTTGTCACCCAGGTTACTCCTGATGCCTGAGAAAATTACAAAAGCTGGAGGCTGGTCCCCAAACCCCATTGTAAACTTTGGTAGAGGAGGCCTTCAAGGTCTATAACAATCGAGATTTAATGGAGGAGGCCAATAACGGTAAGAGGCTAATAAAGAAAATGCATCTTTAGGCTGTTCTGATCCACGCACCACCTCGAGGGGCCCCTGGAGGGCTGAGAAGGCTGGACAGACCACCAAGAAGCTGCCTGGGCCTGAACCAGTGTGCTTTTTGTTGGAAAGGGGGGCACTGGGAGGGAGAACGTCCTGAGCGCCCTCTAGTGGGATGCCCGAGGGGCAACACTGACCGGCCCCAGTTCCTTGTGAATCTCTCAGATGCAAGATTCCCACACACAGAATGACTGGACCCGAGCACCTGCCCTGCTCTGGATCCCACTCAATCCATTCTCATTATTCAAACAGAGCCTTGGGTCACCCTCTATGTGGCAGGTAGGAGAACTGAATTTCTTAAAGACAGTGGAGCTGTCTGCTCTGTTCTGGCTTGGCCGGCTGGCCCTCTCTCCATGACTCTACTGTGATGGGAGTTGATGGAGAGCCAAAAGTTAGGCGATTTATGTCTCCCCTTGCCTGCAGAGTGGAGTCCATTGTTATTACTCCTTTCTATATATGTCAGAATATCCTGTCCCTCTCCTCGGGAGAGATTTGCTAAATGAATTAAGACCTAGTCTATTCATAGGACAGGATTAAGTCCAAGAAGGTAAAGAATCCAAACAGAGAATGCCATCTACTATGAGCCCCAGATGACTCACCTGTTGGGCATCAAAATATTCCCCAAGATCTCCCCCAAGAAATTAGAGAACAAGTAAATCCTGCCGTTTGGAATACCTTGGTGCCAGGATAAGCAAACTGTGTTCCCCTGATAAAAATAAGGTTAAGGCCTGGGGAAAAATACACCTGGAAGAGAAAATATCCTTTAAAACTTGAGGACCTGAGGGGAATCCAACCACTGCTCAGCAAATTCCTAAAACACGGACTCATTAGGCCCTGCCAATCCCCATGCAACACTCAATCCTCCCCACTCAGAAGCCTAACAGAGAGTGTTGGTTTGTGCAAGACTTACGAGCAGTGAATAAGGCTGCCTCACCCAAGTGCCAGGGATTGCTCAGCATTTCTCTGTTTTGGACCTCACAGACACATTTTTTCTGTATTCTCCTACATCCAGACTTTCAATACCTTTTTTCCTTTGAATTGGATGGACGCTGACACCCTGGAGGCTACCCAGTATACCTGGACAGTGCTTCCACAGGGTTTTCAGGACAGCCCGCACCTTTTTGGAAACATGTTAGCAAGAGAACTGAGGGAACTGAGCCTTGAGAAGGGAACTCTGTTACAATATGTTGATGACTTATTGGTAAGTACTGAGACCAAAGAAGATTCAGATGACAATACTGTTAAGGTCCTAAATTTTCTGGCAAAAAGGGGATATAAGATCTCTCCAACCAAGGCTCAGATCTTACAGCAACAGGTTCAATATTTAGGATTTGTTTTGAGCCCAGGGGCACAAGCCCTGGCCATAGATCCGAAAACAGCAATTTGTGCATTACCATCTCTAACCACAAAGAGACAACTCAGAGGCTTCCTTGGGATGGCTGGGTTCTGTTGTATCTGGATTCCAACTTATGGCCTTATAGAAAAATCCCTATATGAGGCTCTAAAGGGAAGAGAAAGGGAACTCCTTCAATGGAATGAGAACCACCGTCAGGCCTTTGAGACTCTAAAGACTGAGTTGAATAGACTTCCAGCACTGGGGCTTCCAAATTTGGACAAGCCCTTTACCCTATATGTTCGTGAGACATCAGGGACAGCACTAGGTATCTGACCCAAAAGTTGGGACCAGATCCGAGACCAGTGGCTTACTTTTCAAAACAACTAAGAAAAAGGAACAGGACAATAACAAAGAATAAGAGAATAAAATAAAATTTAAAAAGAATAAAAATTAAATAAAATTAGATAAAAAGGTCATAAAAGGCCTTGGTGGTGTTGCGGGGGTGGTGGGCAGGGCTCAGTCTCAGGACTCTCGTGGCTAAGGGGGCCCCAGAGGGCTGAGGTTCAGGCCCAGGACCCCAGCAGGTTTGCTGAGGCCCAAGCTGGTTGGGGAGATGCTAGCTGTGTTCCCCTCTGATCTCCCGATTCCCCAAATATCTCTCTCCATCCCCACCGATCACCACATCGTGGTTGGGCCGCTCCGTGTGTGGGAACCCCTCTCCTCCCCACTGCTGCCTCACAGGGAGGGGTGTCTGGTCCCATCACGCCTTAACCTTTCCTGGCACCCTTCTTCCCCTCCACATCCTAGCCAGTCGTGCTGGAATTCCTTCCATCCCTTTAGGTGTCCGAGGTCCCCCACCAATGCCTGGTAGGTGCCCTAGTTTTGATAAGATGCAAACTCTGTGTCCTTCTACTTCACCGTCTTTTGACCCATTGGCCCTGGGATGGCCAAGCTGCCTGTGGGCAGTAGCAGCCACAGCTCTGTTGGTTAGTGAGGCTTCCAAGCTCACCCTGGGACAACACTTAGATGTTAACCACTCATCAGGTATAATCTGTGCCGGAAGTCAAAGGACATCACTGGTTGACTGGAGCAAGGTTAACAAGATATCAGGCCCTCCTAATGGGTACCCCTGACATGCCCTTAAAGGTATGCCAAACCCTGAACCCAGCAACTCTGTTTGCAACAGTCGAGAGTGGAGACTCAGTGCATCCGTGAATTGAGACCATAGAACAAACTTACTCCAGCAGGTCTGATCTTCTAGATGAGCCTCTTGACAGCCCGGGGGTCGAATGCTTTACTGATGGGAACAGTTTTGTAGAAATGAAAACCCGAAAGGCGGTGTATGCCATAGTTAGTCTACATGAAGTTATAGAAGCCAAGGCCCTGCCACCCCAGATATCAGCCCATAAGTCTGAACTAATTGCATTAATGAGAGCTTTGCAAATAGGGAAGTATAAGAAATTAAATATTTTTACTGACTCTAATTATGGGTTCCATGTGCTACAGGCTCAGGCTGCCATTTGGAAAGAAAGAAGAATGTTAACTACTAGAAATTCCCCCATAAAACATAAAGATGTGATTCTGGCTCTTTTAGAAGCAGTGCAGCTTACAACCCAGGTAGCAGTAATATACTGTAGAAGCCATCAGAGGGATGGATCTTTTGTGAGTGAGCCAAGGGAACAGCAAAGCTGATCAAAATGCAAAACAGGTAGCATGATTGCAGGAACATGAACAAGTTATGGCTCTAGTAATTGGTCCCCCTGAACTCCCTAGCCTTCCCCAATATTCCCCTCAGGAGCAAGAAAATGCAAAAACTTGGGGTATGAGAAGGGAAGCACAGGATGTATAAAAAGGAGGATAAAGTTCGAATCCTACTGGCCCGACAGTGGAAACTCACTAAGAGTTTACATGATGCCACCTAGTATGGGAGGGATGTACTATGGGACTTGATGCAAAAGGCTTTTTCAGGGAAGGGGCTTAAAAGAACAGTAGATACAAGTAACACTTGCCTGTGATCTGTGTGGCTGTAATAACTCACAGACCCATCCAATCCCTCCTTCGTTACTCAGGGCAATTCAATGCCAAGGGACATATCCCAGGGGAAGACTGGCAGTTAGATTTTAC
>NW_020173658.1:38749-45469 GCF_003031525.2 Neophocaena asiaeorientalis asiaeorientalis
CTTCAATAGTTGTGGTGTGTGGGCTCAGTAGTTGTGGCTCACAGGCTCTAGAATGCAGGCTCAGTAGTTGTGGTGCATGGGCTTAGTTGCTCCGCAGCATGTGGAGTCTTCCTGGACCAGAGCTTGAACCCATGACCCCTGCATTGGCAGGCGGATTCTTAACCCCTGCACCACCAAAGAAATCCCTGCCCTTGTTGTTTAACCTTTTGGTTAAGTTTGTGTCTTTAGGCTCCAACAGTTTGAAGTAAGGCTTATGATGACTCAAGGAATTCAGCCCATTCCAGCAGAAAGTGGCCCAGGTCCCTATAGGTCCTTGGAACAGTCAGAGAAGGACTTCTATACCTCTAGGGTAGGCTAGGGTCTGCAACCCCTGTCCGGGAGGAAGACGTTTCAGAAGAAGAGAGCTTCGGCCCATTACCCCTTAAGAATAGGGCATCTAGTCTCTCAGGGGGCAATGAGACAGGCTGCGACCTGGGACTCTTTGCTACTGTGCTGCAATGTTTGCACCTGGGTACACCTCTCCTCAAGCAGCAAAATACAAGGAAACTATATGGGACCAAAAACAACTGCATGCATGTGCAGTTAGGGCAAATTTTAGACAAAAGGTACAAAGAGACCAAAAATCCCAATTGCCAATATAAAGAGCCTGGAGCAAAAGCAGTGGGTCAGGAACAACAGCTGGGTACTGCACATGCCCCCTGCACACACCACCACCAAGGGGTGGGCACACCACCTGAGACAGCAAAATACAAGGAAACTATATGGGACCAAAAACAACTGCATGCATGTGCAGTTAGGGCAAATTTTAGACAAAAGGTACAAAGAGACCAAAAATCCCAATTGTCACTTTTAAAGAGCCTGGAGCAAAAGAAGGGGGTCAGGAGAAACAGCAAGGTACTGCACATGCACGCCACCACCAAGGGGTGGGCACACCACCTGAACCATCCCTCCGGCATGACCCCTGGTCACACCCCTACCTTCACTCCTTATAAGGAGCCAGCTCACACCCCCTCAGGGAGGGAGCAAGCAAGGAAATCTGTTGTTTGTGTTCTCTCCTCCATGATGCAGCAGGGGCCCCAGTAAAGCCTTGCCTAAATTTCTTATCTGGCCTCTGATCAGTTTCTATTGATTAAGGAGCCCAAGAACCCTGGTCAGTAACACCTCCAGCTGCATAACATTGGCAAGGAGACCCAGGTGCCACTTCTATGTGGTGGGCAGGTCCAGCCAACACCTTTCTCCACAGGGGTTACCTAGAATACATGGATAAACTAAAGTTCTGCCCAAAATAATATTACAGAAGTACTGACACCCAAGAGGTGATAGGCCCTTGGGATAAACCTCTGCCAAATACAGGCTGCAACTAGAAATATACCATATAACTGAGCACAACCTTATGAGGCCTTCTGGGTGTGGACTGCCCCCACTTGCCTCTTGTTTGTAGAAAAGCTTTAGTCTTCCAGGCCTCCCTTGAGTCATAAAAACCTGTCTCAAGATTTAATGACTGCAAGAACGTGAACATGTAGTAACAAAAGATAGCAGTTGGTCTGGAGAACTCGTAACAATTTAAACAATAGATCACCCACATAGCAGAGTCACATAAACTTTAGTTCCTCCATGAAGGACATGGATAACAGTGTCTGATGCACAGTCCTTAGCTGTTTTGCAGATACTAAAACCTGCACCAGAAGGAAGAAGCTAACTGCATCATGACCATGAGCATGTAGCCGCCAGACCAGCTGGAGCCTGAGTATTGATGTTAACCCCTGTGACACCACACTTCTACCTCACCATCATACAGAGAATTGTGCGTGAGCTGATCACTGACCCTGCAGCTCTCTCCCTCACTCTATCTTTAAAAACCCTTCCCTGAAACTCATCAGGGAGTTTGGGTCTTTTGAGCATGAGCCACCCACACTCCTTCCTTGGCTCCTGCAATAAACCCTGCACTTTCCTTCACCACAAGCTGATGTCAGTAGATTGGCATTGCTGTGGACTGGTGAGCTGACCCAAGTTTGGTTCGGTAACAACCAGAATGCCCAGACCTAGAAAGTGCGGTTAAGTGGCCTGTCACTCAGATTGCCCTAAGGGGAGCCCCTACCTGAGCTGCATATGGCCCCCAGAGTTTAGCCAATCAGCAGTGTTCATTTAGAATATTCTGACACCCAGAAAATTTAGGAAAGGAGAAATGCAGCTACTACCAGCAGACACAGCATCAAGGCTAAAGCTCACCAACAAGTGGAAGTTTTGCCCCAAGCCATTTTTTCAGTGGTCTGGAACCCATAATAACCCAAGAGCACATCCTCCTACAAAGCTGCCCATATATCAGCCATAATGGCCTAGACATGCTGTCTGTAATGTCAATTGTTTGATAAGTTTTAAAGATTATTTTAACGGTCGGACACAACACAATGACACTAGGATAGATAAAAGACAGAACTTTTTAATAACTTGCAGTCCCAAACAAGAGAAGGCTGCCAGGCAGTGTTAAATGGGAGGTTGTACCTCAGACAGGGTAACAGTAAGTTGAAGCTCTAGGGGGCAAGCTTGTACAGGACAAGTGGGCTGTCCTTAGCTAGGTGTTGTGGGCTCCCTGTGGATTGGCTAATTTAAATAAGTTATCAGACATAAAGGCATAAGAGTGTCCCTAGCTGACTGATAGCTGACCCTGGGGCAATTTTAGCTGCTGCATAGTGCTTTGAGTGCGAGATACCAAGGAAAGCGACTGTTGTGTGGACCTAATAAGCTGTTCAGGAAGGGGAACTACCAGCCTCCAGCCAGGACCTCAAATTTCAGTCGACAGCAATTAAAGAAATGATATGAGGGCAGCATTCTGTTGTAGCCAACTTGAAGATAGAGGAGGAACTTTCATTCAAAATTTTGTTTGGATGTCCAGACTGATAATGACACACACATTCAAAGAGGGTACAAACATGTTTATTACTCACATAATGGAGGCTTTCTGGGGAGGGCAGAGCAGCTCCCAGGCAGGTCCAACACAGCTTGAAGAAAAAGGGAAGGAGACTGGCTTGGGGTTTGTGTGATGGTTAGGGGTGGGGCTGAGATGAGGATTCCCATGCATGGATTGAACTTTCCACCTGCTCTAAAGTCAGGAGCACCTAGGCTTTCTTACCATCTTGCCCAGTTGTGAGGCAGAAATACAAGAAGGAGAAGTTGGATTAAAAGCTGTCAAAAGCCAAATACCAAAACAAATAGTGTTTTATAGACACATAGCTTGAACCACAGAATTTGGCTCGAGTATGTTGGAGTATATACATCTACTTTTAGTCCAAAGTTAAATAATTATCTCTCTTTTAAGGTATTTCAGACCTATAGCAAGTACAGCTAAGTATCATAGCCTTCTACCAATTTTTCACCTGTTTCCTCCACCCCTCCAAAATAGTTGAGAGATCGAGAAGACATAGGGATTGTACAACGGGAAGCAGGGCTTTCAGGAGGATAAGTTTTTAAAGGCTTAATGCACTTTTGAAATTGCATTTGTCACTACACTTAGGCAAACTTAATGTTGTCCAGAATAAATATTATATTTTTACAGCTTTGATTATTACTGTTTTGTCCTTGTCAAGAGTTTAGCTTGTAAAAAATTAATAAACAGACACCTGCATTAAATAGAGCCAGGAAACCAGCAGGGGGCGCTCGCACACCCTCCAACAGTAGCAGAGCCCTACAGGAGGAAGAAAGATCCTTCCTGATGAAGACCCAGCCAATAAGAAGCCATGGCTTCTTTGTTTACAACAGTTCCTCCCAACATCCTTTTCCCCTCATAAAGGAGTTCTACTTCCCTTACTATGGAGGAGCTTTCAGGTACCTCCCCAAGTTTGCAGACCTCAAATTGCAATTCTCTGCTGATCCTGAATAATCCCATCTTTGCTGGAGAAATATATGCAGTCTATTCGTCTTAGGTCAACACATTTCACAGTATTGCTGCCTTGAATCCATTTTGTTTAGCAAACTGACCTGCAGGGAACTTAGCTGACATTAGCCCCTCATGCAAGTACTTGTCCTAGACAGCTGCCCACAGAGTCACAAGTGAATAAGTTCCTAATATGACTCCCCCAACAGCCTTTCTGATCAATAACCCCCGTGGCCTCCCAGGGCCTTGCCTTTTCGTTCCCTTTAGATAAGACTCCAAAGAAACTCACCAGACCCTGCTCTTCTGGCTTGAATTGACCAATCCAACCTTTGTCCAGGAACCCCAAAGCACTACACCCATGACCCTAATAAAGACATGTGCTCCAGGTCCTGTCTCTCTCTCTCTGCATTCACCTTGATGTCCCCAGTGGCCCTCCAGGTGTACTGTGTCCTTCCTCCAGAGCCTCTGAGTAATTACTTCACTGTTTCCATTTCTCTTGTGCTCTGTTGTTGAACTGCAACTCACCAGCCACCTGGCACCCTGCCCCACTTAACAAATGTTAATTTAACAAAGTAATAACAACAGGCATCATGAGCAGGAACGTGGAGTTGCCCCTTAGCTCTCGTGGGTAATTCTCCCTGGGGGAGGCCCACCACTTGCTGGCATTTGTGCTGCAGTGTACCACCTACAAAGATGCTTCCTACCCTATAGTGCTAACTCTGAAGGGGACAACCAGAGTTTTCACAAACCTCAGAGCAATGCTCATCCGAGCTCATTTCAGTTTCTGTGGACATGTCTTCTACCCATCAGTGCCCCACAGATGGTGAACTCCCCCAGAGGGTGTTAGACTTCAGGTATAACTGTTAGGAAAACTGGCTAAGATTTTCATTAGTTAAAGGCTGGGACATAAAGGTGACAACCCCTGTCCAAGCGTGCACTACCAGATAAAGGAGGGGAATCCCTTAGAAAAAAGAGACTCCCTTCCTCTGTATTTTCAGGACTCCAGTAGTCATGAGTACAATTAGGGCACCCTGGCTCAGGAAAGCATGGAGCTTCAGGAAGGCAGGTACACCCAAGGCCTCTGGTCCCTCTCTTGCTACAAATATTGCTGCTGTTCCACCTCCTCTCACAACCCTGTGGGATATTGTGGGCCACGGCAACACATGGTGGCAAAAGATACAATGGTCCTACATAAACAGCCTGAACACCTAGTGCCTTCCCTGCCTAAAATACCCAGGAAGTTAGCAAGCTCCTCACTAACTACAAAATGCCCATAGAATCAGGCTGGACATAGCTCAGTGCCCTGGTGAACTAGTATGCCAAAGCATTGTTTCTACGCCCTCAGAGTGTGGGGTCCAGTCCCAGGTATCCTGTCACCATCATACATGAGGGTATGAGGGCCAAACCTATCCCTGTGAGGCTGATTGTGACACCCTGGAGATGAAAGAAGATACCCATGAATTCAGCTTCTGAGGACATCCATCTTCCCAGTAGTAACCCATAAGATCAGAGCAGTGGGGGATTTGAAACTGAAACTTGAAATTTCATGTATCTCAGGATTCAAAATATTTTTAAAGATTTTGTACAACAGGAGGAATAAAAATGGAACAACTGACTGTTAAGAGTATTTAAATTTCTGTGACCTACTACTTACCATCACAGAAATAAGACAACTAGCTGATATTACCAAAGACCTGAAGATTCATAACCTTTTAAAAGAACCCTAGGATCTAGCAGCCGAAACCTGCAGAGAAAGTATAAAACCTGCCTGATTTGGCCACTTCTTTGGTTTCCATTTCTATGGGACCTCCATGTGCATGAAGTTAAATTTGCTTCTTTTTCTCCTGGTAATCTGTCTTGTGTCAATTTCATTAGTCCATCCACAACAACTCAAGTGGGAAACACGGGGAAATTTTCCCCCTCCCCAGTGGTTGGTGAGTCAGCCAGGGGGCTGGCTGGCCCTGTTTCCCACTCTGAGGCTGCTGCAGCTGAGAGATCCTGGGACATGTGACAAAGGCCAGCAGAAGGTAAGATTTCTTACATGTCAGCCTCCTGATCTCTGACCCCAAGGTCTCTTTCAAAGGGAAGTGGTGAGCATGCCTTTTTTTTCTCTCTCTCTCTCACTCAGTTTAGATTAGCAGGAGAAAATATTTGTGGAACTAAGTTCCTTGGATTTAGCAACTCTTGTGGATTCTTCTCTCAAAGATGGTCACTGTTGCGTGTGTGTATGTGTGTGTGTGTGTGTGTGTGTGTGTGTGTCTGTTTGCCTGTCTACTGCATTGTTTGTCATAAGGAGGAAGAAATAGGGAAGAATGCAGACAGAGTCCCTATCACCCTGCTCTCTGAGCCAGCCTCACAAGCTCGTGAGTTAACCATTCTCACCAGACCAGTGTTTCTTCAGTCAAACTCAGCTGTGGGTTCTCTATGTAAAAGGGGAGGAGGTTTTTGTCGTCCATATTTATCTGTGTCCCTAGAGCTTGGACTTGTGTCGAGTAGGAATATTAGCTCTCTGAGCCAGCCTCACAAGCTCGTGAGTTAACCATTCTCACCAGACCAGTGTTTCTTCAGTCAAACTCAGCTGTGGGTTCTCTATGTAAAAGGGGAGGAGGTTTTTGTCGTCCATATTTATCTGTGTCCCTAGAGCTTGGACTTGTGTCGAGTAGGAATATTCTATGTGGTCTCTGACATCTGAAAGGTGCATCTGGTGGCCAGTTGAATAGACTGGGATTTTGAGACAAAAGTCACAAGCAGCACTCTCTTGGCTATGCCAGCTCCCAGGGGAGTTTTTCTTAAGGGGTACCAGTCCACAAGGGGCCTTTTTCATATCAACCTCTGTTGCTTGTTAATGC
>NW_020173658.1:46113-47975 GCF_003031525.2 Neophocaena asiaeorientalis asiaeorientalis
CATCCATACCAAAAACAGCTCTCACACCAAAAATACTGGATGCACACAGTCTGCACAGGGATGCTCCCACATAAAAGCACCTCTTCAAGACCACAGTAGATAACTCTTTCTCCTAAATTCATAGAGACAGAAAAAGTTAAGTCAAATGAAAAAGCAAAGGAAGGGCTCCCAATTAAAAGAGCAAGAGAAATCCCCTGAAAGAACAAATAATGAAATAGATCTCACCACTCTACTAGACACTAAGTTGAAAAAGGAAGTAATAAAAATGCTAAAGGAATGATAAACGATTATCAACAGAAATACAGATCCTTGTAACAAGGAACTAGAAACTATAAAACGGAACCAATCAAAATTAGACAACTTAATTGCCAAGATACAAAACCAACCTAGAAGCAATGAATAGCAGACCGAAGAATGCAAAAGAATGAACAAGTGATCTGGAAGATAGAATAATGGAAATCACTCTATCAGAACAGCAGACAGAAAGAAAAATTTTTTTAAAAATGAAAGCTGCATAAGAGATCTATGGGATAATATAAAGCATGCCAACCTACATACAATAGGGGTTCCAGAAGAAGAGAGAGAGGAGGAGATAAAAATGTATTTAAAGAAATTATGTGGGACTTCCCTGGTGGCACAGTAGTTAAGAATCTGCCTGCCAGTGCATGGGACATGGGTTCAAGCCCTGGTCCAGGAAGATCCCACATGCCACGGAGCAACTAAGACCATGTGTGACAACTACTGAGCCTGTTTTCTAGAGGCCACGAGCCACAACTACTAAGCCTGCATCCCACAACTACTGAAGCCCGTGCACCTAGATCCCGAGTTCTGCAACAAGAGAAGCCAACACAGTGAGAAGTCTGTGCACCACAGTGAAGAGTAGCCCCCACTCACCACAACTAGAGAGAAAGCCTGTGCACAGCAATGAAGACCCAACACAGCCAAAAATAAATAAATAAATGTATTACAAAAAAAAAAAGAAATTATGGCTGAAAAATTTCCTAAACCTAAAGAAAAAAACAGATATTCAGGTACAGGAAGCACAAAGGGTCCCAAACTAGATGCACCCAAACAAACCCATATCAAGACATCATAATTAAAATGGCAAAATTAAAGATAAAACATCATCGTTGAAATGGCAAAAGTTAAAGATAAAGAGAGGATTCTAAAGTAGGCAACAGAAAACAAAGAGTCATTTACAAGGGAACACCTGTAAAGCTGATTTTTCTTCAGGTATTTTGCAGAACTGAAAGAGGTGGCATGATATATTCAAAGTCCTGAAAGGGAAAAACCTGCAACCTAGGATACTCTACCCAGCAAGATTGTCATTTAAAACAGAAAAACAGATAAAGAATTTCTCAGACAAGCACAAACAAAGAGTATAGAAATACTAAACCTAAACATGCTACTAAAAATAAGTGGAACAATGATGAAATCAAAGAGGAAATTGGAAAATACCTCGAGACAAATGACAATGAAAACACAACCTTGCAAAATCTATGTGATGTAGTTCTAAGAGGGAAGTTCATTGTGATACAGGCCCTCCTCAAGAAACAAGAAAAATCTCAAATAAAGAACCTAAACTACTATCATAAAGAATTAGAAAAAGAACAAATAAAATCCAAAGTCATCAGAAAGAAATTAAAAAGATCACAGAGGAAATAAATAGAGATTTAAAAAACAATAGAAAAGATCAATGAAACCAAGAGCTGGTTTTTTGAAAAGACAAACAAAATTGACAGACTTCTAGCCAGACTCACCAAGAAGAAAAGAGAGAGGACCCAAATAAACAAAATAAGAAAGAAAGCGGAGAAGTAACAACTGATACCACAGAAATGCAAAGAATTGTAAGAGAATACTAA
>NW_020173658.1:50476-54769 GCF_003031525.2 Neophocaena asiaeorientalis asiaeorientalis
AAAAAAAAAAAAAAAAAATTTTTAAAAAAAAAAAAAGAAATTATGGCTGAAAAATTTCCTAAACCTAAAGAAAAAAACAGATATTCAGGTACAGGAAGCACAAAGGGTCCCAAACTAGATGCACCCAAACAAACCCATATCAAGACATCATAATTAAAATGGCAAAATTAAAGATAATGAGAGGATTTTAAAGGAGGCAAGAGGAAAACAAAGAGTCAGTTACAAGAGAACCCCCATAAAGCTTATTTTTCTTCAGGTATTTTGCAGAACAGAAAGAGGTGGCATAATATATTCAAAGTCCTGAAAAGGAAAAACCTGCAACCTAGGACACTCTACCCAGAATGATTGTCATTTAAAATAGAATAACAGATAAAGAATTTCTCAGTCAAGCACAAAGAAAGAGTATAGAAATACTAAACATAAACATGCTACTAAAAATAAGTGGAACAATGATGAAATCAAAGAGGAAATTGGAAAATACCTCGAGACAAATGACAATGAAAACACAACCTTGCAATATCTATGTGATGTCGTTCTAAGAGGGAAGTTGATTGTCATACAGGCCCTCCTCAAGAAACAAGAAAAATCTCAAATAAAGAACCTAAACTACTATCATAAAGAATTAGAAAAAGAACAAATAAAATACAAAGTCAGCAGAAGGAACTAATAAACATCACAGAGGAAATAAATAGAGATTTAAAATCAATAGAAAAGATAAATGAAACCAAGAGCTGGTTCTTTTGAAAAGACAAACAAAATTGACAGACCTCTAGGCAGGCTCACCAAGAAGAAAAGAGAGAGGACCCAAATAAATAAAATAAGAAAGAAAGAGGAGAAGTAACAACTGATACCACAGAAATGCAAAAAATTGTAAGAGAATACTAAAAAGAGTTATATGCCAACAAATTGGACAACTTAGGAGAAATGGACAAGTTATTAAAAACTTACAGCCTGCAACAGTTGAGTCAAGAGAAAGCTGATAATTTGAACAGACTTGTCACTAGAAATGAAATGAAATCTGTAATTAAAAACAACAACAACGGCCAGAGGGAAGATGGCAGAAAGCAAGAAGAACTACAATCCTGCAGCCTGCAGAATGAAAACCACAGTCACAGAAAGAGAGACAAAACGAAAAGGCAGAGGACTATGTCCCAGATGAAGGAACAAGATAAAATCCCAGAAAAACAATTAAATGAAGTGGAGATCGTCAATCTTCCAGAAAATGAATTAAGAATAATGATAGTGAAGATGATCGAGGATCTTGTGAAAAGAATGTAGGCATAGAGACCTTCAAGATAGCGAAGAAGTAAGATGTGGAGATCACCGTCCTCCCCACATATACAACAAAAATACATCTACATGTGGAACAACTCCTACAGAACACCTACTGAATGCTGACAGAAGACCTCAGGCTTCCTAAAAGTCAGGAAACTCACGATGTACCTGGGTAGGGCAAAAGAAAAAGAGAAAAAGGAATAGGGATGGGGTCTGCACCTCTGGGAGGGAGATCTGAAGGATAAAAAGTTTTCACACACTAGGGAGTCCCTTCACTGGTGGGGATGGGCGGTGGTGTGGGGAAGCTTTGGATCCAGAGAGGACAGCACAGCAACAGGGGTGCAGAGGGCAAAGTGGGGAGATTTCCGAAAGAGACCTCCCAGCCCCATGAAATATCCAGCTCTCTCAGATATCTACTTCTCAACACGAAGACCCAGCTCCACCCAACAGCCAGCAAACTCCAGTGCTGGCTACGGCATGCCAAACAACCAGCAAGATATGAACACAACCCCGTCCATTAACAGGACGTTGCCTAAAGTCATAAAAAGTTGACAGACACTCCAAAACACACCACTAGACACGGCCCAGCCCACTAGAAGGACAAGATCCACACCCACCCACCAGAACACAGTCAACCAGTCTGCTCCACAAAGAAGCCTACACAAGTCACTCAACCAATCTCAGCCACTGGGGGCAGACACCAAAATTAATGGGAACTACGAACCTGCAGCCTGTGAAAAAGAGACTGCAAACACAGTAAGTTAAACAAAATGAGAAGACAGAGAAATATGCAGCAGATGAAGGAACAAGGTAAAAACCGACCAGACCAAACAAATGTAGAGGAAATAGGCAGACAGTCTGAAAAAGAATTCAGAGTAAAGATACTAAAGATGATCCAAAATCTTGGAAATAGAATGGTGAAAATACAAGAAATATTTAACAAGGACATAGAACTAAAGACCAAGCAAACAATGATGAACAACACAATAAATGAAATTAAAAACACTCTTGAAGGAATCAATAGCCTAATAACTGAGGCAGAAGAACAGATAAGTGCCCTGGAAGATAAAAGAGTGGAAATAATTGCCACAGAGCAGAATAAAGAAAAGTGAATGAAAAGAATTGAGGACAGACTCAGTGACCACTGTGACAAAATTACATGCAGCAACATTAGAATTATAGTGGTTCCAGAAGAAGAGAAGAAGCAAGGGTCAGAGAAAATATTTAAAGAGATTAACATTGAAAGCATCCCTAATATGGGAAAGGAAATGGTCAATCAAGTCCAGAAAGTGCAGTGAGTCCCATACAGGATAAATCCGAGGAGAAACACGCAAAGACACATATTAATCAAACTATCAAAAGTTAAATACAAAGAAAAAATATTAAAAGCAGCAAGGGAAAAGCAATAAATAACATACAAAGGAATTCCCATAAGTTTAACAACTGATCTTTCAGCATAAGCCCTACAAGGTAGAAGGGAGTGGAAGGACATATTTAAAGTGATGAAAGGGAAAGACCTACGACCAAGATTACTCTACTCTGCATGGATCTCATTCAGATTTGATGGAGAACTTAAAACCTTTACAGAGAAGCAAAAGCTAAGAGAATTCAGCACCACCAAACCAGCTTTACAACAAATGCTAAAGGAACTTCTCTGGGGAGGAAACACAAGAGAAGGAAAGAACCTACAATAAGAAACCCAAACATTTAAGAAATGGTAATAGGAACAAACATATCGATAATTACCTTACATGTAAATGGATTAAGTGCTCCAACCAAAAGACACAGACTGGTTGAATGGATACAAAAACAAGACTCGTATATATGCTGTCTATAAGAGACCCACTTCAGACCTATAGACACATACATACTGAAAGTGAGGGGATGGAAAAAGATATTCCATGCAAATAGAAATCAAAAGAAAGCTGGAGTAACAATTCCCATATCAGAAAAAATACACTTTAAAATAAAGACTATTACAAAAGACAAAGAAGGACATGACATAACGATCAAGGGATCAATCCAAGAAGAAGATATAACAATTGTAAATATTTATGCACCCACCATAGGAGCACCTCAATACATAAGGCAAATGCTAACAGCCATAAAAGGGGAAATTGACAGTAACACAGTCATATTAGGGTACTTTAACAACCCACTTTCACCAATGGGCAGATCAACCAAAATGAAAATAAATAAGGAAACACAAGCTTTAAATGACACATTAGATCAGATGGGCTTAACTGATATTTATAGGATATTCCATCTAAACACAACAGAATACACTTTCTTATCAAGTGCTCATGGAACATTCTCCAGGATACATCATATCTTGGGTCACAAATCAAGACTTAGTAAATTTAAGAAAATTGAAGTAATTTCAAATATCTTTTCCAACCACAATACTATGAAAAAAAGATATCAATTACAGGAAAGAAAGTGTAAAAAATATTAAAAACATGGATGCTAAACACTATGCTAGTAAATAACCGAGAGATCACTGAGAAAATCAAAGAGGAAATTAAAAAATACCTAGAAACAAATAATGGTGAAAACACGACGATCCAAAACCTATGGGATGCAGCAAAAGCAGTCTTAAGAGGAAGTTTATAGCAATACAATCCTACATCAAGAAAGAAGAAAAATCTCATATAAACTAAAATACCTTACACCTAAAAACTAGCACACAGATACCAACAGCACATTAAAAGGATCACGCAAAATCATCAAGTAGGGTTTATCCTAGGAATTCAAGGATTCTTCAATGTATGCAAATCAATCTGTGTGATAATCCATATTAACAAATTGAAGGATGGAAACACACGATAATATCAATAGATGCAGAAAAAGCTTTTAACAACATGCAACACACATTTAGGAGAAAAACTCTCCATAAAGTAGGCATGGGGGAAACTACCTCAACATAATAAAGGCCAATTATGAAAAACCCACAGGTAACATCGTTCTCAATGCTAACAAACTGAAAGCATCAGTTTGCAATCAGGAATAAGACAAGGT
>NW_020173659.1:0-3687 GCF_003031525.2 Neophocaena asiaeorientalis asiaeorientalis
GGACTTCCCTGGTGACACAGTGGGTAAGAATTTGCCTGCCAGTGAAGGGGACAGGGGTTCAATCCCTGGTCTGGGAAGATCCCACATGCCACAGAGCAACTAAGCCCGTGTGCCACAACTACTGAGCCTGCGCTCTAGAGCCTGCAAGCAACAACTAATAAGCCTGCATGACACAACTACTGAAGCCCATGCACCTAGAACCCGTACTCCACAACAAGAGAAACCACCACAAGGAGAAACCCATGCACCACAACGATGAGTAACCCCTGCTTGACACAACTAGAGAAACCTTGTGCAGCAACGAAGACCCAACACAACCAAAAATAAATAAAATTAAATCTTTTGACTTCTGAGATGACTCACTCACATGGCTGTAGGTAAGAGGCCTCAGTTCCTTGCCACATGGATCTCTCCTTAGGGCTGCTTGAGTGTCCTCATGACATGGCAGCTGGCTTACCCCAGGATGAGTGATCTAGCAGAAACCAAAGCAGAAGCTGAAATGTCTTTTATAACTTTGGAAGCTGCATTTTGTCATTTCTGCAATTTCTTATTAGTTAAACAGTCAGCCCTTTTCAAGTGCGAGGAGCCACACAGGTACATGAAGACTGGGAGATAATTAGGGGATAATTAGGGCCATCTTGGGGCTGGCTACCAAAGTGGCTGACTAGCCGAAAACTGAATTTTGTTTTCTTCACTCATGGATAGAAAATGGTCAGTGAATCCCATTGGTGGTCTTTGAGATGTACCAAAGCTACCTCTTGCTCTCACCCCCAGCCGTGTGGCTGACAGGGTCTTGGTTCTCCGGCTGTGTGTCAAGCCTGTGCCTCTGAGGTGGGAGAGTTGAGTTCAGGACATTGGTCTACCAGAGACCTCCGGCACCTTGTAATATCAAACGGCAAAAGCTCTCCCAGAGGTATACGTCTCAACGCTAAGATCCAGCTCCACTCAAAGACCAGCAATATCCAGTGCCGGACACCCCATGCCAAACAACTAGCAAGACAGGAATGCTGGCCCACCCATTAGCAGAGAGGCTGCCTAAAATCATAATAAGGTCACAGACACCCCAAAACACACCACCGGATGCAGACCTGCCCACCAGAAAAACAAGATCCAGACACACCCACCAGAACACAGGCACCAGTCCCCTCCACCAGAAAGCCTACACAACCCACTGAACCAACCTTAGCCACTGGGGGCAGACACCAAAAGCAAAGGGAACTACGAATCTGTAGCCTGCGAAAAGGAGGCCCCAAACACAGTCCCCAAAGCCAAATGAGAAGACAGAGAAACACAGCAGATGAAGGAGCAAGGTAAAATCCCACCAGACCAAACAAATGCAGAGGAAATAGGCAGTCTACCTGAAAAATAATTCAGAGTAATGATAGTAAAGATGACTCAAAATCTTGGAACTGGAATAGAGAATATACAAGAAACTTTTAACAAGGACCTAGAAGAACTAAAGAGCAAAGAAACAATGATGAACAACACAATAAATGGAAAAACAACATTTTAGAAAGTTTTATTCTTTTCGAATGGACCATTCACTGCATACAGAATAAAGGATTCTCTTGTGGATTTCTTGAACTGTAAACACATACAATGTCTCCGTTGGCTTGACTGACTTAGTTGTTTTGGGTTTTTTTGTTGTTGTTAACATCTTTATTGGAGTAAAATTGCTTTACCTTGTTGTGTTAGCTTCTGCTGTATAACAAAGTGAATCAGCTATTCATATACATATATTCCCATATCCCCTCCCTCTTGCATCTCCCTCCCACACTCCTTATCCCACCCTTCTAGGTGGTCACAAAGCACCGAGCTGATCTCCCTGTGCTATATGCAGCTGCTTCCCACTAGCTACCTATTTTACATTTGGTAGTGTATATATGTCCATGCCACTCTCTCACTTCATCCCAGCTTCCCCTTACGCTTCCCCGTGTCCTCAAGTCCATTCTCTACATCTGCGTCTTTATTCCTCTGCAGTGACTCCTGCTAGGTATGGATACTTCATTTTATGCTCAGGGGAAATCCCCTAGTTTGAACATGATTTGAGTTTGATCCCGTGGAAACATCAGAACTTCCCACCAGAGATAAATGAGGAGATTCTGGCCTTTATTAGTATGCACGATGAAAACGGGTGTCCTGGCTGTACTTGCCAAACCTCCTATTATATCCACGTATTTTTATCCACCTTCCTCCCTGTGAGTACCTTTGACCAACCCTGAGCTCAGACTCCTGACCTATTACAGTGACTTTGGCAGTCTTTCTTTGAAAATGGACAGGTAATAAAATGAATTTAACCTAGAAGCAGCAGCTCAGTAAGGGAAATAAAATAATCAGAAGTTATCTAATCACAGCCACAGCCATCCATGGCTGTGTCTTATATGCTGGGTCATAAGAATGCGACCTTCCTAAACTTGAAGGGCATCCAATAAAATAGGTAAAGGTGTTGCTCACCTATGGCTCTTGGAGGGATTGCTAGGCAGTCTACCCAGTGTATACTAACTGCAAAACACTGTCACGGTTTTGAGACAGCTATGTTCCAGGAAAGCTTTTTGGGGTGCATGGGGAAGGTTTTTATTGACATCGAGCAAAAAATAAATCACCAAGCTCTTTGATCACAGGGGTTCTTAAGAGGGCAGTAGAAGAAAGGAATGGGCAGAAAAGACAATCTCCTCTGAAGTGAAAATCGGTTTGCCAAAAGAGTAGGATTTAGTCTCAGTTTAAGGAGAACACTTTGAAATAGCTGGGACAGCTCCAAACTGCAGTTTACGGAATGAGTACTTCAAAAGGAACAGTGCTTTAAAAATCGTGGCAAAGCAGCAAAGGATGAAGAGTTGGCTTTGCATGGTTTTGAACACGGGAGTAAAGAAGCAGAGGCATCTCTGACTATAGGGCCCTGAGATCCTATGGCATCAATGGGTCAGTTGCAGGGGCAGGGGTTGGGGGTGAGGATATATTTCTCTCAATGTCTCCCAGGGCCGTCACCCCTCCCTACCCCACCCCCTACTCCTTTCACCCTCCATCCCTCCACTTTTGGGCCCCAGGGACAGCACTTCTTAAGCTGGAGCGCCCAGGCACCATCTCTGCAGTCTGGATACTTCCTAGAGCCTAGCAAGTTCTGGGACAGGAATGGCAGGTCTGCAAGGCTGCTGGGGTGCATTCAGACCTGGAGGGCTGGAGGACTGGAGGGGAACTGGAGCTCTGAAGCCCACCCACGTCCTTGAAACCGAGGGAGGAACACATCCTCCTAACAATACTTCTCAGGGCTCAGCCTGCTCCTCATCCGACGGTGATCCATACTCACTGAGGCAGCAAGGACTGCCTCTAACTGGCCCCCTTGATTCCGTCTTAAGCGTCCTTGGACATGTGTGATAGTGCAGGCCCCGGATCTCTTTAGTCAGCTGAAGCCAGTGCTGCCGGGGTCCCTCCACTCCCATCCCCCAGGCCCTCCCTCTGGTACTTTATCTAATAGAAGCAAGAGCACAGAAGAATTGCCTGAATCAAGGGACCTGTGAGCCTGTGTATGAATTTGAAGACCGAGAACTTAAGGCGCAATTAAATATTACTGGAAACTATTGTAGGGTGTGTGGGGGGAGGTTAGGAGGCTGAGAGGCTGAGTCAACCTGATGCGTCCAGCCCCAGGACACCACACTGTGGGGCCTTTAGGGACTTTCCACCCCCTCACTT
>NW_020173660.1:0-221 GCF_003031525.2 Neophocaena asiaeorientalis asiaeorientalis
AGCTAAGAGAATTCAGCACCACAAAACCAGCTGTACAACAACTGCTAAAGGAACTTCTCTAAGCAAGAAAGACCAGAGAAGGAAAAGACCTACAATAATGAACCCAAAACAATTAAGAAAATGGGAATAGCAACATACATATCGATAATTACCTTAAATGTAAATGGACTAAATGCTCCCACCAAAAGACACAGATTGGCTGAATGGATACAAAAACAAGA
>NW_020173660.1:299-879 GCF_003031525.2 Neophocaena asiaeorientalis asiaeorientalis
CATGCAAATGGAAACCAAAAGAAAGCTGGAGTAGCAATTCTCATATCAGAAAAACAGACTTTAAAATAAAGACTATTAGAGGAGACAAAGAAGGACACTACATAATGATCAAGGGATCGATCCAAAAAAAAGATATAATGTTTGTAAATATTTATGCACCCAACAAAGGAGCAACTCAATACATAAGGCAAATACTAACAGCCATAAAAGGGGAAATCGACAGTAACACATTCATAGTAGGGGACTTTAACACCCCACTTTCACCAATGGACAGATCATCCAAAATGAAAATAAATAAGGAAACACAAGCTTTAAATGATACATTAAACAAGATGGACTTAATTGATATTTATAGGACATTCCACGCAAAAACAACAGAATACACATTTTTCTCAAGTGCTCATGGAACATTCTCCAGAATACATCATATCTTGGTTCTCAAATCAAACCTTGGTAAATTTAAGAAAACTGAAATTGTATCAAGTATCTTTTCCGACCACAACACTATGAGACTCGATATCAATTACAGGAAAAGATGTGTCAAAAATACAAACACATGGAGGCTAAACAATACACTTCT
>NW_020173660.1:1366-1554 GCF_003031525.2 Neophocaena asiaeorientalis asiaeorientalis
AGCAACTCTATGCCAATAAAATGGATAACCTGGAAGAAATGGACAAATTCTTAGAAATGCACAACCTGCCAAGACTGAGTCAGGAAGAAATAGAAAATGTGAACAGACCAATCACAAGCACTGAAATTGAAACTGTGATTAAAAATCTTCCAACAAACAAAAGCCCAGGACCAGATGGCTTCACAGGT
>NW_020173660.1:3062-10132 GCF_003031525.2 Neophocaena asiaeorientalis asiaeorientalis
GACAACCCTCAGAATGGGAGAAAATATTTGCAAATGATGCAACTGACAAAAGATTAATCTCCAGAACATACAAGCAACTCATGCAGCTCAATATGAAAAAAACAAACAACCCAATCCAAACATGGGCAGAAGACCTAAATAGACATTTCTCCAAAGAACTAATGTAAACTACAGATTACCAACAGATACATGAAAGAATGCTCAACATCATTAATCATTAGAGAAATGCAAATCAAAACTACAATGCGATATCATCTCACACTGGTCAGAATGGCCATCATTAAAAAGTCTACAAACAGTAAATGCTGGAGAGGGTGTGGAGAAAAGGGAACCCTCTTGCGCTGTTGGTGGGAATGTAAATTGATACAGCCACTATGGAGAACAGGATGGACGTTCATGAAAAAACTAAAAATAGAACTACCATAAGACCCAGCAATCCCACTACTGGGCATATACCCTGAGAAAACCATAATTCAAAAAGAGGCATGTAGCAAAATGTTCATTGCAGCTCTATTTACAATAGCCAGGACATGGAAGCAACCTAAGTGTCCATCAACAGATGAATGGATAAAGAAGATGTGGCACATATATACAATGGAATATTACTTGGCCATATAAAGGAACGAAACTGAGGTGTTTGTAGTGAGGCGGAGGGACCTGGAGACTGTCATACAGAGTGAAGTAAGTCAGAAAGAAAAAAACAAATACCATATGCTAACACATATATTTGGAATCTAAAAAAAATAAATGGTTCTGAGGAATCTAGGGGCAGGGCAGGAATAAAGACACAGATGTAGAGAATGGACCTGAGGACACAGGGAGGGGGAAGGGTAAGCTGGGAGGAAGTGAGGGAGTGGCACTGGACATATATACACGACCAAATGTAAACTAGATAGCTAGTGGGAAACAGTCACATAGCACAGGGAGATCAGCTCGGTGCTTTGTGACCCCCTCCAGGGGTGGGATAGGGAGGGTGGGAAGGAGACGCAAGAAGGCGGGGATATGGGGATATATGGATATGTAGAGTTGATTCACTTTGTGATACAACAGAAACTAATACACCTTTGTAAAGCAATTATACTCCAATAAAGATGTTAAAAAGTAAATAAGTGAAGTTTATTAGTCATCAAATGCAACTTTTTGAGGTAGTTGCAAGTTATTGTTTTAAAAAAATAGAAAGCAAGACAACATTGAAAAAATACATTCTTTAGAGAAATACAACTGATATTGAGTTGCCCAAAATTTCGTTACATAGCATCTTACGGAAAACCCCGAACGAACTTTTGGCCAACCCAACACATTGTTAGAAACATATATATTGTAGTTAAAAACCTGACAAAGGTATGTGGATATGTAACCAGTATAATTATTTCATCTCTGTTAAGTTTTATGTTCAGAAAATGAATAAAAGGATTGTTTGTTTCAAAGTGTGTAGATACATGATTTTTCAGAAATCATTTTGGACAATAACTTTTGAATAGAACTAATTTTAGGTTCATGAACACAAATCAAATATTATAAAATGTATATCTTTTGATATTTTAGTAGGCCCTTTGAATTTACCATCTTCCCAGTTAGGACAATAAATTATATGGCCACCCTGCCCATAAACATCTCTATCTATCTCTGAGTGATGGATGCTCCTCTATTAGCTCAGTCACTATCCTTTTATGGTATCTCTTAACATTTCAATTAATAAGGTAAATCACCAAATACACACTTTGTATATAAAATAGTAAAAGAAAAAGAGGATAAAAGAGTTTATATTAATAAACAGAATGTATAATAACTATAGTTTTCCTTTCTACAACTAGTCATGTGCTTGTATACAGTACTTATGTTCCTGCTTCTGTTGCACATTTTATGTTCCCTTTACCTCCAGATAAAATGTCAACTGGTCATAGTACTTTTCCTGGTGGGATGACTCAAAACTTCATTTCTGAAGTTTCTAAGCTTAGTGTTGCTCCCTGTACTTACTTGATGTGTTCTGCTATTAATTTTTACCATTAGAAATAATGACAACAGGCGCCTTTCTGTCTTTGATTTCCTCAGGTAGATTACTGTCCCAGTATCAGTGAAGGACTCAGTCCCTGGTTCTGAAACTAATCCTCACCCAACTCCTGGAAGTGGAGTTTTAGTCCTATTTAATCTTTGGTCCTTTCCTCCATCTTGGATGGTCCCTTAGCCTCGTCTCCACCAATTTCTAGCTCCCTCCACTTCACCGCATTTGTGCGCCAATATTTTTTCCAGCCTGCGTCATGGTTAAAGCCTCTTGGATTATGGAAGTTAACAGCAATTTTAGTTCTTTAGAATTGACATACCAAACATTTATTTTCCTCCTCTGTGAATGTTGAAAAAAGTATGTTCAATTTTAAGTTAAAGGTAGATATATTATCAAATTGATTAATATTTAGTTTTTAAAAGGAGCTTACATTCCATAATATAATTTACTACTTGATATATGTCATATGAATTCCCAGGGAAAATCATTTTAACTCTTTATTCATTTATACTTAACCCATCAAAAAGCTGTATTTTTAAAATCTGTAACCAAGAGAATTGCATCTTAAAATAAAGTTCAATCTTGTAAGTTATGAGTTTTTAAATGAAAACTCATCACAATGTAATGGCTTTTTACAAAATAACAAAAAGCTATCGTTCCTAATTTAAATTGCAGCTGGGAAGAATTTTACAATATCTATCTTAACTGACCCTATGAACAGGGAAAAATCCATCACTGTCTAGCTTCCTCTTATTCTATACACAATAAGCGTCACTTCAAGAAAAGACTAAAACATTTTTTGGGGAAATTTTTAGTTTTCTCTTTGACTTATAGTACACTCTCGTTTTTATAATTTTTCTTTTCATTTCTAAAGGAACAACGAAACAAAACCTACAATAGCTACAAAAGCAAACAACAAGAGACTGAAGTTGAAAGAATAATCCATTCTTCCGTTATATGTTTGCTAGCTCTATTTTGCCACTATAATAATCTATTAAATTTATTTAGTGCTTTGTGGTTTATAAAGTACTTTCACAATGTGTAATCTTACATTTGATCCTCAAATAACTCTGAGATATCTACTGTGTGTAATTTTTCCTGATACAGAGATGTGCTGGCTTACACATATTTTTTCCACCTCTCTTCAAGACCAATGATAAACACAGCTAAGATTACTCACTATGTCCCAAAATTCACCCTGGGTAGTATTAAACCCATAAATTCAATCTCATTAACATCAGGCTTGACCACCAACCATTGTTACCCAATTTGTTCAATGTTGTTCTTCCAAAAATATTATAAAAACACCACTGAGCCGAATGAATGTGTAACTTAATCAAAATCACACGGAATTCAGTTACTCCAATTAAAATGCTTTAAATAAATCATTTAGGTTACCACAGAGCATGTATACATATAGCTGATTCACTATGCTGTACAGTATAAACTAACACAATATTGTAAAGCAAGTATACTCCAATAAAAAACAAAACTAAATCAAAGAGTTTTGCCATATTTATGCTATAATCCTCAACAGAAAAATAAAGGGATATCCAGAGAGAACTTAAAGGGCATGAACTGTCCAAAGAGCTACACTAAAATGAAAGATTACTCAGTGTCATTGGATAAAAGAATGTGAAGATAGTATTTAGCTTTATAGCTTACAATTAAGATCTTCCCCTATAGGTTATGTTTTCATGGTTTAGGTTGGCCTATGACTGCTGTCTTTTTCAGTTTTATGTGTGCCCTGGTACAGAATCTATTAGAAAATTCAGAATTATTTAAATGCTTCATGTATAGCTTTGGCTTTAGCATTTTTAGAGATTTGGAATTGGATCTACGGGGCTTGCTTGAATATATTATACAATCAAAATAATTTTGGCTGAAAGCAAGGTAGTCAATACATCTGGTCAAAACCGTGGGAAAAAAATAATAATTACTCCTGGGTATTTTGTCTACTGGTAATTTTGGTGCAGCCTGGGGCCATTTTGTAACAATGTTTTGTAGATATATTGTATTTTGTAGGATTTTTCAGGTTTATTACACTACCTGTTTCCTTTCTTTACAATTCATTGCCAGTTATTCTAGCTTTGTCCTGCCATGTGCAACATAAGAGAACCAGCTAAAACAAAGTATTTAACTGCATAGACAAATTGGCTTTTCATGCTTCTATTTTTTTATAGTGTCCATATCTATATATATTAGGCTGAAATGTGGAATTATTGTTTTTATAAATCAAAGTGAGTAACAGTAGTTTCACATTGCTTAAACTCATATATATCTAATATATGTATATACATATACAATTTGGAAATTTATACATTGAGATGTTGATAATGGTTACCTTTGAAAGATTAGATGATAGTGATTTTTGGTTTTCTTTTATACATCTGTATATTTTATTTTTGAGGAATGAGCAGCCTTGATTTGTAATAAGGACAAAAATATCAGAAAACAGTATACAACAACAAAATGAGTGATTCTAGGGGAAAAAATGTGACTTGAGGTATATATTTTTAAATTTCCCACCTGAATTGATGGCGCCAACAATTTATTACCTATTTTACTTTGATTGCTAGTAGCTATCCCAAACAACATATCCATAGCTAAACTCATATTTTCCCCAACCTCAGCCCCTCTCCCTACTGAATGGTCTTCCCTTTCTCAGTAAAAGGCAATTTCATCTTTAGTTTCCTCAGGCCTAAAATCTTTGGGTTTATCTTAGACTCCTTCCTTTCTCTCACTCCTCACATTCAATCCAATAGGAAATATCATCACTTTCACCCCTACCACTGTGGTTCATGACAACATCAAATCTCATCAGGTTTACTGCAAATTGTCTCCCAAATGGTCTTCTTGCTTCAATTGCTGGTAATCAGGGTGATGTTTTTAAAATATCAGCCACATTATCAGCCACCTCTCTTCTTAAAACCTCTAAGGACTTCTCATCTCATTTGAAATAAAATCTGTATCCCTCACTACAATCTACATGGTCCCTGGCAATCTGTTCCCTGGCTACCTCTGACTTCATCCTCTTCTACCCTGCCCCTTCCTTACCCCTCTCCAGTTACACCAGCCTCCTTTCTTTACCCCAGCTTACTTCAATTGCTATAATAGACCACTTCTTCCTCAGATAGCAATATTACTCACTTGATTCATGTCTCTGTTCAAATGTCACTACATCAGAGGGCCTCCTTGACCATTGTAATTAAAATAGCTAGATAGATAAGTAGAGATACATATAGATAGATGTAGCTATGGCTGTAGATGTAGATATAGTGGTAGGTCTTCATCCACACATTACCATCATTAGATTGTGAATTCTACAAGCGAAGTCTCCAGTTTTTGTATTTGTCGACTATTGTTACCTTTATGCTTAAAACAGCTCCTGACATATAACAGCATAAACAAAAGTTGGCTGAATGAATTAGTACAATCATTATATAGCACATAGGGTTGCGGGGGGTGGTTTAAAAGAACAGAACCATCACAATCCACCACTAGTTGGTTTTCCCATTCAGTTCACTTAGGATTACAGGAGCAATAATTAAATGCCTGAACTCACCTTAGAAGCTAGAATGACAATTGCCTACTGTGAATCCTTTCTGTATCTCTGTATTTGAGTCATCTAGTTGAGAAATGATTAGCAGCCAAGTTGCAACAGTGACAAAAAGATTGAAATGGGTGGAGGATACTGATAAATAATTTATAGAACCTGATAACAGATCAGGTGTGGAGGGAGAGAGAGAGAAGGGAAGAGGACATAACTTTCTAGTCTTGGAAATTGGGGCAATAAGGATAAAATTCTGCCTTTACCTTCAACTGGGAACTCCTACTTCTTCTTCACCAAAATACTGCCTTGACATCGAAATCAGTGAGTCTCCCGACAAAACAGCATTACCTGGAAGAAATAACACTACCAATGTAAATCGCAACGGCAAGTGTGGTGATTGAGATGACCCTAACATAAGAACAAGGAACAAGGAAAAAAAAAACTAAACCAAACTCTTAAAGGTAAGGTAATATCTCAAGAATGAATATGATGGCGTTAAAAATCCTAACTAGTGAGCACTTTTTTAGCTGGGAGACTTTGTTCAAACAACTATTGCCACTTCTCAGCTGGCATTTCCTCTTTTGGATCTACTAAGATAATTATTCACTTTTGTGCCAATAGACCTACATGCCGTGAAATGAAATAAAACATTGACAGAGCCCTGTGGACTTGAACTAGTCTGCTTAACATTCAAAGGCAATGATTTAAGATTTAAATTACTAATTAATAATTTAACCTAAGTCTTCTTGTATCACTAAATAATATATTCACATGCAACATAGTGAGGGAGTTGCATAGACCAATGGTTCCCAAACTTTATCGTTCATCAGAATCACCTGGGTGGCTTGTTAAAACACAGATTACAGGGCCCCTGCTCCAAGGATTCTGATTCAGTAGATTTGGAATGGGGCTTGATAGTCTGCATTTCTAACAAGTTCCTCAATGATGGTGATGCTGCTGATCTGAGGACCACACTTTGAGAATCACTGTCATAGAGTAATATTTCTCTGTTCCCAGAGAAACTATTCTTTAAAATATTAAATTTTAAATCCAGATGTAGAGTAATAGCTACGAGAGTGAGATATTCCTTCATGCTTGTCATTGCCAAGAGGGCAATTTCACCCTCTCCTGAACCTCTAAGAGATGTAATCCTTGGATGAAGTGTTAATTAACCAAATCACCAGCAAGACAGAGAAAATAGGGCAAGGAGAAATGAAGAAATGTACTTTCTAGGTCTGTGTCCTGGAAATGTAGTGCTGGCTTTTATGAAAGAAGTAGTTTTAGACACCCAACGAAACTCTTATTCTCCACATCTCTTGTCAATTGCTAAAATGGTCTGCTCAGGCTTGACGGTTTAGCCTTAGGGAGTCAGGCTAAGAGGACAGAAAAACTATCTGCAGGCAATTTCTCCAAATGTTTATGTAAATCATAAGCTTCTTTCACTCATATTTAAATATAATTTTAAATTTAACAGACATTTTCTAATATTGAGAAATATATATATGTATATGTGTA
>NW_020173660.1:10609-45782 GCF_003031525.2 Neophocaena asiaeorientalis asiaeorientalis
CAAAAGGAGCCAATCTCAAAATATGTGACATCTTTCTGTAATTCACCAGTCCATTTTATGTCATGAAAGGTTTTTGCTGCCTGAGATATTTGTTCCATCCTAAATGCTTTAGAATTCAGTAATATTTTTACATCAACCTAATAAAGATTAACTTTCCACTAAAATAGTTCTTGTAATATATTTGTGAATACCATCTCTGCAAACAAAACATAAAAACCAAAAAAAGTCCTCTTCTCCAAAGAAACTTTCTGATGATGAAACTTTCATGGATCTGTATCAATACCAAAATAGTGCCTGGCACATAGTAGGAATTTTATAAGCTTGCTCAGTGATAGAAGGCATTGTTCAAATGAGTTGATAATATATTAACCACTACTGATCTTATTCCCACATATTTTGGCTTTCCAGAAGGACTGAGTGAATTAAAACAAAGTTTGCATTTGGAAAACGGCTGCATGAAATGGTCAATGATTCGTGAGCATAACAGAGTATGAATGTCAGTGGTACAGGTGATCCTCATATATGTGGAAACAGAATATGAGATTAGCCTAGTCATAAAAATATACTGATCAACATCCTTGCTAATATTTTTCTGAGATGTATTTCTATACTTTTAATTTAGCAGGTTACAATTTGCTAGAATGCAACTTTATAATGATCAGGGAACATTTTTCTCTACTATCTTTGGATTTCATTTGTCCCTTACAGAATTTTTCCCTTAGTAGGGGAAGAAAAAGTTTTCTTTGACTGTCTTGCAGTCTCTGAATGGCCCTGAAAATTAAACTGACAAAGACAAATTAACAGGAGAAAAGCATACAAATATTATTGAATGAAGACTGAAAGAAATGACCAGAGAAGGAAGCTTATATACAAACAATAAATTTGTGAAGAACTGACAAGACAAAGGGATTTGGGCTAGGAACAGTAAATGGTAAAGAAGTAATTAGGAAGATAAGAGTTTGTCTAACAACATTTCTTTACACAGATTTCTGTGTCCTCTAATTCCCTGTCTCTGGTGACAAGAATGTCTTCCTTCCTTCTGGTACAGGGACAGATGGTACCTTTCACAAGGGAGTTTTATGACCTGTTTCAGGGAAGAAGGGCAAGAGATGTGAGGTCACAGCGATGTTCCCACTTCTGCCACTTTCTTAAACCCCTTCAGCTTAAGATATTCAATATGCTAAGGTGCCATATTTGGGGCTAGCATATCCTGAACACCATCACAATATTTCATCATCACTTCACATTCTTGGGGTGGGCCAGGGGTACTGTACACTGAAGCCACACTTCATAAACCTTAGAATTATGACTAGGGGAAGGAGAAGAGAAAAAGATGGAGAGTACTCTAAGCAGTTCTGTGCTTCTACTAAGTGACCATTAGAGATGCTTTAAAATTACTGTTACTATTTTTTAAAATAATTTTCATTGGATTTACAATGTTATGTTAGTTTCAGGTGTACAGCAAAGTGAATCAGTTATACATATATATATATCAACTCTTTTTTAGATTCTTTTCCCATATAGGTCATTACAGAGTATTGAGTAGAGTTCCCTGTGCTATACAGTAGGTCCTTAGTAGTTATTTACTTTATATATAGTAGTGGGTACATCTCAATCCCAATCTCCCAATTTACCCCTCCCTCCCAACACCCCCTGGTAACCATAAGTTTGTTTTCTACATATGTGACCCTATTTCTGTTTTGTAAGTTCATTTGTACCATTTTTTTTAGATTCCACATAAAAGCGATATCATATGATATTTGTTTTTCTCTGTCTGACTTAGTTCACTCAGTATGACAATCTCTAGGTCCATCCACGTTGCTGCAATTGGCATTATTCAGTTCTCTTTATGGCTGAGTAATATTCCACTGTGTATATGTACCACATCTTCTTTATCCACTCCTCTGTGGACGGACATTTAGGTTGCTTCCATGTCTTGGCTATTGTAAAGAGTGCTGCAATGAACATTGGGGTGCATTTATCTTTTTGAATTCTGGTTTTCTATGGATATATGCCCAGGAGTGGGATTGCTGGATCATATGGTAGCTCTATTTTTACTGTTTTAAGGAACCTCCATACTGTTCTCCATAGTGGCTGTACCAATTTACATTCCCACCAACAGTATAGGAGGGCTCCCTTTTCTGTACACCCTCTCTGGCGTTTATTGTTTGTAGATTTTTTGATGCTGGCCGTTTTGACCAGTGTGAGGTGATACCTCATTGTAGTTTTTACTTGCATTTCTCTAATGATTAGTGATGTTGAGCATATTGGTTTTTGGCCATCTGTATGTCTTCTTTGGAGAAACATCTATTTAGGTCTTCCACCCATTTTTTGATTGGGTTGTTTGTTTTTTTGATATTGAGCTGCATGAGCTGTTTGTATACTTTGGAGATTAATCCCTTGTCAGTCGCTTCGTTTGCAAATATTTTTTCCCATTCCGTGGGTTGTCTTTTCGTTTTGTTTATGGTTTCCTTTGTTGTGCAAAAGCTTTTAAATTAAATTAGGTCCCATTTGTTTATTTTTGTTTTTATTTTTATTACTCTAGGAGGAGGGTCAAAAAAGATATTGCTGCGATTTATGTCAAAGAGTGTTATGCCTATGTTTTCCTCTACGAGTTTTATAGTATCTGGCCCTACATTTAGGTCTTTAATCCATTTTGAGTTTATTTCTGTGTATGGTATTAGAGAGTGTTCTAGTTTCATTTTTTTACATGTAGCTGTTTAGTTTTTCCAGCACCACTTATTGAAAAGACTGTCTTTTCTCCACTGTATATTCTTGCCTCCTTTGCCATAGATTAGGTAACCATAGGTGTGTGGGTTTATCTCTGGGCTTTCTATCCTGTTCCATTGATCTATATTTCTGTTTTTGTGCCAGAACCATACTGCTTTGATTACTGTAGCTTTGTAGTACAGTCTGAAGTCAGGGAGCATGATTCCTCCAGCTCCGTTTTACTTTCTCAAGATTGCTTTCACTATTCAGGGTCTTTTGTGTTTCCATACAAATTGTAAAATTATTTGTTTTAATTCTGTGAAAAATGCCATTGGTAATTTGATAGGTATTGCATTGAATCTGTAGATTGCTTTGGGTAGTATAGTCATTTTGACAATATTGATTCTTCTGATCCAAGAAAAATATATTACTATTATTTTAAGACTCCAGAGGCAGGCTCCCAGTATAATTCTATGACATTAAAAAAGGCTTAAGTTGAAGACCATAGGGAAAAACCTAACTTTAAAAATTATAATCAAAGTGCAAAATTGGACTTTCTTGTGATGAAAATATAAGTATTAAATATTTAATAAGTAAATAGTAAAAAAGTGTAAATATTAAAAAAGATCTTGGAAATTTATGAGAAACTGTGGTAAGATACATCAATAGAATTAATTTGAAAGCCTAAGTAAAGAAAAATGAAATGTTTTTGATATTGATAACAAGATTTAAAAGCATGTGATTGACCAAGACATGGCATGAATATACTGTATAATTCAGGTTGTTTGGGAAACTTATTAAAATTAACTCATAATTAAAACTGACTTCTTTAGTCACAGTGAAATGTTCATATTATGTTTAACCTGGATAATTAGTATCGTATCAGTCTTGGTATTAGAGTTCACCTAAATTGTGTAGGTAAAGTTATAGAATGTAATTATATTTCTCAAAAAGGTTGTGTAGTTTTCAATGTGTTTGACTTTGAATATTATGTTTTCCCATTTACTATGGGACTATCATAAAGTCTACTCTTCAGACTTCAAGCTATTCAATCCTTTCTGATTGCAAAAACAAGACTATGGATGGTCATCCATATTCGCTACCTTATATTTTGGAAGAGTGCCAGGAAACATGAATAGAGCTAGGCACACAGTTTACTACTCTGTGGACTTTGTCCAAAGATAGTTGTACAAATGAAAATGGGGAAAAAACACCTTATAAACTAATCAAACCAGAAATTATTTCTTGTTAGCTATGTTTCCTGGAGGATAGAGAGAACCAAGGGACCAATGCAAGCAAAATTCACTGTATACCAATGTGGTGCCAATGAATCAAAATGAAAGATATATAGAAACCTCCATAATTATTTGTTACTGAACTGAATTAATGGTGACTTCAGGGGACACTGTCCAGTAAGTGTCCTGCCTGCTAAAGTCATATTAAAATGGGATTTGTAGAGTCCTCAGTAACTGAAAAAAATAGTGTCGCTAACTTTTCACTCTATTTAGCCACTGATATTTAAAGATAATCTCTTACTTTCTCTAATTCCTTTTCCCAATACTGAACACCCTTACCTTGTGCTGCCTGCCTTATCATATTGGTTTATTTTTTTTTTATGTGAATTACTCTATCTCTAAATTGTGAACTTGCTGCCTCAGTACCTGGCATATCATGAGTGCAAATAAATGCTTATTGAACAAGGATATCTTGGACAATCTGACCATAAACATAATTATTCTAATAATCCAAGCAGCCTTTATTGAGTGCAAGCTATGCACAATATACATTGCTAGGCATTAAGACACAAAAAGGAGATTTATGTACCTTACAATCTGGTTTCGGGAGCAGATACATATGCTGCACACTTTGTACTGCATAGTGAGAGAAGGACTGAAATACTCATAAGTTTTCTTTAGAAATACCTTTAGGGAGGAGCTATGTGATGGATTCAGGGAAGAGGAAGGAGGATGCATGAATGCTAATCATGATGTTTCCTAGAATTTTCTGTCCTCCTTTTAGGAAAGACTAGTTCAATTCAGCATTTTCAGCATTTCCACGAGGTAGCAGGTCACAAGATTAATATACAGTAATTTGTTGCATTTCTTTATGCTAACAATAATACATCAGAAAGAGAAAGTAAAAAAAAAAAATCCCGTTAAAATCGCATTAAAAAAACGACTTAGGAATAAAACTAATCAAGGAGGTGAAAGACTTATACACTGAGAACTATAAAACACTGATGAAGGAAATCAAGATGACTGAAGGAAATGGAAAGCTATCCCATGCTCTTGGATTGGAAAAATTAAGATCGTTAAAATGGCCATATTACCCAATGCAATCTACAGATTTAATGTGATCCCTATCAAATTACCCATGACATTTTTCACAGAATTAGAACAAATAATAGCAAAATTTATATGGAACAACAAAAGACCCAGAATTGCCAAAGCAATCCTGAGGCAAAAGAACAAAGCTGGAAGCACAACGCTTCTAGACTTCAGACAATACTACAAAGCTACAGTAACCAAAACAGCATGGTATTGGCACAAAAACAGACATATAGATCAATGGAACAGAATAGAGGCCAGAAATAAACCCACACACCTATGGTCAATTAATCGTCAACAAAGGAGGAAAGGATATACAATAGAGAAAAGACAGTCTTTTCTGCAAGTGGTGTTGGGAAAGGCGGACAACCATAAATCAATGAAGTTAGAACATTCCTTCACACTATACACAAAAATAAACTCAAAATGGCTTAAAGACTTAAATATAAGACATGACACCATAAAACTCCTAGAAGAGATCACAGGTAAAACATTCTCTGACATAAATCATAGCAATATTTTCTTAGGTCAGTCTCCCAAGGCAATAGAAATAAAAGCAAAATTGAACAAATGAGACCTAATCAAACTCATAAGTTTTTGCACAGCAAAGGATGCCATAAACAAAATGAAAAGACAACCTACAGACTGGGAGAAAATATTTGCAAATGATGTGACCCACAAGGGCTTAATTTCCAAAATATACAAACAGCTCATGCAAATCACACACAAAATAAAAACAATCAAAAACTGGGGAGAAGACCTAAATGAACATTTCTCCAAAGAAGACATCCAGGTGGCCAACAGGCACATGAAAAGATGCTCAACATTGCTAATTATTAGAGAAATGTAAATCAAAATTACAATGAGGTATCACCTCACACTGATCAGAATGGCCATCATTAAAAAAATCTACAAACAGCAAATGCTAGAGAAGGTGTGGAAAAAAGGGAATGCTCCTACTCTGTTGGTGGGAATGTAAACTGGTGCAGCCACTATGGAAAACAATATGGAGGTTCCTCAAAAAGCTAAAAATAGAGTTGCCATATGATCCAGCAATTCCACTCCTGGGCATATATCTGCGCAAAACTGTAATTCAAAAAGATACATGCACCCCTATGTTCATAGCAACACTATTCACAATACCCAAGACATGGAAATAACCTAAATGTCCATTGACAGATGAATGGATAAAGAAGACGTGGTATGTATATACAATGGAATACTACTCAGCCATAAAAAAGAACAAAATAATGCCATTTGCAGGAACATGGATGCAACTAGAGATAATCATACTAAATGAAGTTAAGTCAGAAAGAGAAAGACAAATACCATATGATATTCATATGTGGAATCTAAAATATGACACAAATGAACTTAGCTACTAAACAGAAACAGACTCACAGACATAGAGAACATACTTGTGGTTGCCAAGCGGGAGAGGGATATCAGTTACATATCACTTACATATGATCCTGCAATCTATATCCCAGGCACATATCTGCAAAAGACAAAAGCTCTAATTCCAAAAGACACGTGCACCCCAATGTTCATAGTGGCAGTAGTTACTGTAGCCAAGACATGGAAACAACCTAAGTGTCCATCAACTGATGAGTGGATAAACAAGATGTGGTATATATACACAATGGAACACAGTAAGTCCCCTACATACAAATGAGTTCTGTTCCGACGGCGCATTCATAAGTCCAATTTGTTTGTAAGTCCAACATAGTTAGCCTAGGTACCCAACTAATATAATTGGCTGTAGAGTTCCGTACTGTAATAGGCTTATAATACTTTTCACACAAATAATACATTAAAAACAAACACAAAAAAAAAAGGAAGCATTTTTAATCTTACAGTATAGTACCTTGAAAAGCACTCCAGACATGTGAACTAACTTACATGATTGGACATGCAAATGCATGTTCGCATCTTTGAAAGTTCGCCACTTGAAGGCTCGTATACAGGGGACTTACTGTGTTACTCAGCCATAAAAACGAATGAAATAATGCCACTTGCAGCAACATGAATGACCTAGACATTATCATACTAAGTGAAGACAAAGACCAATATTATATGATATCACTTACATAAGAAATCTAAAAAATAGTACAAATGAACTTATTTATGAAACAGAAACAGAGTCACAGACAGAAGAGAAACTTATGGTTACCAAAGGGGACTGCGGGTTGGGGAGGGGATAAATTGGGAGTATGGGATTAACAGATTCATACTACAATATACTATAAAATAGGTAAATAATAAGGATTTACTGTATAGCATAGGGAACTATATTCAATATGTTGTAATAAACTATAATTGAAAAGATTTTTTAAAAAAGGATATAGATATATATTAATACATATATATATATATAACTGAATTACTTTGCTGTACACCTGAAACTAACACAATAGTGTAAATCAACTATACTTCAATTAAAAAAGAGAGCTGGTTCTCTGAAAAGATCAACAAAATGGATAAACCTTTAGCCAGACTCATGAAGAAGAAGAGAGAAGATTAAAATAAACAAAATAAGAAATGAAAGAGGAGAAATACCAACAACCAATACCACAGAGATAGAAAAAAACATAATGGAATACTATGAACAGTTATATGCCACCAAATTGGATAACCTAGAAGAAATGGACAAATTTCTAGAAACATACAAGCTTCCAAGACTCAGGAGGAAACACAACCTGAACAGACAGACCACTAGTAATGAAAGTGACTTTGTAATTATAAAAACCTTCCAGCAAACAGAGGTCCAGGACCAGAAGGCTTCACAGGGGAATTCCACCAAACATACAAAGAATAGCTAATACCTATCCTTCTCAAATTACAGTAAGTCCCCTACATACGAACCTGCAAGTTGCAAACTTTCAAAGATGCGAACATGCGTTGGCATGTCCAATCAGGTAAGTTAGTTCACATGTCTGTCATACATTGTCACGTGTGAGCATCCTCTACAAGTGGTTGTGCTTTTGTGTACTTTACTGTACAGTACTGTATAGAGTACGGTTGGACAGTGTCTTTATTTCAAGCCCAGGATGTCTGGAAGCAAGAGGGTAGATAGAATTGAATCCAGCAAGGAACCAGAACCTGTGCCATCACATCAGGGATGAGTGAAATTGCAGCTTGCCCTCCATCTCCTATTGCTTATGATCCTTCAGCTCTACCATCTCCCACCTCCTCTGCCTCCTCCAGTCAGTAACTCTTCTTGCCTGTTCACTCAATGCCAGCCCCTGTGTGCCAGCTGTTGTACTGTACTACTGTACTTTTCAAGGTACTGTACCGTAAGATTAAAAATGTTTTCTTTATTTCTTGTGGGGTTTTTTGTATTACTTCTGTGAAAAATATTATAAACCTATTACAGTACAGTACTATATAGTCAACTGTATTAGCTGGGTACCTAGGCTAACTTTGTTGGACTTAACAACAAATAGGATTTACAAATGTGCTCTCGGAACGGAACTCATTCGCATGTAGGGGACTTACTGTATTCCAAAAAACTGTAGAGGACAGAACTCTCCCAAATTCACTCTAGGAAGCCACCATTACCTTGATATAAAAAATCAGACAAGGGGATACAACAGAAAAAGAAAATTGCAGGCCAATATCTCTGATGAATACAGGTGCAAAACTTCTCAACAAAATATTAGCAAACCAAATCCAAAAATACGAAACGGATCTTACACCATGATAAAGTAGGATTTATTCCAGAGATGCAAGGAAGATTCAACATTTGCAAATTAGTCAATGTGATACACCACATTAACAAAAGGAAGGATAAAAATCACATGATCATCTCAATAGACACAGAAAAAGCATCTGACAAAATTCAACATCCATTCATGATAAAAACTCTCATCAAGGTTGGTGCAGAGGGAATATATCTCAACATAACAAAGGGCAATCATGACAACCCACAGCTAATATCATACTCAATGGTGAAAAGCCTAAAGCCTTTCTTGCAAAATCACAAAAAGGACAAGGATGCCCACTCTGGCCACTGCTATTTAACGTAGTATTGGAAGTCCTAGACATAGAATTCAGACAAGAAAAAGAAATAAAAGGCAAAAAAAGAAATAAAAGGCATCCAAAGTGGAAGGAAAGAAGTAAAGCTGTCACTATTTACAGATGACATACTATATATACATACTATATAAAAAAACCCTAAAGTCTCTAACAAAATCTATTAGAACTAATAAATGAATTCAGTAATAGCTGCAGGATACATGATTAATATATAAAATCTGTTGCTTTTCTATACACTAATAATGAACTATCATAAAGATAAATTAAGGAAACAATCCCATTACAACTGCATCAAAAAGAATAAAATACCTTGGAATAAACACAGCCAAGGAGGTCAAAGACCTATACTCTGAAAACTATAAAACATTGATGAAGGAATTTGAAAATGATACAAAGAAATGGAAAGCTGTTCATGTTCTTGGATTGGAAGAATACTGTTAAAATGGTCACACTACCCAAAGCACTCTACATAGTTAATGCAATCCCTATCAAAATACCCATGGCATTTTTCACAGAACTAGACAAATAATCCTAAAATTTATATAGAACCACAAAAGACCCCAAATAGCCAATGCAATCTTGAGGAAAAAGAACAAAGCTGGAGGTATAATGCTCCCTGACTTCAGATTATACTTCAAAGCTACAGTAATCAAAACAGTGTAGTACTGGCACAAAAAGAGACTCATAGATCAGCGGAACACAACAGAGAACTCAGAGATAAACCCATATGCTTATGGTCAATTAATGTACAACAAAGGAGGCAAGAATGTACTATGGAGAAAATACCATCTCTTTAATAAGTGATGGGACAACTTGACAGCTACCTGTAAAACTTGACAGCTACCTGTAAAAGAATGAGATTAGAACATTTTCTCACACCATATACAAAAATAAACACAAAATGGATTAAAGACCAAAATGTCAGACTGGAAACCATAAAACTCCTAGAAGAGAACATAGAACACTCTTGGACATAAATTGTAGCAATATTTTTTTGGATCTGTCTCCTAAGGCAAAAAAAATAAAAGTAAACATAAACAAATGAGCCTCAATTAAACTTAAAAATCTTTTGCACAGCAAAGGAAACAATCAACAGAACTAAAAGACAACCTACTAAATGGGAGAAAATATTTGCAAATGGTATGACTGATAAGAGGTTAATATCCAAAATATATAAACAGCTCATATAACTCAATATCAAAAAAACAAACAACCCACTTAAAAACTGGGCAGAAGACCTGAATAGACATTTTTCCAAAGAAGATATACAGATATTCAATAGGCAAATGAAAAAAAGCTCAACACTGCTAATCATCAGAGAAATGCAAATAAAAACCACAATGAGATAACACCTCTCACCTGTCAGAATGGCTATCATCAAAAAGTCTACAAATAAGAAATATTGGCGAGGAATGTTGATAAAAGGGAACCCTAATACATTGTTGTTGGAATGGTAAATTGGTGCAGTCACTATGGAAAATTGTATGGAGCTTCATCAAAAAACTAAAAATAGAACTACCATGTGATCCAGTAATTCCACTACTAGGTATATATCCAAAGAATTTGAAAATACTAATTTGAAAAGATACATGCACCCCAATGTTCATAGCAGCATTATTTACAATACCCAGGACATGGAAGCAATCTAAGTGTCCATCAACAGACAAATGGGTAAAGAAGATGTTGTATATACATATATAATGGAATATTACTCAGCCATAAAAAAGAATGAAATTTTGCCATTTGCAGCAATGTAGATGGATCTGGAGGGCATTTTGCTAAGTGAAATAAGCCAGACAAAGACAAATACTGTATGATATCACTTATATGTGGAATCTAAAAAATAAAACAAACAAATATATATAACAAAACAGAAACAGACTCACAGGTATAGAGAACAAACTAGTGGTTACCAATGGGGAGAGGGAAGGAGGAAGGGTGAGATAGTAGTTTATGTCTCTTAATACCATACCCCTATGTATAAAATAAATAAGCCACAAGGGTATATTGTACAGTACAAGGAAATATAGTCATTATTTTGTAATCACTTTCAATGGAATAATCCATAAAAGTATTAAGTCACTATGTTGTAAAAACCTGAAACATAATATTGTAATTAAACTGTACTTCACTAAGAAAAAATAAATTTCCTTGGCTAAGCAGTACAAATTATTAATTTTATGAAATCTTGATTTAAAAAATCAATTTCATTATTTTTATGAATGAACCCATGTGGATGATACACATGACTTCCATTCAGTGGCAGGAAGCAAATGAAAACCTGGCAAGCAGCTCTTTAACAACAGGAAACAAAATCTTCCATAAAGAAATAAAATAAAATGAGGATTTACAGTCTTATTTGATCCTTTGTTTAGTTTGTTTCTCTGAAAAATATATTATGTATTTTACTCATTCTCACAAAATAATTTTGCCAAAGTCATACATGTGTATGTTTTAAAATCAAATAGGGTACAGAAAGGTATATAATATAATCAATAATCTTCTGCTCTTAATCATCCCACCTTTGTATTACCACCACACCACACCCTGAGGAATAAAAATTTGAACAGTTTCTGCTTTCAGTTCTTTTTAAGGCTACTGTCCTATTTCTAAATACTACTATTATATGATAATTTTTTATTTATTAATGTTATAATTTATCTATGCTTTTCTCAGTTGATGATGAGCAATTGGCTTATTAACAACATCCCATAACCTCTTTCTGCTTCTGCCAAGTCAGTTTTATATCAGTAATCTCACTTCTTCCACTCACCTTTTCCTTCCTGTCAAACATTTTAAACCTCCATTTCTTGTTCCATTACTCTAAGTGAATTTTTGGATCACTTGTATTAATCAGGGTTCTCCAGAGAAACAGAACCAATAGTATGTATGTACATGTGTATGTGTGTGTAGATAATAAATACATAAAATATAATATTATATATATATATTTAAGGAGATTTATTCTCAGGAATCAGCTTATGCCATTATGGGGTCGGGCAAATTCCAATATCTGCAGCGTGAGTTGACAACCTGGAGACCCATGAGAGCTGATGGTTTTAAGTTTCAGTCTGAAGGCCCCGCAGACTTGAGATTCAGGAAGAGTCAATGTTTCAGTTCGAGTCCAAAGACAGGAAAAATTCCAATGTCCAAGTTTTAAGGCTGTCAAGCAGGAAGAATTCTCTCTTACTCGGGGGATGGTCAGCCTTTTTGTTCTATTCAAACCTTCAAGGGATTGGAGGAGGTGCACCCACATTATGGAGGGCAATCTGCTTTACTCAGTCTACTGATTTAAACGTTAATCTCACCCAAAATCACCCTCACAGACACACCCACTATAATGTCTGACCAAATTTCTGGGCATCTTGAGACCTACTCAAGGTGACATGTAAAATTAACCATCACACTTGCTCAGTGGGGAAGCCAGTCACCATGTAGAGAAGACTGTCAAGCCGCCCTGGAGAAAGGGCCATATGGAGCAGGATTGAGGCCGCCAGCCATCACACACACGACCTTGCCAGCCATGTGAGCGAGCTATCTTAGAATCTGATCCTCCAGTTCCAGTCAAGTTGCAGCCCTGGCTATCATTTTGACAGCAACCTAACACGAAATAGCAAGCCAGAACCTCTCACCTAGCTACTTCCAAATTCCTGAGCTACAGAAACTGAGAGATAATGTTTCTTGTTGTTTTAACCATTGATTTGGGGGAATAATTTGTTATGCATCCATAGATACCTAATAAATACACAGTATTTTGATTGGGTAATTATTGTTTACCATCGCATCTAGCAATATGCTAGAATAATATTCCCTTCTCTAACTGGTCTGATGTTATGGCCCCCGTGACACTTAGTGAGATAAGTTTCCAATGTCAAATTCAAACGGGTTTTTTTTTAAACCCCCAAAATTTGTTTATCCTACTTCCAGTATTTTCCAAGTATGCAATCCTAGTGTCTATTCTATCTGGTCCACTCTCTCCACACCCAGGGACCTCTACTTTTCTGTTCTAGTACAAACTGATTCTTCACTTGCAATGCTAGTTGGCTGTCATACCAAGCCTCCCTGCACTGACCTCCTGGGGTATGTTCACAGTTTCCAGGTAAGTAAGAGTTGGGAAGGTTGTAAACATCTGGATGCCATAATTTTTTATGAGAATCAAAAGGAGGCAGCTGGGGGGAGAAATATTGTCTCCAATTGATCTGCTACCAGCACAAATTCTCACTCGCGCCCTCTTACTTTGCTTGGTCTTTCTTTGTTCTAAACTTCTTCAGAGCATTCAGGGCTGATATGTTACCCATTGACTGAACCACTTGATGGGTAGTCTTGGTTGCAAATGGTTTTGTTGATTCAGTAACACCGCTTCTGAATATGCTCTCCTTTTTACTGATATTTCTTGTCATTTCTTGCCTGTTCATGGCTCTTCTTCCATGGTTTTGTGGCCTTAGATGTTTCTATTCCATGTACCATAAATTTAATGAAGTATCAGGAGAGCTGAGAAAGAGATGTCTGTTTAAAGTGCCAGAAGCCCAGCTTATTCTATTTTGAAATATATACTTTTTACTATCACAAACTATCTGGTTGAAAAATTATGTCTAGATTTAAACCAAAAGCCTACTTTGATTTGGGTAGTAATAACAAATTTGAAAGGAAACAACGTGGTTCACTATGAAGCAAAGTCAGTTTGAAAAGTAGTGAATCACAGAACTTTAATATAAGAGATGCATTAGAGAATACTAACAATATGATTTATTCTTTCATTCACTTTTTCAGCTAATTCACTCTGTGACCATAACAGGTGATGTCCTTTGTTAAAAGTGTAGGGGACTAAAAAATCAAGGTATGGTTCCTGGCCCTCAAGGAATTGATGAAATAAAAATTGACCATGTGAACGAATAATTCCAATTAAATAGAGAATGTGACAACTAGCATATTAAATGAAACAGAGATATAGAAGGGTGAGAATGACACTGTCTAGGGAGTAACATGTTCTTATTCACCTAAAATTCCCTAAGACTTAATCCAAGGCTTGGTATAGACGTGATGCCTAAGCAAGTGTCTACTGCATGGATGGATATATGATTAGGGTGAGGTCGAAAGGATCTAGAAAGCTTCTTGATAGCAGAATTTGGTTTGGGTCTTCAATAATTGGTGGAATTTTGGTGGGTGAACTTTAAAGATAAACAAATAATATTCCCAGAATATTTCTATTTATCTCTGAAGAGCTGGGAAAGCATGAAGTGCACTTTAGAAATTCAGTTGAATCCATTCACTGAGTCTTGAAAAGTAGCCTGGCATTGGAACATAGAGCCAATTGACCGCACGGGTTAGAAATATGAGCTCTGCTAGGTAAAGATTTGGCACATACTGCTAGTTCTCCTCCATATCCATCACAATCTTCTTCCTTCTAGTAATAGAATCCCGAGTTTAAGCTGCCATGGGGCCATGTAGTTAAATTCCAGTTAATGGGATGTGAGCGGAAGTGTAGAAGCTGAAGTTAGTTTTCGATGTGCTACATTTAGAATGCCCATGGTAATCTAAGTACAAAGTTTATCTGGTCGTTTGCATTTAAATTCCGAGAACTCCAGAGTGATATTCTGGCAGGAGACCATTCTAAACACTGCTGCCAAATAAATCTCCCCAAAACTCGGTAATGTTCAGTATTTAACATAGTTTCTTACAAAGTTTGGTTTTCTCAGAAAAAAATGTGGAATTGAGCTGTATTTATCATGGTATTGCTCTGCTGAAAATAACTTTACTCATTCTATGTATTAGCCAAGGCACAGATTAAACTAAAATAGAGACCTCCTCAAAACCATTGGCTTAAGTAAGACAGAAGTATTTTACTATTGGCATAGAGAAGTCCAGGACAAACAGATGACTGTGGCTCTGTGGGGGTATCTAGAGACCCAGGTTTGTGAGGTACCTCAGCCATTCTGAATCCACATCTTCCAAGGTCCCTGCTATCACCGTCATTTCCATCCAGTGAGGAAGAAGGAAATCCATGGCAAGCAGCTTAATCATAGTTGAAGGAACCCTTAAGGTAAACACACTTGCACTCCATGGCATAGATTACATATGTAGGGTATATGAAATAAATAGTATTTAACGAAGTACTGTTTATGGGGAATAATGAAAATGAGATTTCCAGATAATTAGACAAGTATAACTGTCCATGAGCAAATCATCAGAGCCTGACTTGGAGCAGTAGCAGTACGAATAAGAAACAAGGAACCGATTAATGAAATATTGCATTAGAAGATTTTTTGTGTGTGTGTGTGAAAGAAAAGTCACAGGCCTCTCTGGAATTGTGAAATTGAATGATTGATAGAGATGGCCAAAAAGCACATGAAAAGATGCTCAACATCACTAATTATCAGAGAAATGCAAATCAAAACTACAATGAGATATCACCTCACACTGGTCAGAATGGCCATCATCAAAAAGTCTACAAACAGTAAATGCTGGAGAGGGTGCGGAGAAAAGGGAACCCTCCTACACTGTTGATGGGAATGTAAACTGGTACAACCACTATGGAGAACAGTATGGAGGTTCCTTAAAAAACTAAAAATAGAGCTACCATATGATCCAGCAATCCCACTCCTGAGCATATACCTGGAGAAAACCATAATTCGAAAAGGTACATGCACCCCAATGTTCACTGCAGCACTATTTACAATAGCCAAGACATGGAAGCAACCTAAATGTCCATCAACAGAGGAATGGATAAAGAAGATGTGGTACATATATACAATGAAATATTACTCAGCCATTAAAAAGAATGAAACAATGCCATTTGCAGCAACATGGATGGACCTAGAGATTGTCATACTTAGTGAAGTCAGACAGAGAAAGACAAATATGGTATCAGTCATATGTGGAATCTAGTTTAAAAAAATGATACAAATGAAAGTGAATGATTGAGATAATGTTATCAAGAATAGAGAGACAAAAGTCAGAAGTAAGAGTTGATTTACGGAGGATATTAATATAATATGATGTTGAATTGAGTGTTTATAAGATATCTAAGTGAAGTTTATCTCAAGAAGATCTGATTTTTATAAACTTTGATGTTTGTTTACTTTTGTCAATAAAAATGGTTCAAGGAGAGGCTTCTCCCTTCTCCTCCATCCTAGCTTGTGTATGAACTAATTCATAAAGCAAACATAAATTTTATGTCTTGTCTTTATAACAATAATAGAGCTATACCATGAACTGCATTTTTGTATAAATGTCTTCATTAAAGAGTTTCCTTTTCTTTCTTCCCTTTAAATAAGAAAATGAAATTCTATTATCTTATTCTCTGTGGAAATCCTTGTATCTCTGTCTCCAAGTCTTTGCAGCTGAGAAGGGTAGGAATCAGAGCTAGGCCCCTGATTGATTGATTGATTGACTGACTGATTGATGTATGGGTACTGCAGACCCCAGGATGCCCCCTTACACAGGTAGCATGAAAAAGAACAGGGAGAAAATAGGCTGTATGCTAACTCTGAGAGTTAATTTGATTCCTCTTCCTGACTCTGTGGACAACTGGAATCCTAAGATTCTGGACCTTGCTGACAAATTCATAACTGTTGATTATTCTGCATTTATCTGCCTGAGTGGTAATCTCTGGTATCAACCTGCTTCTGTCTGCTCCTCTAGCCTCTGACAGAATTGTTCCCTGACTATTGGAGTGCCCATTGAGCACTTTATGTTTAAAAAAAAGACATTTATTATTGAAATTTTGAAATATACACAAACTTAGAATAATATAATTAACCTCATGTATCCATCAGCCAACTTCAACATTTATCAATATTACACCAATCTTTTTCATTGCTCCTCTTAAGGGAAATCTCAGACATCATATCATTTCACCCATAAATACTTTAGTATGCATCTCTGATCGATACATACATAAATACGTGTGTGTATGCGTTATTATTATGCATGATTACATCGGATACACTCAGCAATAAGTCCCTAATATTTATTTCATACTGGACTTTTTTAAGATTTCTGTGCTTGTTTCAAAGATGTCTTTTTGTAGTTGGTTTGAATCAGGATCCAAACAAAGGCCACATACTAAATTTAAGTGTTGAATCTCTATCTCATCTCTTTTCTTCTGTAACAGTTCCCTACCCCATACTCTTATTTTCTGCTTTTGTGTCTTTGAGAAAGAAGGACATACTCATAAGTATGGTACTGTCAAGCATTTATGTGTCTTTTTGGAACTTTCTGGAATCAACCTCTTTCTCGCCGAGCCATCTAGTAGCTAAAAAACTATTCTTGCTTAGTTGGATTCTACATACTGCCTCTTTGTGGTAAGCCCTGTTCAACTGTCAACCATAGTCTTGTGGGACAATCTCTCTTCACTCTAGAAGTACTCATTTGCCTCCAGGTATTTTTTTCTTTCTTTTAACCCAAATGATTTCTTACAGATACTCTCTTAGACAAGGATAAATGTTACTTGAACACCCTGTTCATCACCGTAATTATTTTATGACCCTAATTTAATTACATTGGATATAAAAAAATGTAAACATTGTATCATTGAGGAAAAACTAATATTAAAAACAAAAACAGGTTTTTATGAACAGAGACAGGAAGTAAAAGAATTATAATATAAAAATATCACACATATTTATCAGATTTGGAAATAGACCATGAGATCTAATTTATTCTGCAAATGTTTGCTTCTCCTACCAAAATGCTTTGTGATAGACTCAAACAGGCTACATATTAATATTCTGAATTATGTCACTGCATATGATGCTGAGCTTTCAAGATGCATATCTATCCAACACAGCCCTCAACTTTTAAGTATGGATCTTTACTTGGTGCCAAGGCATTGCTTTATTTCTTCTTATTTCTGTGAAAGAAGTGTATACCTTCATTTGTTCATCTGTTTCTTGTCACCCTTACAAACTCTGGTGATGATATAATAGGATATTAGCAAAGTGTTATAAATGCTTTCAAAGATGGTATCTATGCAACTGTAACAAAGACAAACTCATGTGGAAAAAAATGTGATATCTAACTCCAAATACAATTAATGTAGTAATTAAGCAAAAGTATATAATGTCTAGATTCTATGAAATGTAAGAACCTCTAGTCAGCGATGTTACAGTGAATTTCAAGAGCACCTAGAGGGCAGTGTCCTAATTTCTGTGTATCTAGAAGAACACTGATATTTCTACAACTACTATGGAGAACAGTATGGAGGTTCCTTAAAAAACTACAAATAGAACTACCATATGACCCAGCAATCCCACTCCTAGGCATATACCTGGAGAAAACCATAATTCAAAGAGTCATGTACCACAATGTTCACTGCAGCTCTCTTTACAATAGCCAGCACATGGAAGTAACTTAAATGTCCATCGACAGAGGAATGGATAAAGAACATGTGGTACATATATACAATGGAATATTAGCCATAAAAAAGAACAAAATAATGCCATTTGCAGCAACATGGATGGACCTAGAGATTGTCATACTGAGTGAAGTCAGACACAGAAAGACAAATATCATATGATATCGCTTATATGTGGAATCTAAAAAAAGGGTACAAATGAACTTATTTACAAAAGAAAATTAGAGTCACAGATGTAGAAAACAAACTTATGGTTACCAGGGGGTAAGGAGGGGGAGGAATAAATTGGGAGATTGGGATTGACATATACACACTACTATAACTCTACTCAGTACTCTGTAATGGCCTATATGATAAAAGAATCTAAAAAAGAGTGGATATAGGTATATGTATAACTGATTCACTTTGCTGTACACCTAAAATGAATACATTGTAAATCAATTATATTCCAATAAAAACTTTTTAAAAATGAAGAGGATAGGAAAAAGAGAAGTCATCTACTAAAACATCCCAGCCATAATAATCATCCAGTGAATATCTGTTGCGTTGAATCAACTTGAACAAAGAGCAACAGACTTTACCTCTGGGACCCTGTCAAAGGTAACGCTTTGTAGCTGAATCTCAAGGGAAAGTCTGAGGCCCACAGGAAAGGAAATGAAGAGAAGCTGCAAAAAGAGGTAAGGAGACTATCCATATCCATGTCTGGATATTTGAAGTAAAGTAGAGGTGAGGAAACAGGAGATGTTGTGTAAATACTACCCAGAGATATGCCTCTCCTTCCACAAGTACAAAATTCAATCTTGTTATGTAGCTGGTAATTCATTTTAGAAACCCATGAAGGTTAAAATGACATCCAGAATTCTTTACAGAAATTTTTTCATATATCTAGGTAGCCTGTAAGTGTAATTTTCATATCATTTAAATAAAACAGAATAACAACAACAAAAAAGAGTGAGCTAAAATTTCCCACTTTGCACATAGGAGGGATTCCTTAGTGAAGATACTGTACCATAGTTTCTCAATGTCATTTTACTTTTCTCATTTTGCAGCAAGGAAATTAAAGCAAAACCATTAAATTTTTTTAAACCTATTTTCCATTAAAGATGTATGTACATTTTCATTCTTTCCATGAAATGTGTTACTGAAGTTCATAAACCTCAACTGCGTTTTCAGAATTTCACTGTATTAATAGGGATGAGAAATATTTCTCCTTCAGAAGAGACTTGTTTTAAATATAAGTGGAAAGCCCAGTACAACTGATGTTGAGATATTTATTTTTGCATCTTGAAAATCAAATCTAAATTGCAATGCATCAATGTCCCTGCATGTGTTCAAATTATGATGAAACTTGCAGGTGAGTGGGATAAACTGAGGTAAGACATAATAATTTATACAATTATTTTCTTCTGGGGAGCACATGTATAATTTTCTATAGCCCTTATATTACTTTCTCAAATATCTCCCAGATCTGACATTTTCTAGCCCTAATCCTAATTCCTAATAACACCTTCCTACAGACATAACAGCTGTGAAAATATCTAGAGCTCACGTGCACATAACTGAGAGAACAAGTTTTTCTTTGATAGTTCATCCAAACACAATAATACTGCCATATGTAGGTTTGATTCAATAGATAAATTTTTAAATAACACCAATGCATAGATTGGGAGATGGTTTATGTGTATGTCTTGTGGGGGAGGTTTGTAGGTATGGTGAACACATAAGGAAAGCTGCTTTGTTATATAACCCGTGGACTTTAATCAAATTTCTTCAAATCTACTGCCTCTTCCCATTTCATTTGTGAATACTCCCAAATTGTCCTGTGGCTTAAGGTTATTAGACATGTCTTAATTGTACAGTTCATGTAAGTTTCAAGTATTACAATTTAGAGGGAAGAATAAATTCTAAGTATTCAGTGGTTCGAACTGTTAGCATCATGTCTCTCCATGTAAGTTTTGGTGCACTTTTCACTAATATTGTTGTCATCTTTATTGTACATATGTTTTTTGATTTAGCAATACCTTCTGAACTGAAGAGGACATCAAAATGCTTCACTGTGTTATTATATCAGTTTCTTAACAATTGTTTCCAGTGGCTGGATAATATTCTATTGAGTTTCGATAACTATATTTATATTATTAGATATTTAAGTAGTTTCTGTTTTTCCCATTCTATTAATAACAGTATGAAATCTATGTTAATGCATAAAGGTTTTATATATTTTACATTTTGCCTTAGGATAGAACACTACTATGTATTGAATACTAAAAGAAAAAACACCCAGGTGTTCCTTCTCAATAGGCCGCTCTGGTCTACATTTTCTCTTACACCATCCCCTGTGTCATTCCTCTCAGTCATCAACATTCTTATTTTAGTACTCTCACCTCAGGGAAGAAACTCTCCCATATTGAGCTCTCTCTCGGGCATCGTTTTCTCTCATGCTGGTTCTTGAGGATTGTCTTTGAGTATGTTTCTCTCTTCGAGGCAGCATGTTATGGCATAAAGAGCATGAATCAACTTGTCATTTACTTTTGTGTTGTACACAGCCTCAGTCTTCCCATCTCTAAAATGAGAAGAACAATACCTACCCATCAGGATTATTCTGACAGTTAACAAAGAATAACATCCATGAATATGTAATGCTAGATATATCTGAGGCTCTCATAAAATGTAATTTGAATCTTAATCAAGACGTAAGTTACTGGGACTTCCCTCGTGGTCCAGTGGGTAAGCCTCCACACTCTCAATGCAGGGGTCCCGGGTTCAATCCCTGGTAGGGGAACTAGATCCCGCATGCATGCTGCAACTAGGAGTCTGCATGCTGCAATTAAAGAAGCCCGCATGCCGCAACTAAGAGTCCACATGCCGCAACTAAAGAAGCCTGCATGCTGCAACTAAAAGACCCCACGTGCTGCAATGAAGATCCTGTGTGCCGCAACTAAGACCTGGCACAGTCTAAATAAACAAATAAATAAATAAATATATTTTTTAAAAAGACCTAAGTTATTAACCAGATACTTCATAGGCCTTTTAGAGCACTGCTGTCCAAGACAACTTTCTATTGTGATGGAAATAATCTGCACTGTGGTAGTAGCCACCAAACACATGTGGATATTGAACACTTGAAATGGGGATACTACAACTGAAGAACTGAATTTTTATTTATGTTTAATTAATTAAAACTTAACTAGACATGCTTGGCTATTGCTACTGCAATTGGCCAATACAGTTCTACAGAATATGTCCTTGCTTTTGTTATCTAAACTATGAATACCTTCATAATGATGGAATTTCTGGGTAGGTAAGACCAGGGCTATGCCATGAAAATGGATGAATGAAATATTCTGAGACTGAGAAGACTGTGAAAAATTTCAGTCATGGCTCTCTAGGCAGACATATACTCTTTCTCCATAGGAGGCTGAAATTGGCCTTATGAGGACAGCTAACCAGGCCACCTTGATCTTGTTAGAGCCATAACACATTCCCTACAACCAAGGTGGTTGTCTCGAGGAACTGTAATACATAAGTAGTTTATAGCAGAGTCAAAACTAAATATATTAATGAACCAACTTTGGCCTACTGAATATAAAACCACATTTTCAAAAGATGAAAAATATTGAACAAATTTTAACAATAATGAGCTATGACAAGCCAGTTGAGTTGGTGCCTTGCTTGCTCAGTGAGGCATTCTCTTGAAATTAAATTGATGGGTGAGACTTAGTTTACACTGTGAAGAATATAATAATAGGAGCAATTTTTGAACCTAATTGTTAATAAAGTGAACAAATAATGGCTTATAAATGTTAACAGGTGATTCTGCTGTGTGTAATGTGTAAATGCCTAAAAGAAGTTAATTTTCAGAAATTCACATTTAATAATATTACTAATTAATAGTGTTGCATTTATAAATGTTGGAAATTATTCTTCTAAATTTCAGTGGTGTAGTTATTATAGTCCTATCAATTTATACTTGTAATTGTCAGAAGTATAGGGAAAAGCAGGTACTACATTTTATATAATTAACAGAGAGGAATTATTTATTAGGGTTTGTGGAATTTATATTTATCACAAAGTTTTGTTAATACATATTAAACTTCTTTTAATTAATTTTTACTGGAGTATAGTTGATTTACAAGTACATATTAAACTTTGATAATGTGTTTTAAATGATTAATTCTAAATTTACTAATAGAAGTTAAAAGTTATAATAGATTATCAATGAAAGGGAAAAATGTACCTATTGATAATATTTTTGATAGTATTTTAAATGTATTAATGCATTACAAAAACAAAAATAAGAAAACTACTTTCAGAACACAGGTTTGGTCCTCATTTGAGCACTTGGTTTCCTTATTAGAGTCATTGTCCCAGTTTACTAAATTTTCCTATCTGATACTAACCACCCACTGGAAGAATCCCATATTGGGCATACGTAGCTTACTCCTAATATTCCCTCTGTGATTGTCAGTTTGATGTGTAAAATTGGCTTAGTACCCAGTTATTCAAACACTAATCTAGGTGTTGCTGTGAAGGTATTTTTGTAGATGTCACTAACATCTACAATCAGTTGACTTTCTGTAACGGAGATTAGACTCAATTATCTGGGTGGGCCTCATCTAATCAGATGAAAGGCCTTACATGCAGAATTTAGGTTTCCCTGAGGAAGAGAAAATTGCACCTGTTGACTCTCGCTTCAGCTGGTGCCCAAGAGTTCCAGCCTTCTTGACTGCTTGCCCTATGGATTTCTGAATTTGCCTAGGCATCCCTCACAACCACGTAAACTGATCCTGCAGGTTCTGTTTCTCTGGTGAAACTCTGACTGATATACCTGCCATGCTCAGTCAATACCAGAGAGCAGCCCAAGGAGACAGTGGCCTTGGTACATGCATAATCCCCAGGCGGTAACAACTGGAGGCTGTCAGCCATCTATACTTTTTAGCAGCTTCCCTCTTGAAAGATCTGAGCAGCCAATGTTCATGGATGCCACATTTACAATGATCACTTAGAAAGCACAAAGTGCTAAATCCAGGAAATTCATTGCAAGACTTAACTTATTTGAACTCCTTATAAAACTCCATTCTCCTTCATCTTCAGAATCACTACTGTTCCTCATTCTCAGACTATTCCTTCCAAATAACTTCATGACAGATCTTGCTTTCATCATCTTTATGTCATATCTTTGTTTAGGATCCCCCAGAAGCTGACCCGGAGATAAGGGTTACAAGCAGGTCATTTGGGAGGTGAGCACAAATGCTAACCAGCAGCAAAGTGAGAAAGTAAGATTTAGATGGAAGGAAAGAAAAAATTTTTAAAGGTAGTTTTTCAAGCTAGTTATCACAGTGCATAAATGAAGTTTAATCGGCTGGAGAACTCTGGGAGACTGTGCAGGACAACACCTCAGAGTTATCTCATCCAAAGAGGTTATGGAAATGGAGTATTTATCCAGCAGTTCCCAGCAGTCATGCTAAATGCTGCTTGCAGGGTGGGTGGCTGGTTATCTGCATTGACACCCTTATGCCTCCACATTGGTCTGCATGCTTGCAGAGTGGGCTTCAGGGGACAGAGACAGCCCTCAAAGTCACAGGTACTGGCAGTTGGAAGCTTGCCAATATGCACTGAAATGTCACATGCTAAAGGGATACGGGTGGGACACCATGAGCATCTGCTACATACGACACACCCATGGCCCAGAGTAGATGCTAAAGTTTGTTTACTGAATGATTGAATGACTGTGCAGACCTGGACAAGAACTTCCATATTTGTTTCAAGGCTTGAGGTCCCATGTAGAATGGAAATTAACTCTTTCTTTGTCAATCTGACCTTCAAGCTGAACGATGCCTACAGATATGGGATTCTTAGCTATGCATCTCCTGGGGTATACTAGTTCATAGTTGCTCTCAAATTTGCCTTACTTTAAAAAATTTAACTTAAAAACTCTACACCTTGCAGAAAATTGTGCCTTTCTGCCCCTAACTTTCTGGAATACTCCAAAGAATATGAAACAAAACTTGCACTATTTTATGATAGTAATAAAATAAAAAATTATATTCTACCAATGATCATAGCAAGTACAAGGTATTTTAGGACACCACTATAAGAAAATGGCAGACAAAAGTATACAGTTTTGGTAATCTCTTCCACAGATTTTTCACAAAGGAGAATAAATGATACTTGGACCAATTCTTAAATATTTTAAAACTGCAGGGTTCTTCCAATGTGTATTCACACTACTTTGTCATCATGCTGACAGAATTTGCTAAACAAGTACTGCTTAAGAGGATTTCACATTACTGAGAGAAAAGGGCAACCTGTAATATAAAGCATTAAACTGCAAGGGAAGCCGGCCTGTTGGTAATACTTACAAAATTGATTTGTGTGGCCTGAGATCCTAGAAGCAATAGGGAAACTTTATAGCACTCAGCTACAAAATGAACCTTTTATCTTGCTGCCCTGTGTATTTCCTTCCAAAGAGATTTTCTGAATAGGTAAATTCTTCATATTTCCACAGCATATAAAGATCTTAGAAGAGTACATATTCAATCAATATTATCTATTATTAGTAGTATTGCAAATTGACTGGATCCATTTTCAACCTTACAAAATTAGGAAGAATGATCCCAGAATTGTGTTCATGGTGGAGTAAGTAACATGGCAGTGAATACATACTTAGTTCCTAAAATCAGATTGTGTGTATTAAGACAACTACTATGCATGAAGCAACTACAGGTACCTCAAATTTCTAAACAAGTATGTCCTTTAGCAATGCCTTTCAACATATCCTAGAAAAGAAACACTTTGATCTTGAACAAACTGGTATATGTGCTATATCTTGTTTCCATTTTAGTTGCCTAGTTTTAGTTAGATGAATGGCCACATCATCTTTCCTTAAATGAGGAGAAGGATACAAGACTATCTCATCCATTACAACCACACCCACATAGGTTACAGAGAATAAGCAAAGAACTTCTGACCAAATAAGAACTCCTTCCACTGCCCTTTTTCTGAAAGTCCCAGTGGCTGAATCAGATTCAAGTTTCTTTAAACAGCCTGGGGTATTCACATAACCTGCACTCTGATGGTCAAGAACAGAGGTTCTGGATGTAAGCAGGTCTAATTTCCAACCCTCGTTCTACCAAGCTTATCACCTGAGTGACCATGAGCACATAACTTAAGTTCTCTAAGTCTCAGTTTCTCGATCTGCAAAATGTGAATAACACCATTACAGAATCAATAATAGGGTTGCTGTGGGGATAAAGTGAGATAATCACAGTAAGGTCTGCTTACCTTAAATTTTAAAACTGTTAACTGATTAAAATTTTAAAACCTTACATTTTTTATATTGTCTTCAACAAATCTATATACCATGCTTAGAAAAAATAATCCTTATATTTTTAAGTATGTAACTTAGAAACTTGGAAACCATGAAATTCTTTTCCAAAGAAGACAGAATTGGGACAACCCTTCAACAAGAAAATGGTGCAAGTCATCTTTCTTTACCTTAATAACCAACAGTCAAGTTAAAAATTCCTCCAAGAAAACTTAGATAAAAAAAGAATCAAACACATTCTATGATTCCACATACCCTGGTTGGATTTCATATTAACTTATTAAATATTTCCTATTACTTTGAGAAATTTAAATTGACAATCTGCCAATACTCTCAATTACTCATTTAGTAAAAGCTTAGCTCTATCATTGTAAAAATATAATTCCCTTTTGATGTCAATTGTGGTGAGACATTTGATTTCTTATCCACCCAAAAGAAAAAATTATACATCTAGTGGACAAAAAGCCTCATTAAACTCTGAAATTAAATCTCAGCTGCGAACAAGTCAGTTTAATCCCATCTTCATAGGATTTTCATCTTCAAGTGTTTTATAAATAAGTTTCCATCTTAACAATGACATATATTTAGTGTATGATTATTCACATGATAATAGATATTAATAAAAAATAGTAAATGAAAATGTCTACCAAATGTGAAAAAAAATCTTGGCTTCAAACCAGGGATTCTGGCTTGAGGATGTAAGAAAGATGTAGTTAACCTGCACCAGTAACCATGACTCACCACAGCACTTATTTTACTTGGTAGGGACAGGGAGGAAGGGTTGCAAGGCTCCCTGAAGAGGGTGTAACAGAATGTGGAGCTATAGATTAAAACATTTCACTAGGGTCTTTTGGCATGATTTCCTGGGTGGTTGGGTTTGGGCATCACTGTCAAACTCTTCAAAACGTTTTCAATAATTTTCAATTGTGTAACACTATCATTTAGATGTTCATGTTTCACATTTAGACATTAAATCACGAGATTTGCTCACATCTCTGGTTTTGAATATTTTTTGTCTCATTATGACCTAAGAGAGGGCATATTTCTCTATAATGCTGCAGGAATTAAGCAGTACAGAATCGACCACTGAGATCAACCTTACATGTGAGCAGAACCCATCAGTGTTTTTGGTGTGTGACTTTTTATATACCCCAAATACCCCCCCAATCTGCTTATGAAATTAAATAAATAAAATGTAATTCCTCTAACACATAATAATGGTTAACATTTACATGGCATTTACAGTGTGCAGGGTATTCTGCTATGTGATTTACATGTATTAAACCATTTAACCCTCACATTACTCAGTGAATAGATACTGTAATGATCCCCATTTTACATATTTGGAGATTGTGGCAACAGAGAATATGTAACTTGCCCAGGCTTGCAATAACTAAAGATAGAAATATATAATAAGAATAAAGCTGACAATATTAATAAAACAACCGTATCAATGGCTACCATTTACTGAATTATTACATAAAAATTCAATATTCAGATTTACATTTAATTATCATAATATTGCTATAAAAAAGACATTATTTACTTTTCCTTTCCAGAAAGTAAACAAGTTCAGAGAAAAAAAAAAACACATTTTCTCCAGGTCTCACAGCTAATTTACTGGCATAACTGAAATTGAAATACACATCCTTACTATTTTATGTTATATCTGAAAGTTAAGAGAGTAACTCCTAAGTTCTCATCCAAAGGAAAAAAATTTTTTTTTCTATTTCTTTAATTTTAATATGAGAGAATGGATGTTCACTATACTTACTGTGGTAATCATTTCATGATGTATGTAAGTCAAATCAGTATGTTGTACATATACTTATACAGTGCTATATGTCAATTATATCTCAATAAAACTGGAAGAAAAAATAAACTTAAAAAATAAATAAAATGCACATCTTTCTAAGGCTGGTGCTCTTTCAATTACGAGACATTGTATCTCAACAAATAATATCAAGAAGAGCAGTAACACATTGACATAATTCACTCTGCACCTTGAGTAACGAAAATCAAATCTTTTTCTGGAATCAGATTTCAAAACACTAGTATGGAGAATGTGAGGTTTGTGAGGGAAGGTGGGCCATCTTACAAAATCGTCACACTCAGCATTTTGTAACCATCAAAAAAAACAAATCCACATTTTTGCCACTGATGGTTAGCTGAACTCTATGGTCCACTTCATACATATTTAAGTAGGAAGTGATTTTTAAAATGAAACACTTCCTAAGTTTTAGATTTATTCTCCTGTTTGTCTTTTTAGATTTCTCTTTTATTTTTCCTGACATGAAATGAATGTCTTTTACCTTTTACTTCTTCAAAATTATTTTTAGTATATATTTTCAATTTAATGCTACTAACTGCCATTTCTTGTAGCACTGAACCAGGAGTCAAGAGGCATAAGTTCTGTTCATTGATCACTATTGACTACATGATGACAAATCCTCCAAATGACAAGTAAATAATCATTTTTAAACTGTGCCACTATTTTACCCACACTATAACATTTATTTAGTTATGTGGGAAATGACAAAATTGACAGAAGTTTTCTTTTTTATCTGGTTGACAACATGTAAGCTGTCATTCGAGATAGTGAAAGACTAATTTCCATGTATTTAATCAGCAATAAACAGGTATGAAATTCACACCCAGAAAACTTTTAAGAGCTTTGGTGCTAAGATGCCATGTAAGGAGAAAAATACTGAATGGTTTAGTGCAGTAATTCTAAACATAGACCCATATATTATCAAGTAAAAAATGCATGTTTTGAACAGAGCATAACGTTTAATGCTAAGAATAATAAAAAATAAATAAAATTGCCTAGAATTTTAATTCTATGTTGGCATGAATACACTTCAATTGTTAAAATATTCAATAATTATTCAGTAACTCAGCATTTTGTTAGAAGAGAGGGACCAAAAAATGACTGAGAAATTTCCGATTTACTTAATAATTTCATCACCAAATTAGTTATTTTTAAGCTGCCTAATCCCCTGTCCTGTTACAACTAACTCCATGCCCTAACCCACAAAGTGCTCTAAGTTCTGAGTTTATCTACTTCCCCCAGAAAGTGTGACAAAAATATCTCTTTTTGAAGGAAGGGTGGCCTTGGCATTTCAATGAATATTCATTCATGACAACTAACTGCTGAACAATCACCGACAGGAAGACACTGGAACTCACCAAAAAAGATACCCCACGTCCAAAGACAAAGGAGAAGCCACAAAGAGATGGTAGGAGGCACGCAATCACAATAAAATCAAGTCCCATAACTGCTGGGTGGGTGACTCACAAACTGGAGAACACTTATACCACAGAAGTCCACACACTGGAGTGAAGGTTCTGAGCTCCACGTCAGGCTGCCCAACCTGGGGGTCTGGCAATGGGAGGAGGAATTCCTAGAGAATCAGACTTTGAAGGCTAGCAGGATTTGATTGCAGGACTTCAACAGGACTGGGGGAAACAGAGACTCCACTCTTGGAGGACATACAAAAAGTAGTGTGCGCATCGGGACCCAGGGGAAGGAGCAGTGACCCCAGGGGAGACTGAACCAGACCTACCTGCTAGTGTTGGAGGGTCTCCTGCAGAGGCGGGGGGTTGGCTCTGTCTCACTGTGAGGAAAAGGACACTGGCAGCAGAGGTTCTGGGAAGTAGTCCTTGGGGTGAGCCCTCCCAGAGTCTGCCATTAGCCCCAACAAAGAGCCCAGGTACGCTCCAGTGTTGGGTCGCCTCAGGCCAAACAACCAACAGGGAGGGAACCCAGCTCCACCCATCAGCAGTCAAGCAGTCAAGTTTTACTGAGCTGTGCCCACGAGAGCAACAGCCAGGTCTACCCACCACCAGTCCCTCCCACCAGGAAACTTGCACAAGCCTCTTAGATAGCCTCATCCACGAGAGGGCAGACAGAAGAAGCAAGAAGAACTACAATCTTGCAGCCTGTGGAACAAAAACCACATTCACAGAAAGACAGACAAGATGAAAAGGTAGACAACTATGTACCAGAAAAACAACTAAATGAAGTGGAGATAGGCAACCTTACAGAAAAAGAATTCAGAATAATGATAGTGAAGATGATCCAGGACCTCAGAAAAGAATGGAGGCAAAGATTGAGAAGATGCAAGAAATGTTTAACAAAGATCTAAAAGAATTAAAGAAAAAACAAACAGAGATTAAAAATACAATAAATGAAATGAAAAATACACTAGAAGGAATCAATAGCAGAATAACTGAGGCAGAAGAATGGATAAGTGACCTGGAAGACAGAATGGTGGAATTCACTGCTGCAGAACAGTATAAAGAAAAAAGAATGAAAAGAAGAAAAAGAAATGAAGACAGCCTAAGAGACCTCTGGGACAACATTAAACGCAACACCATTCGCATTACAGGGGTCCTAGAAGGAGAAATATGTGAAGAAGAGAATATGTGAAGAGAAGAAAATATGTGAAGAGACTGTAATCGAAAACTTCCCTAACAGGGGAAAGGAAATAGCCACCCAAGTCCAGGAAGCGCAGAGAGTAGCATACAGGATAAACCCAAGGAGAAACACGCCAAGACACATAGTAATGAAACTGGCAAAAATTAAAGACAAAGAAAAATTATTCAAAGCAGCAAAGGAAAAATGACAAATAACATATAAGGGAACTCCCATAAGGTTAACAGCTGATTTCTCAGCACAAACTCTAACTTTCTTCTCAAGTGCGCACGGAACATTCTCCAGGACAGATCACATCTTGGGTCACAAATCAAGCCTCAGTAAATTTAAGAAAATTGAAATCATATCAAGCATCTTTTCTGACCACAACGCTATGAGATTGGAAATGAATTACAGGGAAAAAAACGTAAAAAACACAAACACATGGAGGCTAAACAATACGTTACTAAATAAAGAGGCTCCCAAGTCTTAGAGAAAAATATTCCTGGATAGTAAAGAGGTAAAGAGGCTTATGTATGTTTTAAAAAGATTTATGTACATCTCGAAGAAGCAAAGAAAGAATTTATAATTACACGTTTTCTTTAAAAAAAAAAAAGTGCTCTGAAAGGTGGCAGGTTTCTTTTCCTTTCATACCAGGGAAACTTATTATTATTATTTTTTTGATTAGTATTTATGCGAACAAACATACATAATATGATACCTACCAGCGCTATAGAACACCGTTGTTTTATATCCTTTCCAACAATTGATGTAGCCAGACTTCTTAATTTCTGCAAATACAGCAGGTATAAAAAGGTATCTAGCATCTTTATCAGATACTTCTTATGAACCATTTTAGATTCTCTCAACTTCACCACCTCCTGTTCCAGTTGCGGCATAACTAGTGTAGCCTTCTAGGATTTTCAAGCAGGCACAGAATAATAGCAATTTGCCTCATGCCTTTGCTAAGCCTGGGGATTCCAAGTTGATGCCAAGATGTGGGATGCTATGGAACTCTGCTCTACAGCCATGCATGTGCCTCATGGGATGAACTCTGACTAGGGAATACAGGAAACAGAAGGTACATTTTTCTACCCACCATCCCTCTCTTCCAAGTTATACAGACGTGAGATATAGTTAAACACCTTCTCAGAAGACAATCCTACAGGATAATCAGTCACACTTAGCTGCAACCAAGTCATTAATACACCCTCATCTTGGCTCTCCCTCTCTGTTTCATTATGCTTAACCCTCACTCCTGCCCCTTGGGATTGTGTTCTCTTGCAAAATAGCAGCTTTCTGGGGAACCCAGGTTAAGATATGGTCTTAATTTTCATTTTGCTGATTACATAGTGTGTACTGGCCATAAATGTAAAATTCCTGTTCCTATGTTTTATTTATTTTTATTGAGGGGATGTGGGATGTTTGTTGGTTGTTTTCTCGTGGATTACTAGGAATCCTTTACACATTCTAAAGACTAACGATTAGTAAGATATGTGTTATAGATTTTCTTCTTTCTGTTTGTTGCTTGTATTTTCTTTTCACTTTCATCATTTCATTGACAGAAATTCTTAATTTTGATTTAGTTGAATTGAGCTAATTTATTTGTGTTTATCTTAATAAATTATTTCCTATCCCAAGGTCAGAAATACATAACTGTATTTTCTTCTAAAGATTCCTGAGCTTTGCTTTTTCACATTTACATCTTAATACATATTTTATTAGATTTTTCCTATGAATCTCATCATTATTGTAATTATAAAGAGTGTGTTCTATTAAATTATGCTTTTATCTGTTTCTGGATTATGTTGATCTTACAGCAAGCCAACTTGCTACATTTTTATTGTTCATAATATTTGTAGAAATTCTAACTGGCTAACAGTGCTAAATGGCTTTCTTGAATGTTAAAAAAAAATGCTTCTAATTGTTTTCATTACAAGAGATGTTTGCCCAAATTTTTTGATTGATTCTGTTTGTCAGGTTCAGAAGGTTCACTTATATTCCTAGTTTACTGAGTACCTATCATCAAAGGGTGCTGCGTTTTATTACATTTTTCAACATTATGAAGTAAAAATATTGCTTTTCTCCTTTCACCTCCTACTGTGAAGAATGGTCTTTACATATATTCTAATGTTAAACTACCATTGCAATCTTGCAATATACCCATTTTGGTTACACTGTATTATAATTAATTTAATCTTTATACAATATGGTTTCCTAATACTTTGGGATTTTTGTATCTGCATTCATGCATGAACCTCCTGAAATGAATTTTGATGAGGATTAAATTAAAACAGTAAATTATTTTATAAAGAATCCACTGCAGTTATCTGTCTTTCTACTGAGCAACATCTTTTCTTTTTTTTGTTTTTTTGTTTTTTTGGTCTATCAGCAAAATTTTACTCCTGTTATTCAAAGATTTCTTCTTTTAGATCTCGACTTTTTTTTTGCTGTTAAAATAATTCTTTGGCATAGAATGTGTTATTTTTGTAGTTGTTGATGCTGCTGTCATTGTTCTGATGTTGTTTGGTTTTGTGTTTGCTACTTTGAAAGGAATCTTCTTTCCTTTTTACAATTTACAGATTATTGAAATTAAACTGGAAATCTACTGATTTAAGCCCATTGTTGGCATTTTTTTCTTGATTAGCTTGTATTTCTAGGTGCAAAACTATCATCTGCAAATAATAATGATACATTGCTTTTTTCAAACATAATATAGTATTTCAATTTTGTGTTTTATGTCTGCCAGAACTTGGATTTGTTTATTCTTATTTTCCACAGTGACCTAAAAGTTCTGTATTTGTTCATACTAGTTGTTACATTTATGATTGCTTAATAATATACTTGAATATATTTCTCTAATTATCCAAGTCAAAGTTGCATGGTTTCTTTGGGATTAGGCCTTCATATAACAAAAAATACAAGACTCTTTTACTTCTCTTTATGGTCCTATTCACTTTTTGCTATCAACTGATATAATGTGTGATTTGAAACTATACTGTTATTACCATCAGAATTAGTTCTGCAATTTGCATGCAGTCCGGCAACCAGACCTGCTTAACAGCTTGATGTGAAAACATAGGACGAACAGAGCACTATGTAGCCAAAGTAAACAGCAATAGGCTTAAGTGAACCCAGCAACCAAATTAAAAGAACAAGCACGGCACCTATAAGGTGACTTCTATTGAAGTAAGGCTACTGACTGGAGAGATGACATCTTAAACATAAAACTGATAATCATGTTAAGGAAATTCAAATGTAGCATTCCAAAGACAAATGTTCCTGGAACTAAAAAAGAATAATAATTTGCATTTTAATTTTAAAATTCAGTAGATAAGCTGAAGAAGAAAATAGCCATTCTTGAGAAGCTACTATTAACCTGAAAGATTAGAGGGTCAAACAGTACAAAATATGAAAACATATGATTTCCAGAAAAATTAAAAGGAATAGAGGAACAATGTCAAGGAAAATGTTCTTGATATGAAAAAAGATGTCTGCAGATTCAAAGGGCTCACTAACTTGTATGGAGAATTGGTGGAAAATGACATGCATTTAGGTAAAATTCCTAAGATCAATGTGAGAAAATTAAAATTTACAAATTCCTAGAAAAAAAGACAGGTACTCAAAAGGAAAAAGGATCAGATTATCAGTCAGACTTCTCACATGCAATCTGGAAACTTCAGATAGGGAAATATAGTATGTGCAGAATGTTGAGGAAAAAAATTATTGCAACTCAAAAAATTTATACTTAGCCTGATGTAATTCACTTCTCAGGGTAAGCAATGGACATCTGTAGTTACACAAAAAATCACAGAACATATTACCCATCTACCTTATCTCAGGAAACTACTAGAGAGCTTATTCTAACCAAACAACAAGTAAATCAGAACCGAACTCTCACAACAGGGAGTGAGACAGAGGTGAGGAAACAATAAAGAGTAAAACTGCATGATCTAGCCATATTTATATCTAACTGTATTATAATACTGGGAATGAAGATCTGAAATATGAATACTATGTAATGAGACTAAGAAGTAACAATTCTTGGAAGAGATAAATGCTGCAAGAACAGACTAATCATAGTTTCGTACTTTTGATACATGACTATCTAAAACCTTGGAGTGAGTGTAACAAGAAAGGAGTCAAGTAACGGCATTCTGGGCAGGTTGTGTGAGTATGGAGCAGTAAAGAAAGTAAAAATGTTCAAAATGTTTCATCTTACAGGAGTAGGGGGTGAAGTCAAGAAACATGGTCAGCATTTTCTTTTGGTTTATTTTAAGATAAGTAAGTATTTGACTCTGAGTGCAACAGGCAGAAAATTAATACTGGTAGAATGAAAGAGCCAATATATAACATCCAATTGCCAAAGGAAGGATATAAAATTAATAGTAATGTACCCAATCCAGCACAAGTTAGGAAAAGAATAAAGAAAAAGAAGTAACACTGTCACTGTCTGCAGATGACAAGAATACTATACATGGAGAATCCTAAAGATGCCACCAGAAAACTACTAGAGCTAATCAATGAATTTGGCAACGTTGCAGGATACAAAATTAATGCACAGAAATCCCTTGCACTCCTATACACTAATAATAAAAAATCTAAGAGAGAAATTAAGGAAACACTCCCATTTACCACTGCCACAAAAAGAATAAAATACCGAGGAATAAATCTACCTAGGGAGACAAAAGACCTGTATGCAGAAAACTATAAGACACTGATGAACGAAATTAAAGATGATACAAACAGATGGGGAGATATACCATGTTCTGGGATTGGAAGAATCAATGTTGTGAAAATGACTATACTACCCAAAGCAATCTACACATTCAATGCAATCCCTATCAAATTACCAATGTCATTTTTTAAGGGACACCAAGCGGGGAAAGCGATGGCAGGGTGGTGGTGGTGGTGGTGGTGGGACGAATTGGGAGATTAGGATTGACATGTATACACTGATGTGTATAAAATTGATGACTAATAAGAACCTGTTGTATAAA
>NW_020173660.1:45897-59852 GCF_003031525.2 Neophocaena asiaeorientalis asiaeorientalis
GAAAGAAAAGAAAGTTGTAGGTATATGTCATTCTGGACTTAATTTCCTGTTCCACTGTTCTATCTTCCTCTAAACTTTAAAATCATTTTTTGCCTTATTGATCTTATTCTTCATATTTCTGCAGCATATTCTTGAACAAAACCTTTTTCAGAAAATCTTTATATTAATTTAAAATAATAAATGATGTGGTTACCTTAATTTTAATATATTTATATTTTAAGTAAGAAGAATACACATATTTGCTATTTAGGTTCTTACATACAAGAACTCAGTACTTTTTTCAGTTTACCTAATTTTTTGTATATCTTTCAGTTGAATTTTAGGTTTTTCATATAGGGCTTGTACTATTCTTGATAAATTTATTTCTTGATGTATGATATTATAGCTTGCTTTTTAAAAATTATTTTTATTGTGATAAAATACATAAAAAATAAAACTTACTATCTTATCCATTTTTTAAGTGTGCAGTTCAGTGGTATTAAGTATATTGAACCATCACCACCAATGGATGGTAAGCATCACAACCAATGGATTACTATTTAAAATTAATCTTTTCAGTTATATTTTTGAATGATCTTTGTTGTATGCATCAAAGTTACTGACTTATATTAACAGCCGGCAGTCATATTTCATTTTCTGATTTTTCAAGCATTTTACATTTGTTTCTCATAAATATTCTAAGTACATAATGAAAACATACAATGTCTCTTGTCTTCTCTTTTCCAATATTTAGACTGTTGGGAAAGGCACTCTCCTGCATGCAGTCTTTCTACCTCCACTCAGCTGCATGGGAATGGGCCTTGGGCCTGGAACACTTCCTTACCAAGAGATAAACTGGGCACAGGCTGTGTGGACTCTATCAGCTTGTGTGGGAATATCTTTTCTTGTTTCAGACTCGATGAGTAGTCTTTTGTTTCTGCTGAAAGTGTGTGCGTCACATGGCACCTGGCCAACCCCACTGTTATATCTGTCCTCCGAGGAGAGTGGACAGAGTTCCTTCCCCTGCAGCACCAGAGGGGTACACATAGGTGAAGTGCCCTGCATCTGGTCACCGGGAAGGACTCACTGGCCATGGGGGACTGACGCCCACCACTGAAGTTGATCTTGCTGTCTCTTCTCTAAGTAAGTAAAAGTGTTGTTCCATTCAGTGCTTGACTGTGTTGATTCCCTTCTCAACTCTGATACCAAGATGCAATGGGCAGAAGTGTTTAGAGGCTTCCCCTAGAATTGGTAACTGATGCATGATGGTCTACACCACTGGGATTGATAACTGGTGCAACCATGCATGGTTCTCTGTCCAACATAGACTCCCCCCACCTTTTTTTTTGTTTTCAACTGACTGCATTTGCAGTGGTGATGAAAATAAGCATTGTCCCCTTGACCGTAGAACAATGGAAAAAATCTAGGATTTCAAACAAGGTTATTGCCTTTGTTCCATCTCTCTGCACTTCTTTAGATATTCCAATTATTTATAGATTAGTGCTCTATACTCCAATTTTCACATCAATCATTTCTTTTTTTTCTTCCCATCTTTCATTTTTCTTTTTTGGGGGGAGAGCATTTATATACCTTATCCTCTACATCAATATTTTGCATTGCCAATCCTAATTTGCACCTTCTAATGTGAGTTTTAATTTTACTCTTCCCTTTGTGGTTTTCTCACCAGCTTTCCTTATTTTTATTATTTCAATTTCTCTTAGAGCATTATTTTAATGTACTATCTTTTTATCTTAGTCTGTTCTCAATGTTCCAGGTTCCCCTTTGATGGAGACTAATGCCAGGTGGTATAACTTGGGGGCTTCTTAGAAATGCACAACCTGAGGCCACCACATAGAACTACTAAAATTAGAATCCATTCTTAAAAGATCCCCAGTTAACTAATATGTACTTTCGAGTTTGAGAAGTACCACCCTCCAATTTTATCCATAGCACATATCATTTTTTGACATATTATATAACTTCTTATGTTTATGTTTGTTTATTTATTTTAATTGAAGTATAGTTGATTTACAATACTATCTTAGTTTCAGGTATTCAACATAGTGATTTAATATTTTTATATTCTCCATTTAAAGTTATAAAATGTTGGCTATATTCCCTGTGCTGTACAATATATACTCGTAGCTTATTTATTTCATACGTAGTACTTTGTACCTCTTAATCCCCTAACCCTATCTTGTCCCCTGCCTTCCCTCTCTGCACTGGTAACCACTAGTTTGTTCTCTATATCTGTGTTTCTTTTTTGTTATATTCATTCATTTTTTAAATTCCACATAAAAGTGATAACATACAGTATTTGTCTTTCTCTGTCTGACTTATTAAGCATAATACCCTTCAGATTCATCCGTGTTGTTGCAAATGGCAAAATTTCATTTTTTTTTTATGGCTGAGTAATATCCCATTTTATATGTATATACCACATCTTCTTCAAGTGTTCATCTGTTAAGGGGCACTTAGGTAGCTTCCCTGTCTTGGCCATTGTAAATAATGCTGCTATAAACTGTTGGGGGTGTATGTACCGTTTTAAATTAGTGTACAGTGACAATTTAACAATTTCAGAAATGAAAGGTCATCATTACTCCCATGGTGATTAAAAGAATAATAAAGAATACTACAAACAACTCTATACCTACAAATGTGATAAAATAGCTGAAATGGACCGATTCCTTGAAAGACACAAACTACCAAAACTTACACAAGGAGAAGTAAATAATCTGACAAGGCCTATACCTATGAAAACTGAATCAGTAGTTAATAACCTTCCAAAAAAGAAAACACCAGACCCAGATGATTCTACTGATGAATTCTACCAAACTTTTAAGAAATTATATCAATTCCCCATAATCTCTTCCACAAAATAGAAGCAGAAGGAATGCTTCCTAACTCATTGCATGAGGCCCACATCACCCCATTACCAAAACTAGATAAAGATATTAAAAAATAAAGGAAACTACAGACCAATATTTCTCATGAATATAGATGCAATATCTTCAACAAGATAGTAGAAAATCTAACCCAAAACGTACAAAAAGAATTACAAACCACAAGCAAGTGGAATTTATTCCAGATATGCAATGCTTGCTGCATTTGGAATCCAGAACTGACAAAACAGTCTAACAGTATTACAAATGTATGAAATAAATACAATGAAGAGGATAGGGCAAAAGGTGGTGACTTAAGTAACTCTGGAAATGAGTCCAATATGTAAAGACTAAAGGCAAAAGAAACTGTATATAAATGCAGTACTCTAGTTGATAACAATGTTTCCCACGGGCGTTAAGGTTAACGATTCTGCTACAGCTATACACATATACTGAGAGTGAACAATTAAGTAAGTGAATCGCAGACAGTGAGAGCCAGGTTTTTAATAACTGATATATCAAGCAGAGTGCAGTGGGAAATTACAGATAAGCAAGGGAAGAAGCTAGAATGGTTCATGTAGTAATTAGAGTTAGAGACATCAGTGTGAGCTCATGGTTAGTTTAGATATGTGTGTATATATGGATTAATATACACATGTATATTCCCTTGCTTTGTTAGCTGAGGGCCTGAACAATGACACCCCAGTAGCAGTAAGTACACCTAGTGTTGGGATCTTTCTACTTCTAATACCTTCCTCCAAGAAAAGGAATTGGGGCTCCTTGGGGAAATGGCTGGTTCTAGGACTGAGGCAAGATGAGCCTGGATCATCTTGTAGTGCTAAAATGTAAGCAAGTTAAAAAAAGGACTTAAACTAATGAGGGTATGTCAAAGGGATATAGGAAAACCCAGGTCGTGAGAGTAATATCTGAGCATACACCTCACTGACAAGAAAACTTCCTATCTCTACTAATGTAGAATCATATTTCCAGGAATAAACTAAAAATGTTCTGGTATTTTATGAGAGAAAGGTTGGGCTGACAGATACTTCTTCCTATGATTTCTACTTGAAGTATGCTTAAAGATTTCTGAGAGACTTCTATCCTATATTTGTCATTATCTGACTGGTATTTTTACTTTCATGTGAAATGCGAACTAGTATTTATATGTTAGTGGAGAAGGAAGAAGAAGCGGGGAATGGATGGATGGCTAAATTTTATTAAGCTCTATATGTTTAATGCTATTTAGAGATTTTTGAGGTGGGGGAGTACCCTTAAACTTTAAATAAGTTATGGCAGGTTGTAACGTGTTAAAAACAATGAGAGAAGCAGCTTTCAAAAGGTGAGCCACTTGACTGTAAATGTAGTTCAGATATACGTAGGTTGTGGATGGATGTACACAGCATCTCTTCATTATTCATTTCTGGGCTTAGATATCTCTTCCTTCACTGATCATGGCCCGGGACTGAGTTAGATGCCAAATGTATCTGCAGTGCCCCCACATTTACTGTGTTTTAATGCATTTTACTCTACATTATAACTGACTGTGTGCCTGAACTTCATAAGTAAACCTATATCCCCTCCTAAAGTAGTTTTTTTCTTGTCTTCTATATATCAGTAACTGTAACTTTTACTGCCTGGTCACTTACGTCAGAAACCTGGAAGGTTGTGAGGCCTCTCTCTCCTTACCACTACTTGTCATGCATCATTAGGTACAACCAATACTACCTTCTCTGTGTCTCTTAAACTCATCTACTTCTTTCCAATGTCATTTCCCTAGTAAAGTTAACAATTCCTAAAATGATGACAATAGCCTCTAACTAGTCTCCTCTTGCCTCCCTCATGTGATCTCCCAACAATGGAAATATGATCCTAATCTCAGCCCCATCATGCCCCCTCCCCCCCAAAAAATTTTTCAATTGTTCCCCTTTCCTTTTATGGCAAAAAAATCATTAAAAGATTTACAAGACCTTGTTTTGCTAATCCCTCCATCCTAGACTCCTGCTTTTTTTTCACTATGACAGCTGAAAATATAATGCAATGACTGAAGAGTGCAAGGCTCTGGAATAAGAATTCTGGTTCATCTTAGTACAAGTCTGTGTGATCTGACAAGTTCCTTCCTTTCTGTGATTCAGTTGTATCACCTGTTAAATTAGAATGATAAGAGTATCTTCTCAATTGGCTCATGAGAATGCATATACAGGCCTCATTACAGTTTCTCGTGTACTTTTAAATGCTCAATTAATTATGTTGTAATTATTAGTAGTATTATTCTTAGTTACAGGTGTCTTAGTTTGCCTTCCTCCAGAATTTGAGCTTGAAATAAGGATTCAAGTGTAAATACTTTATTTGGGAGGTGATCCCACTCAATAACCAACTGGAGAGTGAAGAAGTCAAATGGGGAAGGGAAGGACACCACTAAAAATTATGTTAACAAGCAGGTCACCATTACAGGGAAGTGAAACTCCATCTTACTGTGAACATGCCTTATGGTTACTACACCCAAGGAATAAGGAATCCAGGTCATAACCTCCAACTTGCATTTCCCCTTTTTGTCTGGGCTGCTTGCAGGAATATCAACAACCTAGCACATCTGGCCTGTTCCACACACAGATCAAACATGCTCTGGTAGTCCAATAAAGCCTTCAGAGAGTTATAGACACTTGTGATAGGAAGCTGTAAGACACGCACATGAACTAGCAGTCAGGGCATATGTAGCAGACAGCATCTGCTACAACAGGTAAGGGAACGGAGGCTCAATGAGGTGAAACGACTTGTCCAAAATCATCGCTAGAAAGTGTTTGAGTCAGGATTTGAACCCAGGGACAGTTGACTCCAAAGTACCTGCAGTTTTCACCAAAGGATGGTAGTTATCAGCTTAGAGGTAGAGACTAGAGAGGAGTAAGGCTAAATATGAGGCAAACAGTGAAAGAAGTTGGAGAGGAATGAAGACAGTGAGACAGGCTGGTCACTATAATTCAATAATCTCCCACTGTCGGAAGCAGAGATTCAAGAAAATATCCTTATCTACCAACTTACCATTTGGTACATATTTGCTAGCTGGAAGCATTATATTATAGTATATTTTGGTACGAATTACATCATGAATCATAAAATACATTTTATATTAAGATCATGATTTGATTCAGGCAGTACGATTTTAGAATCTACTCTCTTACACTAAACTGGTTTTCATAGTACAAGTATTTAAGATTTTAGATTAACACTCAGACCTGATTCTGAATCTTTATTGTGTGTCTAATCAAATACATATCCTTTGGGAAAATTATGTGGTCTATTAATTTCTTAATTTTCCATAAATGGTTCTCATATAAGTACTTACCTCATACAGTGGGCGTAAGGGCATAATAACTAATACGAGGATTCACTGAAAGTGACTAGTATAAAGAACATGAAAAATAGACATAAGAAAAATCAAAAATGTAAAGGGCAGATCTAAAAGTGAGAAAATACGGCAAATATGAACAACAGGACAATGCAGAGCAAACATGCAACAGTCCCAAAAACCTGAAGTAACGACCATAAATAAATAAATTCTAATACAGTAGAGGACATATATGCTGAAATAAAGAGAGACTTGAATCTGTATTTTAAAACAATCAGCATGTTTCATGTTCTGGGAATAATTAACAGAGATCAAAACAAAAATATATTCTGTAAAAATGTTTACAATTGAAGGATAAGGAACAAATTCTAAAAGCATACTTTCAGAAAAACAATGGGAAATATGTCAGACTCACCCTTGAATTCTGTCTATATCATTAAAGACAAGTAAGACTGCAGAACAGAAATCCCCAGGATTCAGAGGGGCTCCTGGGTAGAAAGAGAATCCCTTCCATTCTCCAGTGCTGGAGCTCATCTAGTCCTATCTCCTCACTTTTCAGGTGAGCCACCACCTGGGCCTGATCTGAGAATGCTGAAAAGCAGAGAGTATTTAACAAGCCTAGAGAGCTGGAGAGGAAAGAGACTCATGGGACACCCAGGTTAGCTGGGCATGCGCCAGGCCTGTTTCTAGGATCGAGGGAAGAGAACAGCTGTCAAGCACATGTGGCCCCTGGAAATAGACCTGGAAAAGGAGGAAACCACAGGAGGCCCTGAGAGGCATGAAGGCAACAAGCCTGGGTTGGGACCATTGAGGGTACCACCCGCCAGTGACCAGTGGGTGGCCTCAGGGAGCCATTGTACCTCCCTGGGCCTTGTTTTCTTCTTCCCACTATTCGCACTGCTTCCGCAGTACAGTGTTTCCAAATTCCTGACTGATAGCCTAGAATGAGGAAATAGAGACAAGATGTATAACCTTGCTCAAGGTCATGGCTAAGAAGTGAGGAGCCTGGATGAAAACCCAGGCTCTCCTCCACACCCGTCATCCTCCTTCCCATGCTAAAAGGCCCAGCTCCCACCCTGAGTCAGCCCCTCAGAGCAGCGGACCAGTTTGCTCTCAGGTGGTTTCCCTTAATTAATCCTATCACACACCACCTTCTCCCTACCCCTCCCAACCACCTCAAGAGCTCCCTGAGGGCAGAACGAGGTACCATCCCCTCACTCAACCCAACCCAACCCACCATTCAGCACACAGTGGAATGGGTCTGTGATTGATGGATGCAACTATTTCCCTGAAAAATAATTAAAACCAAGTGGGCATTTGCAGCCTCAGCTGTTGGGAAGGCAAGTGCTGCCTCGGTCATTTCTGAAATAAGTAATGACTATGCTTATCTAATCTCACTTGAGGTGTCAGGAGCAGGAAAAGAGGAGGGAGGGGTCACTGTTTCTGCCCCACGAGGGACTTGGAGGGTTAGTTTTATAAACTGGGCCTCAGAGACCTTGCTGAGACATCCTCTCCTTCCCTGCTGGGTGGCTTCAAGATTGCAGACAGTTCTGGTTGAACCTCCCCCTGAGGAGACAACTCTAAACATGTTTTCCTCATACTCAGGCCCACACATCTCCACATACAAGCACTTATGCACTGTCCCCACCAGCCACATCCATGGAAAAAAAAAAAAAAGACAAGTAAGACTGTATTAGTTTGAATAATTTTTGCCTGCAAATTACAGGAATCATGACTTAACAAGTTATAAACAATAAATAATATATATAAAATGATAGAAGGTCCATAGATAAGTTGGCTTCTGCATTGAGTCACTCATCTCACTGAAGATTCACATAATTTCAAATCTTTGCTATTGTCCATGTTAGCTTGATTATTGGTTTAGATGCAAAATGGCTGGCTGTCAATGGATATACAGACATGATGTTATTCAGAGGAATACATCAATAAAAGACTATCTCTTATTGGCATTCTGTCTTAGGAGCAAGGAATCTTCCCCAGGAGTCTCCAGTAAATTCTATTTATGAATTTTTAGAATTGATTCACATGCTGAATTCTGAACAGATCCATGGCAATAGCAATAAGATTACCATAGATGAATATGGAGCTCAGGATAGGCTCAACATCCCCTCAGCCATTTGGCTATGGGGAAAGAGAAAAGAAGAGTGAGATGACTGATCAGTACCAGGGTTGGGAAAGAAAGAGATAGCAATGGATACTAGGAAGGCAACTCACAGTGTGCACTGCAAAAACAGTACAGTAAAAATGGAGCAAATTCTAAATAAATAAGAAGGGAAAATGCTGTGTCCCAGAAACTCTATACCTATGTAACTTTCCATTCATATGTAATATTTAAAAAGTTCTCAAATATGCAAGGATTCAGAAGATCCAAAAATGAAAACAATTCTTAGAAACTTTGTGAATTCAAAACTCAGCTAACTGAATTACTGAAATATTTAAGTACTGATGATGAATCTTGCATTCAGTAAAAAATAATGAAATAAATATTAAGTAAAATATTAAGTAAATATTAAGTAAAATATTTTACTTATTGTAAAACCAGAATTTGATATTAAAACTCCTAAAGAGAAGTTACAAAATTTAAACTTAACTACAATAAACTGAAACAAAAAAGCACAAATCCCAGAATGTATTACAGTTGGCAGGAAAAAATGAAGTATAAGAATACTGATTTTATTTATTGACATCTCAATGAAAAATAAAATATTTTCTGAAATCAAAAGAGGTATATATATAAACAAAAATAAATGACATAACTCCCAAATTATTTGAGGATAGGGATAAAGCAAAATAGACCATTAAGCCAAAAAAGAAAATAAACATATTAAAAAGGAAAAAATAATAGAAAAACACAGAAACAGGAGCACATAAATAAATTCCGCTCAGTATTATATCAGCAGAAGAACACATCAAGCTGGCTTTTCAGAAGTGCGGGTATTCTGTTAATATAATCAACTGCATCAGTAGTTTAAAGGAATTACTAGAAAGAATCATGAGGAAATTCAAAATCTAATCATGGCTCCTAAGAAGATAGAAAAGGGAAAGAAATAAGGGAAGATTCTTGATAATCTCATTATCACAGAAAGAAACTAATCATGATGGAGAGTATCTTCTTCAAACTAAAAATTAAACCAGTGACAAAACACAAGAAAAATTTCCATTCATATCAGTTCCTCCAATAAAAGAATGCCCAATTTTACTATTACTTAATATTGTTAAGAATTTGAGCCATTTAATAATGTAAACTCAAAAAATAAGATCATGTGATCAAAGAAGTGGTCAAAGAGGATTTAATGAAAAACAATGTCTAGAGAACTTGGTAAAATGGTATATTAAAAATATATCTAGATATAAGAAAATGATAAAACGAATATATGTAATTAATCTAAGTAATTTATAAATAGATTAGACAAAATAAACAAATTCCATTTAAAAAACTATTTAAGGCCAGCACTATCCTGATTCCAAAATCAATAAAGGTACTACAAGAAAATGAAACGACAGACCAATATCACTTATGAATATTGATGCAAAAATCATCCAGAGGAAACTAGCAAGCCAAATTTAGAGCACATTAAAAGAATTATACACTACGGCCAAGTGGGATTTATTCCTGAAATTACAAGGATGGTTCAACACATGAAAAGCAATCAATATAATCCACCATGTTCACAGAATTAGGGAAAAACACATGATCATCTCCATTGATGCAAAAAAGGCAGCTGACAAAATTTAATATCCTTTCACAATAAAAACACTCAACAACTAGGAATAAATGAAATCTACTTGAACATAATAAAGGGCACATATGAAAAACCCACAACTAACATCATACTCAATGGTGAAAGACAATGCTTTTCCTCTAAGATCAGGAACTGGACAAGGATGCCTGCTTTTACCAACTGTATCCAACAATATATTCAGAGTTATAGCCAGAGCAATTAGGCAAGAAAAAGAAGTAAAAGTCATCTAAACTGGGAAGGAAGAAGTAAAATTCTGTTTGCAGATGACATGATCTTATATGTGGAAAACCCTAAAGAATGTGCACACACATAAAATAGATTACTAATAAGGACCTACTGTATAGCACAGGGAACTCTACTTAATACTCTATAATGAACTATATGGGAATAGAATCTAAAAGAGTGGATATATGTATATATATAACTGATTCACTTTGCTGTACAGCAGAAACTAACACAACATTGTAAATCAACTATAGTCCAATAAAATTTTTAAAAAAAGATTACACACACACACACACACACACACACACACTCCTGTTAGAATAATGAATTCAGCCAAGTTGCTGGATAAAAAGTCAACATACAAAATTCCCTTTCATTTCTATACACTAACAATTAAAAAATCCAAAAAGGAAATTAAGAAAATAATTCTATTTTTAATAGTACCAAAAAGTAAAAAAATATTCAATAAACTTAACCAAGGAGGTCAAAGACTTGTACACTGAAAACTATAAAACATTGCTGAAAGATAGTAAAGAAGACACAAAGAGATGTAAAGTCATCTTCTGTCTATGGATTGGAAGACTTAGTAATATTAAGATGTCAACATTACTCAAAGCAATCTATAGATTTAATGTAATCCTTATCAATATCCCAATGACTTTTTTTCTGTAGAAACAGAAAAATCCATCCTAAAATTCATATGGCATCTCAAGGGACCACAAATAACCAAAACAATCTTGAAAAAGAACAAAGTTGGTAGTTACACACTTCCTGATTTCAAAACGTACTACAAAGCTACAGTAATCATTATGGACACATGGAATGGGAAAAAATATCTTCAAATCATAGATCTCATAAAAGACTAATATCCAGAAATATTTAAAGAACTCTTATAATTCAACAAAAATCGAAGCCGATTGAAAAATGAAAAAAGGACTTGAATAGACATTTCTCACCAAAATACATACAGACACTAATAAACAAATGAAAAGATGCTCAACATCACTAATTATTAGGAAAATGCAAATCAAAACCACAATGTGATACCACTTCTCACACATTAGGACGATTATTACCAAAAGCAGAAAATAAATATTGGGGATGATGGAGAAAATGCAACTCACGCACTGCTAGTGGGAATATTGTGCAGCTGCTGTGGAAAACGGGATGGTGAGTCTCAGAAACTTAAATATCGAATTACCATATGATTCAGCAATTCCTTTATCAAACCAGGTTCATTTTCCCCAATTTACAGCAAGCCCAAATGCTGAGACGCCAAGGTTTGCAGCAAAGAGAGTGTTTGCTCACGAGGCAGCTCGGCAAAGAAACCGGAAAACACGTCACAGATGCACCACTCTGACGGCTAGGGGCTGGGGGGTTGATGGGATAACCAATAAAGAAGCAGCCAGGTCTGGGGAGTGGGGAGTATGGGGAGTGGTGACTGGAAAAAGGTGCGGTAATCCTCGTTCTACACAGGTGTAACTAAGCTACCGGCCTCTGCACGTTCCAAATTGGAGGGGCTTAGCACAATCTGAGGGTGGAGTTTTTGGCCTTCTGACGTCAAAAGGTCAACAAGGGGACACTCGAGCATGCCCAGTTGGAGGGTCAGTGGTCCTATTCCATCTTGACCAGCTCAGCTCAAAGGAGACACAACTGACTCCAAGTTCTTGGAAAACAACTCAGGCAAACATCTTATTGTTTAGGCTAAGTGCTGGGCCGCTTGGAGCACGTGCAAGTCTTAAAACGACCTTGATTAGTGAATGCAGGTGAAGTGGATTTGACTAATGATTAACCACAGTTTCAATTCTAAGTATTTAGCTAAAAGTGTTGAAAGAAGGGACTGATATTTTTACAGCCAAGTTCACAGCAGCATTATTCACAATAGCCAACAGGTGGAAGTGTACCACCCAAGTGTCCCTGGAAGGATGAGTGGATAAACAAAATGTGGTATATACATGCAATGGAATATTATTCAGCCTTAAAAAGAAAGAAAATTCTGACAATTGCTACAACTTAGGTAAATCTTATAGACATTATGCTAGTTGAAATAAGCTAGTCACAACAGGGAAAACATTGTATGATTCCACTTATATGAGGTACCTAGAGTTTGGATAATGTAAGGATGAAAATTATGCCTAGATTGCTATGTAGGCTTAATGCAATATCAATACAAATCTAATAATTTTGTTTTTGTTTTAGTTATTGATAACATGATTCTAAAATTTATCCAAAAAATAAACACAAAAAAATTCTAAGTTTTTGAAAACGAATAAAATGCAGTGACTTTTTCAGTATCAGTTATTATAATTGCTTGTAGAGCTACAATATTTAAAAGACTTTGGCACTAATTCCATAACAGTTTAGAAAACCCAAAGAGATAACCAGGCATACATAAAAAATTGAGTAAATGGTTTAAAAAGTAAGTTATAACCAGTCGTGGAAGAAAATATTATTGAATAAATATTTTTGAGATAGATGGTTACCCTTGAAAAATGTATATAGACCATTACACAATTCACCAAAACTTAAAAAATTATTTAGAAAATTATGAGCATTCCAACAGACACATGGGAAAAGGAGATGGATACTCCATTAAAAGAAAAAAACTGAAGAATATAAAAATCAGAGAGCATCATAAAAGTTGCCCAAGTTTCAGTAGTCATCAAAGAAATACTCAAGATTCTTATTTCCCCCATCAAATTGGCAAATAGTCACATAGATGATGTGTACATAGTGTATGTGTGTGTGTGTACTTGTGTATCAAGAAACTAACAAGAATGCAGGGGAAAATAATGTTATATGCTATTTTTTAAAGTGTAAACCCTTACAACATCTGTCTGCAATTCAATCTAACAATATGATATAGAATGCAAAATAAGAGATTCAGTGGAAAAAAATTCAAAGGCATATGCTTAGGAAATGTTCAATGACAAACACAAAGTTTAGTTTACAAAGATGTTCACCATAGCATGCATGCATTCAACAAATATGTATCAAACATTATCCATATAAATGTCAGTGTTCCAGGCCCTATGTTAATTTCACGTCTCATAGAACTTACTTTTCAAAACAGAAGACACACAATGGAAAATGCAATGAATAAAAACAATAATTACATAAAGTTATAAGGGCTATGAAAATCGTAAAACAGGGTAATATGTTAGTGCCGAGAAGCAAAGGTCTCCCTAAGATAGAGACATTCCAGCTGAGACCTGACTGTTATAAAGGAGCCACCATGGCTTTGGGGACAGAATACTTTCCAAGCATAAAAAATAGCAAGGACAAGTAGAGAATGAAATTGGAATGTTTGAGCAACAGAAAAAAAGGAGTGTGTAAGTAAGCCCAATAGGAACAAGGTGAGAGGAGAGGTAGAGGCTGAAAAGACAGGTAGGCAGGGAGATATCTAAACCTTACAAAGGCATTTGGATTTTGTTCTAAGCCCAGTGCAAGTCACTGGAGAATTTGAGGCAAGGAGAGAGTGATAACTGATTTAACTCATTAGAAGAATCACCTTGGTGAAGGAGAGAATGGACCACGCTGTGGCAAAAGAAGTAGTAGAGGTCTTCCCTGGTGGCGCAGTGGTTGAGAGTCCGCCTACCGATGCAGGGGACGCGGGTGTGTGCCCTGGTCCGGGAAGATCCCACATGCCGCGGAGCGGCGGGGCCCGTGAGCCATGGCCGCTGGGCCTGCGCATCCGGAGCCTGTTCTCCGCAACGGGAGGGGCCACAACAGTGAGAAGCCCGCGTATCGCAAAAAAAAAAA
>NW_020173660.1:59923-154040 GCF_003031525.2 Neophocaena asiaeorientalis asiaeorientalis
CGCGTATCGGAAAAAAAAAAAAAGAAGTAGTAGAGACACCAGCTAGGTGTCTAATGAGATGAGGAACGATGGCGACTCTCACTGCAGCCATTCTTCTGCAACTTTATTGTTCATATGATTCTCTCATGAATCTTGCTGACGTTCTGATTCTGATTCAGCTTGTTTGAGATAGGACCTAAGATTCTCCATTTCCAACAGGCTCTCAGGTGAGAGAGATACTGCTGGCCCAAAGACCACACTTTGAGTACCAAGGCTCTGGTCAGATGGTATCTTTAAAATTTAAAGTCAGAGAAGGAAGAAAGAATACAGCTTCTATTTACATTTGGAGTTACAGCTGTAGGTGCTGCTGCAGGGCTGGATTTGGGGGGTAAGAGAAAGAAATGACTGTTATGACTACAAGAATTCTTTATGTTAGCACAAAGTCAAACCAGCGTAATTACCCAATAATAGGTTGATGAAAGCAGATGGAATATTATTAAAAATCTGAAAATCATATTTTAAAATAATCTTTTTTACATGGGCAAACAAGATTTACGATACGATCCCAACTGTAAAACAGGTATAGCACAGATGGAGAGATATATATCAACATGGAAAAAATATCCTTAGGACTTTTTTCTTTGTATTTTTCTTTTTTCTTACATTGTTAATAAGCAACTTCGATTACTTTTATAACCAGAAATACTTTTTATTCCTTTTCTGTAAAGATCTAAAGCCTATGTAGCAAGATGGCACCATCTGTTTAATTTATAGTGGAGGGCACATAGATTTGTTATATTTTCTCCTATGTTATTGGTATGTTTGAAATATTTTATATTTCATATAAATAAATTAAAATTTAAGCCACTATTTTAAAGGATCTCATATTCTTATTTTCATAAAAAGTATAATGTAACCTGCAGGTACACAAGCGCAATCTTTTTGAGTACATGGGCCATCGCAATTAATCTTCCACTTTATTTTTATATTTCCATTGTGTGAATTGCCTGCCTGGAAAGTTTTATTTCTTGACTGAGTTTTAGTGTTTTCTACATAGAAAATTTACTCTTTAATCAGGGCATCATCGTTTAATAATATTTTTTAAAAATGTAGCCACGACTTTCAATGTCAGGCCTCTATCTTTCTACCCACTTATCCTGCTGGAAATGTCAACAGTCCAAGGTCTGATGATTGGGAAGTGGTGCCTAGCTGAGCAAGAAGGGTTCTGGGGGGCACAGAGAATGCTGGCTATGACCCTGGCAGGTGGCTTGCAGTAGGGGTGAAAATACGTGGGAGTGTTTGGTATGGCAGTATGGTGGGACATCTTCATGTCCCTGCAGAGCCAGCGGGAGTGAGGGGGCACAATCATGCTGGTAAGTGAAAGCTTGATACCACTGCTGTCAGGATGTGACAAGGAAAGAACAAATTAGGTCTAGACCACTGCTTTTCAAACAACGTATCAATCCACAAGCATTAGGTGGCAGCAGCACATGTAGTCCTGCGGGCAGCAAAAACAGATTTTAAATCTTCTTCCTTTGCCTTGGAGGGGTTTAAAACCTACAGAAAAAAATAAGATCTACACAGAAGTAGCAATTTGAAAACATATTTTAAAAGTTCTAAAGGAAAAGGGAATATCTTTGATGATAAACAACTGATTATTTATTGTATCAGGTAGACTCACTGATTTTGCTTGTAAATGTATCATATCTAGAGTAACTTGAATATGAGTCCATTTTTTCCTATTTGTGGAAACTATCTTTCTATGTACATGATTTCAGGTAATAACAGAAGTGAATTTCCTCTGGACTGCATATGTTTGCAATTGTTTATTCAATTTGTTTCATCTTCAAGTAAAGTCATGAAATGCGAAGCGACGTAGTAGTCCATTCTGGTCAATAAGGGGGGTGAAAGCTCTGTCCAAAGCCTAAAACACTGACCTGAGCTGGTCAGCACGTGAGCTTTTATTTTCCATTGTAAGAGTCTCAGATACTGGAATCTGTTCTCGTGTGTGTGTGTGTGTGTGTGTGTGTGTGTGTGTGTGTGTGAATGTATATGTTCCTATGAGTATGTATATATTACACATTTTCCATTATATCAAATATGTATTCCTATGGTAATCATGGACCAGAGGATGAAAACCATAAATATTTGTGATCTCTGAAATGACAAATTGTTTTAGAATGGGGAAAGGTTAATTAAAACTTATGGGGCTGGTAAATCAGAAAGTCATTGTATACAATTTTGTCCATTTGAACTCACACTTAATGAGTGCCTAAAAGGAGGTCAGCAACTTTTGTTTCCATTCTCAGCCTTCATTTATTTCCTCAAAAGTGTAGACTAAGAGAACAATTAGATTTGCACAAGAGCATGACAGGAAGGGAAATGAGGATCAGGGTTGTGGGGAAAAGCAGACAGACAAAACACTGTACTCTGTAAGAAGAAAAGCAGAGAGCTGCCACTTACAGTTACCCACTGCCTTCCTAAGTGTTCATTGTCTCAGGGACCCTACGTGGGAGTTAAACGTTGGAAGGAAGGAGGAGACAGTGGGACGTCATGGCGGGCTCCTCCATACGTTACCATGTGCGTCTCTATTTCCACAGGCCCCAAATGATCTCCTATCTCCCATGACACGTGTACCCTAAAACTGTCAACTCGACAGACTAAGCAAATTAATTGAAATTCTACAGAAATCCTTTCCCTGCTTACAAAATTTAACAGAAGTGGGAGTTTAGGGGGTTCTTTCAAGAAAATGTGGCTTCTAAAGGTTTAAATAAAACTTCTTTTACTACTGTAAGAGCTTCACATATAAGGTGAACCTTCATTCCTGAGGACAAAATTCTAGTGAAATAAAAGGAGTGCACATTACGGATGCTTTCACACAGATGTCAGTATCGGTCGTTGTTCATGGTTTTATTTATAAATGCAAGATTTCCCACAAAATTTCCTGGATCGTTGTAGTCTACTGTTGGTATTTACTTTCGGGGCTTATTATTTGGGGAGGTCGATATATGATTAACTGCAGCTTATTTTGTTTTAGCCAGGGCGTTGGATAGACTGCATTTCTCACTTTGTCTTCTCAGCAGTTGTGTGGATTATGGAGATGAGCTGTGGCTCTAGCAGAAAATGCATCATTTATATATGTCAGTTGGATGGCATCACGTGCCTGCTCTGGACTTTTTCTCAGAGGCTGTGAGATTTATGACCATCATAAAGCCTTTTCTCCCCCCATAGATCATGTTAGTAGAATACTCGTACCTTTTCTGGACTTCACCCTTTCAGAGACCAGCCAGAATCAGAAAGAACAAGATGCCGTTTGGGTAATTTTTACCAAAATGAGAAAATGACTCCATTCTCCCCAAACTTCCCTCTCTTACCAAACTACTAATTATTCAGCATACATAGAGAGATCTAGCAGATTATTTTTCCTTTTCAATATATTTTGTTTGGAAAAAAAGCATATATTTATTTTCATAAAAATCTTTTTTAGAGCAAAAGATATAAGTTGCTTAGCTTGGCAGAGGTCTAGGGTAAAATCCATGCACACAACACAGGACTGTTTTCACTAATGTTCTCTGCAATTCTCAGAAATATACATATGGTTTCATTTGTCCCATCTGTGTAAATGATTGTCTACCATTGATATCATGTAATCAGAAAATAATTTTCATAATCAGAGACCACTTCTAAAGCAGTCATGTATGTGGCTGAAGGCAATGCAGACCTTAACAGTGTAACATCACCAAGTCAAAGCTACGATTCATGAAGTAACTGCTTACAAAAAGGAGGACCATGCTTGATTTCTCCTTCTCTCAATTTAGCCTGCCTCAGTCCCTCCCTCTCCAGCAATGCAAAGAGGATTAAAACCCTTTTTTTCCTTTAAAAATGGCACCAATTAGCAAAAAGAAAAACACAAACAAAAATGATACAAAACATAATAGATGAATTAAGTGTGATTACAGCAGAATGATGAGCTTATCTAAGAAAACGGACATAGGCTTCAAAGAGAAAAAGCTAGCATTTTGAGAAATATATTTCCCTCTGGCCGAGACCTTTTCTAACAGTATGAAAAGAGAAAATAAGGAAACTCAAAGTATTAAAAATATAGGTAATTGGGCTTCCCTGGTGGCACAGTGGTTGGGAGTCCGCCTGCCGATGCAGGGGACATGGTTTCGTGCCCCAGTCCGGGAAGATCCCACATGCCACGGAGCGGCTAAGCCCGTGAGCTATGGCCGCTGAGCCTGCGCGTCAGGAGCCTGTGCTCCGCAGCGGGAGAGGCCACAACAGTGAGAGGCACGCGTACCGCAAAAAAAAAAAAATATATGTATATATATATACACAGGTAATGAAAATTATATAATGTTATATATCAATTTTATCTCAATAAAAAGCAAAATATAGGTAATGGAGCATGTAGAATCAGAAAACAGTAACAGTTTTAAATGCTAGTATATGTAAACACACGGAACCATTGTTATATTAACAGAGACATATTATATCTATACATCTATACAATAGTTATCTAGCTCTAGATACACACAAACACACACACGGCATATACAACAGCGAAGACAAATGCCAGAAGGCCAAACTTCGTTTTGAATGAATGAATTACCCATGAGCAAATACTCCTGTATCTTTCATTTTCATTTGTCCTCTCTTGCAGCATCCTCATAGATTAAAAAGAATCTCTTTCTCTGCCAATTTTCACCTTTTTAAAATATTTTCTTCATTGATTTTCCCCCTTTTCTTTGCATCAGACCTTGAAATTCGTAAAAATGGGGTTTATTTACATTTCCATATTCACTTCATAAGCATGCATTAAAGGGTTACTGTGTGATATGGAAATATGACTATAAAAGGTTTAGATTGAATATGTTGTGACTCCAGGAAAAGCAAAAGTGAATAACAACAAAGGAAAAGTCTTGATATGAGCTGCTTTCTTGGTGATTTATCACTTTTGCCTGAGCATTTAATTCATCAAAGATTTGTGATTTTGAGTCTCGTTCTCCCTTGGGAAGACCAAGGTTTGTTTGGGTGTTGCTGAATTATATTCAACAAAAGGTTATGTAATCATCTAAGTTATGTAATAGAGAGACAACTTATTACCCTGATAGCATGTGAAAAAGAACCTGAATTCATAGATTCAAGGAGTATTCAAGATGTAAGGATCATAGAAATGTTTGAACACACCTCAGTCATACAGATGGAGAAGTTGAAATACAGAGAAAAATAAGGTCATGGTCCTACCTTATGTGTTGCTGATTATACTGGTTTAGTAATATGTATCTAGGTATTTTAAAATGTTATTGTTTTAAATCAAATTAAGCAACTTATATTGAGTGTCTACACGCAGTAAAGCTAACAGTCCATTTTTATTAAACATTGACATATTTTTGGTGCTGCTAATCCTTTAGTTAATTTCAAAAGTATTTTATGTATACAGCTAAGAGAATTTTTCAAATATTTTATTTTTAATTAAATTCTTTATGATATTTTTATGAGGAACTTGAGAAGCCTTCTGCACATCCTTGTGTGCCCTAAGTTAAACAAGAAGGCTCCAATTTGAGTTTTTCACTTTATAGCATAATGGAACTGATCTGTTCTCAGGAAAATTAGCCTGCCACTTAAATGTCTATCTTTGACAGGAAAGGAAGCTTAGAGGTGTGTGAAAATATATATGCGCTTTTACAATTGTGATACTCTCCCATCAGAAAGTGCCAAAATACCTGCAAAGAAAACTCTTTTGTCAAAATCAATTTTATATGAAGGTTGATTTAATGAGCAGTTTTTATGGGGCATAGAAATCTCCGGCACCTTCTCTTTTTGTTGCCAACCAGTTTCATTAATCACGAAGCAGCTAGATTTCACAACCAACCATCAGGACAGATTTCCAGGACTTTGGCAGACCTCACCTCCAAAAATTCTTTCAGCAACACAGAATCAATTTCTCAAAGAATGTAATGTATTGAACTTAAAATCCTGTAGGGTGAAATAGGCATTCTAATTAATAGGAGTTGGTGATGGGATACATTTCATATCATCTAATACTAACTAAAACAAAATGTCACCCTTCTATCATTCTAGCAAGAAGTTTACACTAAATCCTCATTACCTGTTCAGTAGTAGAAGGGGATTAGCAATGAGGTTACCTTAATCACAAAAGATTGGGCAGATCTACAAAAGCCTCCTCAATTCACAGCAAGTGGCAGTCCAAAAGACACTATTATAATCTCCCCGGTCCATATGGTTGATTTTCAATTTTGTCAAGGGAAGCTATCTTGTGGTAATTCCAATAGTTCCTGTGGTGCTGTTACTTCTGAGATTGTCAACTTTTACTTTCTGAATTCTAACTTTCATAAAATTCTTTCATTTTTCTGACTCTCCCTGGAATCAGAAAGGGCATTCATAGTCAAAGAAGAACTGAACAGGAGACTCTGTTTCCTGAAGGATTCAGAAATGTATCACCTCGCTCACTGGACCAGCTTAAAGCAAATATTTTTATAATAGATCCTTTGAGAAATTTTAATTTGTGAATGTTAACCTTTCAAAGTTGAAATAAAATAGAGCTAGAGATCCATTTATGAGATTATGTTTGAAATTTTAAATATATCTGCCCCTATTTTCACAAACACAGAGATTTCAAAAATTCTTCTGAGGGATTTCAGTTCCAGGTGATATGATAGGTTAAAGAGCCTAAACAACTCTGGACAGCAAAAAAAAAAAAAAAAAAAAAAGACAAAAAACTGAATGAAACACATGAACATAACTGAAAGTATCCCTGAGCTGGCAAGAAAAAAAATTTTAATTTTAAAACAAAGTCAAAGTGGTAAAACTGGAAGACAAGTAATGACATAAGTTTTTGAGGTGAGGGTAACTGCAGAAGCCTGGTGAATCTGAGCTTTTTTTCTGTTGCCTGATCAGGATTAGAAGACAGGAGGAAAAACTATGGTCTGCCCATGCCAGAGAGTCTAAAAAGAGGGCTACCTCTTCACTCTGATGTTAAATGAGAAATAAGCCTGTCACACAGAAGAGGATGGCAACACAGCGGCAAGGAAATTACCTATCTTGACTTTAGTGCTTAAAATACCTATGGTAAGCGACTTGCCTGGTGGTCCAGTGGTTGGGATGCCATGCTTCCACTGCAGGGGGCATGGGTTCGATCCCTGGTTGGGGGAACTAGGATCCTGCATGCTGCACGCCAGCCGAAAAAACGAAAAAAAAATCTATGGTAAACACTAAAGGATTAGATATAAAGAGGGTAAATTGCATTCTATTAGAAGAGAATAATTGAATGGTAGAAAAAAAAAAGAACCTTAATCAATCAAAAATAAGACAAAAAGGAAAAGATAAAAAGAATGACCAAAAGCAGAATATATAGAAAACATAATAATTAAGATTCAAAATAAATTAAATTGAGCAAATAATCATAATAATAAATATGGACAAGTGTATCCAATTAAAAGAAAATCAGTCCTGAATTCACTATATCTAGCAATATGTTGTTTATAAAGGGAACCCTCAAAACATTAGGATACATAATTCTGTAACTATGTATGGTGATGCATGTTAACTAGACTTATTGTGGTGATCATTCCCAGTATATACAAATACTGAGTCATTATGTTGTACACCTGAAACTAGTATAATATTGTATGTCAATTATACCTCAATTTAAAACAAACAAACAAACAAAACCCTAAAACATTAAGATACAGAAGTCTGAAAATCAAAGGGTGGAGTCATTCATACCAGGCAAATGCTAACAAAAAGAAAAGCTGGTATAGATAAACTAATAACAAACAAAATAGACTTGAACACCAAAAAGTATGTATTACTTGAAATAAACAGGATCTGGTCATAATGATAAAACTTTCAATTCACCAAGAAGACATGCAAATTCTAGACTTGTGTGTACAATACGTGGTATCAAAACAACTATACCAAAAATTTACAGACCTAAAAGGAGAAATACACAAATACGGCAACATAGTGGAAGATTTTAACACACTTCTCTCAGTAATATCAAGGGTAGAAAAACCAGTAAAAATAAAAGAGATGAATAAGCTTCATCTCATATATATGGGACACTAAACCAAAAATTTTATTCTCATTTCTCTTCAAGAACACATGGAATATTTAAGGAAACTGATCATGTATTAGGTGATAAAGCAAGTCTCACCAAAGTTCAAGGGAATGCTATACTACAGATAATATTCTTTGACCACAATGCACTTATATTTTAAATTAATAAAAATAAAAGTAGGGCTTCCCTGGTGGCACAGTGGTTAAGAATACGCCTACCAATGCAGGAGACACGGGTTCGAGCCCTGGTCTGGGAAGATCCCACATGCACGGGGCAACTAAGCCCGTGTGAAATAAAAATAAATAAATAAATAAAAAAATAAATAAATAAAAGTAATTTAAAATATCCATATCCCTGGAAATTTAAAAAAAACAAACTTTCAAAGAACCCATGGACAAAATAAAAATAATGAATATTTTTTTCATTATTTTTTCACGTGTAATATTCAGCACGTGTTTGAATGTTATACCTCAATAAAGCTGTTCAATATAGTTAAGATCTAAATATACACCTAAATTAGCTTTAGATTTGAATTATTTTAATCAAAATCCTAATAGTGATTCTCACGGTAATGTACAAACTGATTCTTCCATGTTTATGTAAGAGCAAAAGACAATAGTCTAAAGAAGAACAGAACAGAGATTTGTCCCAACCAGCTATCGGGACATTAAAAGCAGTGTTAATTAAGGCATAGATTTGGTATTGTAGTATACAACTTGATTCAAAGACTGGAAAATGTAGAAATTGGGGAGTAGTGGATTATTCAACAAGGCACTGAGACAATTTTTAATTTACATGGAAAAGCACATTAGATCCCAACCCTTATATACCATAAAAATTGAGTTGGATTAGATAATCATAAAAATTAAAACTTTTAGAAGATAGTATAGATAGCTAAGTTTATGAACCCTGGGTAGGGAAGAATTTCTTAAACAGGACTAAAAATCGATAGCCATGAGAAAAAACTTGTTATCTGAAAATTAAGAACATTTGATTAACAAGAGACACTGGAGAAGAAATGAAAATTCACGGTACATACTTGGAGAAGTCATTTCCAATTTGTATAACTGATAAAGGAATATCTACTTATCTATCATCTATCAATCATTTATCTAAAGATAGATAAATAATCAATAAGAAAAAAAGAAAAACAGACCCTCAAAAGCCCCATGAACAACAGTTCTCAGAAGAAGAAAATCCAACAGATACCGAGAAAATAAAAGCTGCTCAAACTTATTAAGAATAAAGGAAAGTCTGAGAAATCAAGTGACGTTAAGAATCTATGACAACAGGAATTATCATACACTGCTGACTGGAGTACACAATCGTACAAACATTTTGGAAAGCCGTATGGTATTACCAAGCAATTGTGATAGTGCAGATAAGGATGACACAGCAATTCAACTCCTAGGTATATACTCTAAATGCTTATCCTTCTGCTCCAGGAGACAAACACAAGAAAGTTCATAGCCCAGCAGCAACATTTACTCTGAGAGTTGGATGGGATCAGTTTGGACATCATCAAGTGGCTACCTTGACTTCCAGCCAAGGGGAGGCACTGGGGGCACTGAGAGGTTTGAAGGAGGGCGAAGTTTGTATAGTTGTTCTGGAATCATCTGGAATCACTGCCCTGTGAAGTCATCCTGAATTGGCTGCATATTACCTCTATGAAGACCACAGTTCTTGTCAGGCCGTCCTCTCCCTCTACTCTCTCTTTATCTACCTTCTCCAGGTTTGTGTAACTGCTTTCTCCCTTCAGATCTCCAGGGCTGGGCAGGGCTATCCACTGTTGCATTATCCATTGTCGGTTTGCTGAAACCCTATCACACTTTTGAAAAACAGCCCCTTTATTAAATTCTATCAACGCACTAAGTTTGAGTTAGCCATCTGGTTCCTGTGCGAATTCTTACTAATACAAACTCAATGAAACATTGCTAATAAAATGGAAATATAACTTGTGTTACATTTATATAATGGCATTCGATTGTATAAGTACAATAGAGTAGTAAAATGTATGAATTATAGTTGCATGAATTACTATGGCTAGCTCTCCATAACTTTACTGAGTTAAAAAGCCAGAAAGTGCCTAAGTATGATTTCATTTATAAAAAGGTATAAAAACAGAACCAAATAATATATATATTTGGGAATACATTCACATATTATAAAGCTATAAAATTAAACAAACGAATATTGTGTTCTTCTCCGGATTGCAACTACAGGATGTATAGGAGAATAGAAGTGGGTATCTAACCTAGACTTTTGTTATCTACAGTGTCGATGTGGACATTCCATTATAGAATTGTTGTTGCTGTTATTATAGATGTTTAGAAGAATATATTACATGGTTTAAAATGGTGATCCTTAGAACTCCAGTTTCACTTATTATCTGTACCCTGCATTTGGGCTTCGGTATGCACAGCTTCCTACTGTGAGCTCAAGTTTAATAGGTATAGGGTGTTTGCATTTCAAAGAGGAAAGGGTTGTAAGTCCTCAGACCAAGAGGAATATTTGAGTTCCCCCAACAAAATGAAAAACTGTGGGGGATTAGAACAGGGGTCCCTAACCGGTACCAGTACAGGTCTATGGCCTGTTAGGAACCGGACCTCACAGCAGGAGGTGAGCAGCGGGCAAGAGAGCGAAGCTTCATCTGCCGCTCACCATTGCTCACATTACCGCCTGAACCATCACCCCACCTCCCCCGTCCGTGGAAATTGTCTGCCACGATGCCAAAAAGGTTGGGGACTGCTGCACTAGAAGGAAATGAGCCTCACAAGAGATGGAGATGGAATTCTGTTACACACGCTATCACTTCCTCTTACTAACTTCCTTTCTCACTGCCTTCCCACTCTTATTAAAATTCTGAAGCTGATTATAATTCGTTTTTTATTTAATTGAAGCAACAGAGAGGAAAGAATAATTATTCCAAGCCAATAGAATAGTCTTTGATCCAGGTGAGTATCTAAACAGTGAAATGGAATGATAATTTTGAGGCACGGGTTCAAAATCTGCCTATTCCAGGCATCAGTCTACTCATTTTCTCTCCGCTCTACTTCCTCTTGTCAAGTAATGTCTTGAGTGATTTATATGTATGTAAAAAAAAAAGCTAATGAACAACATTTCAAATCCTTTCAAATTGGTCTGCACCCCATTAGGTCCAGGTGAAGGGAGTCATTGTTAGAGGAGGGAGAATGGATACACAAGGACAGGACAGCCTGGAAAGGAAAATGCCTACTTACTAAGGGATCTCCTGTGTTTCTCTGACACTTTGTAGGTGAGGAGGAATAATTTTTCCTCTTCCCTTCTCGTTTCTCAGCTGAGACCCCATGTAATAAAAAGACAGATTAACAAGAGAAAAGCAAAGAGAAGTTTAATATCATGTATACCTTCTGTGTACATGGGAGAGACCCAGGAAAACTGAGTAACTCCAGGAAATGATCCAAGCTTCCATGTTAAATACCATCTCCAGCTAAATACAAAAGAAGATGTTGGGAAGTGGGAGCCAGTTATGGGAGGTTTTCAGGAAAAACACAGTAAACAAGAGTAAGGTTGTTTTGATTATCTAAATTGGTGCCTTCTCTACTACTATGTATAAAATAGATAACCAACAATGACCTACTGTATAGCACAGGGAACTCTACTCAATATCTTGTAATAACCTATAAGAGTCTGAAAATACACACACACACACACACACACACACACACACACACACACACAACTAAATCACTGTGCTGTATACCTGACGAGAAGGGTGTCCTACAGGGACAGCACCTTTCACATGGGAGATTTATTTCCTGCTTTCGGGGAAACAGAAAGGAGGGTCAGAGTGTCCCTCTTTTTTTTTTTTTTGCGGTATGCGGGCCTCTCACTGTTGTGGCCTCTCCCGTCGCCGAGCACAGGCTCCAGATGCGCAGGCTCAGCGGCCGTGGCTCACGGGCCCAGCCGCTCCGCGGCATGTGGGGTCTTCCCGGACCGGGGCACAAACCCGTGTCCCCTGCATCGGCAGGCGGACTCTCAACCACTGCGCCACCAGGGAAGCCCCAGAGTGTCCTTCTTGCATTGACCATTTCTTAAGTAACTTTAATTCAAAATAATCAATGTGCCATTGAGGCATATCTTGGGGTGGCCTGCCCTGGGCCCCAGCAATATTTAGGATTTCAGGGTCTATTTTGGGAGACGTAAACATGAATCAATATATTTCAATACAAAGTAACATGGACTATAGTAGCAGTAATAAAATATTGTATGAAACAAAGATCTTATGATGCCTGGGAAGTTGAAGGAAGGGTTCACAATAGAGATGACATTGTGTTTTAAAGAACCAGTAGTAGAAAAGCTAAAATGATAAAGCCATTAAAGCTGTCCAGACTTGATGCTGTTGATGATGAAACTTTTATTTTTAAAGAACTTTCCATTTGCAAAGAAATTTCTTTAGGCAATTTTGTTTGATGTGATTGCTTCAATAATCACATGAGTTGGGCTTTAACTCCATTTTTTTTTCCAGTGGAATAAACAGAAGTTCAGAGGGATTAAATTATTTGACCAAATTTCATGGCTACTAATAAATGAAAATCCCCCAGAAAGGAATTGCCTGTCTCAGGAAGTTGGGAGTCCCCCACCATAGTGAGTTTTGGGAATAAATTGGATGAGCAGTTGGCAGGAAGGGTAGATTGATGATTGGTGTTAGGAGGTAGACAAATTCCTTTAAATCTCATCATCTTGTAATTTTCAGGGCTGTAGTGATTATGAATTTAAATAATGAATGTAAAAGAGCTTTGTAAATAAAGAAGAACCATCATCAACTTCATTTATCAGGCACTTCTTGAGAAACTACCCTGTAGTAGAAATGCCGTACTGGGGGCTTGGGACACTAACTGAATACGGTTTGGCCTCTGCTTATCAAAAAAGACAGTATGAACTCCAGTTACGTTTCTGTAGAAGTTAGTAGTAGTAGTAATAGTAGTAGTATTAGTAGGGCCATTTAATCATGATGTTTATTTAAGATTTGTCCAAAATAAGTAAGCGTTATCAGTGTTTTCAATATTGTTAATAGCCAAGAAAAAAAACATACAAAGAGAAATGAAATATAATTCATTATTATTCATATTGCTTGGGCAAAATCATTTGAGAAAAACATTCAGGTTCCAAAAAAATTGAAAAATTAAACCAGTTATTCAAGTGGTTAGCACATCCAAGGGCTTATACTCATATAGTATGAAAGAATTAACTGACTGGGCTTCCCTGGTGGTGCAGTGGTTAAGAACCTGCCTGCCAATGCAGGGGACATGGGTTCGAGCCCTGGTCTGGGATCCCACATGCCGCGGAGCAACTAAGCCCGTGCACCACAACTACTGAGCCCACGCGCCTAGAGCCCGTGCTCCGCAACAAGAGAGGCCACTGCAATGATAAGCCCACGCACCTCAACGAAGAGTGGCCCCCGCTCGCCGCAACTAGAAAAAGCCCCTGCACGGCAGTGAAGACCCAGCACAGCCAAAAATAAATAAATAAAATACATTTATTAAAAAAAAAAAGAATTAACTGATTATTTTTATTTAGTTCCTGGATTTATTTTTCTACACATCTCATATGCTAAATAGTGTGAATCACTGTTACACTGTCATAAAAATATGTCAAGGTCAATGTCTTCATATTAGAGGTTATTTTGTATCTGTATTTTGTGATACTGGAGCTTGTTCTCATGAAACATATTAAAAAACAAAATCAACAAATGCTATAAAAATCCCTCAACCCTCCCCCACAGCCACCCACTCACCATCCCGAGCCTATGGATAGAGCAATTCTTTCTCAACCACTCACATTCAGTATTCCAAACCTAGAAAAGCCCACAAAGTAATCCTCTGACTTTGGATGAGAAACATAGGAGTTTCCTAAACACTCTGTCCTCTGCTCATAGCATCTTCCCTCTCTTTTACCAGTTTCTAATTAAGTATGCAGTGTTATAGACCCACCAGTGAGCTGATCCATTAAAAGACATTTTGTTGTTAAATATTTCATTGTTATGAGCTCACACCTAAATCTAAAGGGCAATCGTGACAGAATGAAGTATTCAAAGATTTTATAGCCCATAAAACAACAAAGGAAATTACTTTTAAGGGAATTACCACCTCATGGAAGCACTGCCTTTTTGCACTTCTCTCTTTCCTACTGTTTTCCCCCCGTTTTTCTTTACACAACTGCAATGCATCAGATCTGAGCTACAGAAAATTATACACTCTGAGCCACAAGTAACCAAGGGCACAAGATGATTAAAGACCCAGGATCTTACTGCCTACTTCAGTACTCCTCTTTAAGATGGCTCATTTCCAAGTCCATGATCAGTGCTGTACCACTACCACCAAGATGACTTCCGTTCTGCTTCCACTCACAGCAATTAGCAAGTAGTCTCAATGGCATTACAAAATCATTTTCTTGCCCAGTGTGTGGGTACTGGAAAACTAAAGGAAGCAAGAGGAACACACCAACAGAAAGCCAGGAACAGAGGAGTACCACTGTGAAATACCAGCAGAGCCAGGGCTCCTGGACTTGTATAAAAGTGATGCTGAGAGGGTGAGAGATGCCAATTTTGCCATCTTTACTTCTGGCTCTGCTGCTTGCCCTAAAGCATCTTTTCTCCCCTACTGAGTTTCACTGACAACAACACCCTTCCCTCAGGGTCTTAAAGCTAAAGCTGTTTGTGCAGCTGTGCTGGTAACTAAATGATTTCCCGTCATATTGCTTCCAGGGTGAACGTATTAAGTTGAATCATTGTCTCTTTAGACACAGATAGTTGAGCTCCATGTGTACTGAGATAACACGCATTAAGGAAATGTAATCAGTTGAGCTACCACTAATTTAACACTGAAGAATAACATTAAAAAAACACAAACCTTACTGCCTTAAAGGACAAAAAGAATCTCTCGTTAATTCCTTTCCTCCTTTATTTTTAAACGCTAATATTAGAGATGAAAAAAAAATTTTTTTAACATCTTTATTGGAGTATAATTGGTTTACAATGGTGTGTTAGTTTCTGCTTTATAACAAAGTGAATCAGTTATACATATACATATGTTCCCATATCTCTTCCCTCTTGCGTCTCCCTCCCTCCCACCCTCCCTATCCCACCTCTCTAGGTGGTCACAAAGCACCGAGCTGATCTCCCTGTGCTATGCGGCTGCTTCCCACTAGCTATCTATTTTACGTTTGGTAGTGTATATATGTCCATGCCACTCTCTCACTTTGTCACAGCTTACCCTTCCCCCTCCCCATATCCTCAAGTCCATTCTCTAGTAGGTCTGTGTCTTTATCCCTGTCTTACCCCTAGGTTCTTCATGACATTTTTTTTTCTTAAATTCCATATATATGTGTTAGCATACGGTATTTGTCTTTCTCTTTCTGAGTTACTTCACTCTGTATGACAGACTCTAGGTCCATCCACCTCATTACAAATAGCTCAATTTCGTTTCTTTTTATGGCTGAGTAATATTCCATTGTGTATATGTGCCACATCTTCTTTATCCATTCATCCAATGATGGACACTTAGGTTGTTTCCATCTCCGGACTATTGTAAATAGAGCTGCAATGAACATTTTGGTACATGACTCTTTTTGAATTATGGTTTTCTCAGGGTATATGCCCAGTAGTGGGATTGCTGGGTCATATGGTAGTGCTATTTGTAGTTTTTTAAGGAACCTCCATACTGTTCTCCATAGTGTCTGTACCAATTCACATCCCCACCAGCAGTGCAAGAGCGTTCCCTTTTCTCCACACCCTCTCCAGCATTCATTGTTTCTAGATTTTCTGATGATGGCCATTCTGACTGGTGTGAGATGATATCTCATTGTAGTTTTGATTTGCATTTCTCTAATGATTAATGATGTTGAGCATTCTTTCATGTGTTTGTTGGCAGTCTGTATATAGAGATGAAAATTTTGATTTCTGAAAATTATGTGACTTATTCAAGACGGCCTAACTGATTAGTGATAGTGTCAAGTCACCACACAGCTAAATTCTTAAAGCATCTCCATAATATTTGTTTCATAATAGGCATATTCAGCCTATGCTTAAACACATCCAGAGAGAGAACACTTGTTTCTTGGGCAACCAAAGCATTTTGGGCCAGTTTTAAGGATTAGAAAAATTTTTTCCTGTTCACCTGAAATTTATTTCTCTGTATGTTCCATTTCTTCATTCCCTTTGACCCTCTGGAACCAAAGAGAACAAGCCTTATTTTGCTTCCACAGGACTCACATATTTTAGCCATGCTTTCAACAACTTTATTTAGCCCCGGCCCCACCCCTCAGGCAATTTTTCTAGCTAGAGGTCCCTTCTGCATCTCCTTTTCTCTCTGCAAAGGGCTCCATATTCTTCAACTGAGGCTTCCTAGCTACCGAATATTAATCCATTAGTACAGGTGTATACTATTGATATGACTCAATTGTTGGCTGGTTTCCTATGTTTATTTTCATCATGATGATGATTATTTTGTCAGACAATTTTGACCATCTGGTTCTACTGCCCACTTGTGCAAATATATCCATAAGATAAAATGTTAGCCCCTGAATTGCTGGGTCAAAGCATTTGTGTATTATTCAGGGGAAGCTTTCTTATCTTTTTCCAGCTTCTTATCTGCCAGTTATATTTGTCCAATTTTGCTTCCACAAGACAATTTGTAAGCTATTTGAAAACACAGCATGCTGTAGTGGAAATCAGTACTCTGAATCTCATGAACTGGGTGTGAAACAGACTTCTTGTGATTTTGACAAGGTATCTAGGGCAACATGTCTTCATTTATAAAAAGAAGGGTCATTCCATCATCGGCATTCTTTCTGCCTTCCCATCATGGCACTTCATAAATCGTACTTATGTATATTACATATTATCTTGAATTTTATAATGATCTTCACGTGTATTTTCACTGTTTTATGCTCTCTCTTCTCTACCAGTCTGGCTTTTCAAAGACCCTTTTAAAATGTGGTAGTAGAGATAACCAACAAGGACCTACTGTATAGTACAGGGAACTATAATCAATAATCTGTAATAACCTATAAGGGAAGAGAATCTGAAAAATGAATATACAAATATTTGGAAAAATATATATATATAAGTGAATCACTGTGCTGTACACCTGAAACTAACATAACATTGTAAATCAACTACACCTCAATTTAAAAAAAAGAAAAAAAAACTGGTACTAGAAATGAACACAAAACTCACAGTCCCATCAGACCAATGTAAGACAGTGAGACACCAGCTAACTTTCTCTTGAGACTATAGTTCTACTAGTGTAGCCTTATGCTGTGATATGCTGCTAGGTTTTTAGGTTTTGTTTTCCCTTTTATTTCTTGGTTTGATTTTTTTTTTTTAACTATGTTACACTGAGCCTTTTAGAACTGAATTTTAAATTCTTTGAATTTTTGACTATCAATCCATGTTTTTCTTATCTTCTGTTGATTAATTACTATTTGAAAACCAAATTATAGGACAATACATTTTTTATCTCAGTTAAATTTCATTTGGGGCTTTGGTATACAATTCCAGTATGTTTGGTATGTTTTTAATGTTGCTTCTGCTGCCAGTTATGTTATTATTACTTATAGCTTTTTATACCTAAACGTTGTTTCACATTGTAGCGGGGGGAAAAAGTTTTCCTCAGCCCTCTTAGTGTCCCTGGCTGGGGCTGAAAATTAAACTGACAAAGACAGATTAACAGGTGAAAAGCATACAAATTTATTTAATGTAAGTTTTACATCACATGGGAGCCTTCATAAGGAAATGAAGCCCTGAAGAAATGGTTAAACCTGAGCATTTTTATGCTGGGTTTGATGAAGAGTGGATAGTCATGTAGAAAAGTGATAGGTCAAAGAGTATGAGGTAAACGTAGGAAGCTGGGGATACTGAGCATGGCCTGTATGGGTTTTTTTCAGAGTCGCTTTGTCTTTGGAGATACAAGATACTCCTTTCCTCCAGGTATAGGGGAGGGCACCTCTTACATCAGGCTTTCAAGACCTGTTGCAGAAGAGAAGGGAGGGATGAGGTCAGAGTGACCTTCCTTTTTCTACTGTTTTCTCAAACTCCTTCCACTTAAAATATTCAATATGGTGAGGTGCCATATTTGGGGGTAGCTTGTCCTGAATCCCATCAATATGTTTCTCTGCCTTTGCAAACAAAATGTCTTGAGGCAAACAAACCTGGAACATGTCCTACAGTGTGCTGCACTGAAATTAAAATATAACACCTATCAATCCAGTAGATTTACCAAAAAAGAATGTTTTTCATAATCCATTTGGCTCCTGTTTATTACCATTTTTTCTAGCCTAGTTGTTTGCTATTAACTAATGAATAATGTATCCACCAATTATGTTGAAATTTTACAATGAACTTCCCCCTACCTATCTGCTTTTCCTGTTCTGAAAATCAGAATATGTATCTCCTTGACCCTCATGCATAACTTCCATTGTCTCACTTTTCAAAAAAATGTTTACTGTGTATCTATGATCTTATTTAATGTACTTTCATTATCTTAGAACATAATTCACTGAAAGATAAGGTTTGATCTCATTTAATTCAGGTAGTTGCTATTCTACTTTTACTATCTTTTGACTTTTATTGATTTTGAGTTTGTATGAATTATTTGTCATAAATTTCAGAAATTGAATGTGATGTTAATTATTAGAAAGTAGAAAATCAGTACTAAATAAAAGTAAATACAAAAGGTTACCTTTTGTGGGCAAGTGCTCTTCAAAGAGAGCAGTTGAAGATGAATTACTAAGCTTCTTATTATATTAGGGTTCAAATAGTCATTAGCTATTATTTCAGATAAGTGTAGAAATGCTTGATGGTTTAGGACAATCTTTCTTCATTCTTAGTTATCTTAATCACTATGAGTGGTTACAGTAAGAGCAGCCAAATCCTCTAAATTTCTAAAGTATATTCCACAAATGCCTTTACATTAAGATAATCTACGAAGTGGTTTTGCATTCAAATATATTTGGGAAACGCTTTGCTGTATATCCCAGTGTAGGAAATTCATATTTCACTTTAGCATGTTCACTTCTAAGAAGTATTGTTGAACCTAGAATCCCAAAGTGGTAACGAAATCCCTTGCCTTTGTTGCTCCGTATATTTAACACGAGGTGGAACAACATTCTGTGTAGTACTGCAGAAAGCTAAATTTCATGTAGAGAGCTAAATTACATTCATATGTAAATGTGAAGCTACATTTCATGTAGAGTCAGGCTTCGACTCCTACTTCTCTGGGTTCTTCCATCATATTTCCAGGGACTTCTGAATATTTATATTTCTTAATTTTCACCACTCTATTTTTATTATTTATCATCTTTATTGGGTACACAAGTGCAGTGAACAAGATACTATCTTCTTTGATTTGTGTATCTTTCTAATCAATTATTTTTTTAACATATTTACCCAGGCACTGAGTGACAAACTAAACATAATCACCAGGTTTTTGTTTGTTTGTAAATAAAGTTCTTCCTACTGGATAATTTTATTTATACTTAACAATTGTTTCTTTCATTTGTTCTAATGGTGCTCATCATTTTTAACTTTCAATTAAAACTTATTTGATTATTCTAGTACATAATTATATAAAAACACTGTTTCCTGAAATCAGCTTCACATAGTATAATACTTTCTCCAATATCATTGCAGTTAACTTGTGTCTCATACAAGACAAAAATAAAATAGAATAGAGTGGTGATTAATAGTTCGTGTTCAGCAGGCAGCTTATCCGAGATTCTAATTCTGTCTCTGATGTGACTTAACTTCTGTTTTCTCATTTGTTAAATGAAATAATAGTTTCTTTCTCAAAGAGCTGCTACAGAACTTGAAATTAGATAACAAAACACACAAAATATCAGAGTTCCAAGAAAGTGGTAAGCACTTCACTTAGTGTAATTTAAATATGAAGAAATGTGCAGTTTTTGAATGTACGGTTCAATGAATTCTGGTAAATGTATACACCCATATGACACACACCCCTATCAAGACATAGAGCATTTTCATCATCTCAAAAATTTCTCGAGTAACTCTTTCCAGTCTATCCCCACTCTCTCCCTCCAAAACCACTGTTCTCACTTCTGTCACTATATATCAGTTGTGCCTATTCTAGAACTTCATATAAATTGAAGCATACAGTAAGTGCTTTTATTTGACTGCCTTCTTTTGCTCAAAATAATCTTTTAAAAATTCATCCATATTGTTGTATCAGTAATTTATTCCTTTTAATTACTGAACTGCTACCATATGTTTTTGTCATTCATTAGCATTAATAATACTTCCCCCCTAAAATGTATGTAAGAATATGCAAGGTATCATCAATCCTTAGAAATATAGTTTTAAAAAAATCACATATGTGTGTGTTCTGTTTTTTTCTGTTTTGTATATATCTCTGAGTTCAAACATAAATCCACAGTAGCTATTTTTTTAATTGTCTTTTTTTCTTATGATATTATTTAGAATTGTAATCAAAAACTTGTTTTAGCCTCTCATTCATCTTAGACTTCTCTTTTGTTGGAATTTCTAGCCATTCCACTATTTTCTCTGAGTTTTGAAGTGTTCCTGAAGTTTGACCGTATTGAAATATGCTCAGTTTCATCTTTCTTTACTCTTATCAATCCCCAAACCTCATGTAATATTCCTCCAAGATTCAGTCCATGTCTGTATCACCAATTAGACTTCGTTGTTTGGAATTAAGTTAGAGTTGCAGCTTCCATAATTCTCAGCATTGCTTTGTAATAACTGCAATTTGCTGTCGAGGTTACGCCATATTTTCTACCATTGAGAACTTTCACACATCTTTAAGTTTTTGGCATTCAGCTTAAGTTTCCAAAATACAGCGTGCTTTTCCTGGATTTATATTTTAGTGGCCAAACCAGAATATTCTACCAACAAGTATATTTAAATTATTTCAGTTTAAATAGTGTTTAAATAATGTTATTTTAAAGAGTGTTTAGTGATTTGTTTAATGGAAACAATTAATATATTTTAGACTGAATTTCTTTGAAGGCAATACTACATCTTATTCATGTTCATATTCTAAGGCTTTAGCAGGCAGTTACCAGGGTACAATAAATCTTTATTGATTAGCTGATGCAAACAGTGCCTATTAGAATTAATATCATTAAATTAAATTAAAAAGAGATTGTTCAAATCTCCTTTATCCTCTTCACATTCTCCATAATCCTAAATGAGAATATACTATAAATGATGAAGACATTTTTGAGAGCTCAGGATCAGAATTGGAAAAACTTGAATGGAATACTGAAAGAGCCACTGACTGGCTTTGTGTCCTGGACAAACTACTTCATCTCCCTGCACTTCAAGTATTGGTATTATTATTATTATTATTTAGTTTGTGTTTTAACTGCTTTTTTATTGGGGTACAAGTGATACACAATATATATTAGTTTCCAGTGTACAACATAATGATTCAATATTTAGATATGCTGTGAAATGATCACCACAATAAGTCTAGTTTACATCCATCATCATATATAGTTAAAGAATTTTTTTCTTGTGATGAGAACTTTTAAGATTTACTCTTTTAGCAACTTTTAAATACGCAATACAGTATGTTAACTATAGTCACCATGCTGTACATTTCGTCCCTGGACTTATTACTTCTTTTAAATAAACTGCAGATCATCATAATAGCTTTTCATAAAGTTATTATGTGGGTTTAATAAGATAATTCATGTACTGTGTGTTGACCTGGCAAACAAGTGTTCTACATATGTAATTTACTATTATCACTATTACCACTATTGTCGTTATATTTAAAAGAGATCTGAATAAGAGTAATGTCTGGTTGTTTGCATAGATAATTTTTGGATTCAGGAGTAAAGTTTATAAAGACCTAAACCTATGCAGACAGATGTCCTGATTGTTAAACACTGGGTCCTGTAAACACATTGAATTCTTGTCTTGAAACTTAAATATTTGTTGGGAACTGAGCTCCATAGGACTCCTGATTCTTACCTATCAGTCTGAAATGTCAGACCCAGCTGGGTTGGAATAATATATAGCTTGAGACAGTTGTGAATCACTTTAACATTCTAGCAAAAAGGTAAGACAGTTACATGTCTCTTAAAACTTCAAGATGACAAAATCTTACTGCTGCTATATCCCCATACAGTGAAAAACATAGCTGTTATCAAGTTGCATGAAATTAAAAAAAAAACTATAAATTGATCCTTATGGCAAATATAGGCTTTATAATGTAAAAAACAAATATATCTAGGCCTGCATTGGAATTCTGTCTTAGAATTTTTCTATTTATCACTACATGTACAGATACAGGTAGAGCAATTAAGACCATCTTCTACTTCATTCATGATAGTAACAAAGAAGAAGAAAATAAAATTTGTAACAAGGAGATAAAAAATTATTGAAAATCTATTTAAACTAAAAACTTGTTTCTTTTTTTATGTAAAATAGATAGCTAGTAGGAAGCAGCCGCATAGCACAGGGAGATCAGCTTGGTGCTTTGTGACCACCTAGAGGAGTGGGATAGGGAGGGTGGGAGGGAGGGAGATGCAAGAGGGAAGAGATATGGGAACATATGTATATGTATAACTGATTCACTTCGTTATAAAGCAGAAGCTAACACACCATTGTAAAGCAATTATACTCCAATAAAGATGTAAAAAAAACAAAAACTTGTTTCTTTTTTTAAAAGGAAGACCATGGAATTAGTTATACACATTTACACTTTACATTCCATTAGGAGAAATTATGTGTTGAAAAGAAGCTGCATGGATATAGTTCCTGCTCTGTGAATTGACAGTAGATATCTTAAGCTGTTATGTCTTTCTTATAGCAGAGAACAAATACCAAGTATGCCATGGAAACCCCTCATATACATATGTAACAAGATGTAGAGATCCTTTGAGCTTGTGAGACTTCCAAAGACTTCAAAATAAAGCCCAATTAACTGCATATTGGACATTAGGTGGTAACACAAGCTTCATATATTGAGACTTGGGAGAGAAAAGTGATAATCTGTATCATTTTAAGCAAATCTCAAGATATAAGTTAATCAAGAAAAGTCATTGGTCAAAAGTGCCATAATTTCCAAAGGAGGTGGGAGAAGCTGGTTAAGGGCAGACAGCAAGGATTCCTTTTATACAGAATAGGCATCCAAAGCACATTTCACAATTAAATAAGAGGGATTAATGAAGAAAACCAAAAGTTAGGTCAAATTTTAAAAATTATATCAAATTTAGGTGGGATCTGAAACACACACAGACACACACACACACACACACACACACGTTTCCTGGTTACCCCAGATCATGGCAAACCTCGTCCTCTCCAGTTCCATCCCACCCAAACCTTGGACTCCACTCTCCACTTCAGGGTTTGTAGAACTCCAACCTGGAGATTCAGCTTCATCGCTCAGTTTGGAGCCAATCTTGCCTGAGGGTGTAAGAGTTTCCTCTGAAGCGCATGAAGTTTGGGGTGAGTTTTACTGTCCTCGAAGCAGTGTTGTATGATTCCTGAGACACACCATACTGACCAAACTCCAGCTGTCAAACTCTCACCTTACTTTATTGGTTCATTTAGCAGGACTTTTGTCATAGTTTTGGGTCAGGGGATGATATGCTCATTTCCCTGGGATTTTTGAAGCGAACTTTTAAAATAAAGAAATTATTTCAAGAGGAAATTGGACCCTGCTTTGTGACACCTCCACTTAACTTGTCTGGAGTCCTGACTCAACATTAAATCAACCTTGCTTTTAGTATGGGTTGTTGTCTGACCCTTGAATGCAGATTTCTATTTTCTATCTCTTTTCCAGTAACAGGATTCACATTCTTATAATCTTCCCAGTTGTCTCATCTTTCAAAGAACAGACCCTCCTTTACTTCCTAAGGCCAAGAAATTGTGAACCTCCATCAGCCCAGTATCAGGCACTTTTGACCTAACAATTGAAATTACTTCCCGTCTTAGTTATCTTGGGGAAATGCCTATGGTATGGTTGGCTATTTTTAAAATTTCCTTTCTATCAGTGCATTTCTGAACCTGTGTATGTGTGTCCGTATGGATGTCTGTGGTTTACTCTGCTTCTGATTCTTTGAGGTTCCTGTATCTATTAGTTTATACTTTCCCAAATCTGTGAATGTTTTGGTATCATTTCCTGAATTTTTTTCTCTCTTACCCTGCCTTCCTCTTTTCTCTGGGTATCCAATTATATATATTCTAGACTTTTTAATATCATACAGTTCACTAAGGTATACTGTTCACTTATTCAGTCTTCCCCCCCCCCAATCTGTGCTTCATTTTGAATAATTTTTATCGCTATGTCTTCATCTCCCTTGATCTTTTCTTGTGCAGGTCTATTATGCTGTAATTCAATCTAGTGAAATTTTTGCTTTAAGTGTTGTAATTTTTATTTCTGAAAATTTGAGTCTTTTTTACGTCATCCATTTACCTCCTCATTATGTTCCTTAAAATTCCTGAACATATTTATAACAGTAGTAGAGATGTAGCAAAGGACAATTAGCTTACCAAGTTGATTTAATATAGATGGAATTTGGAAACCAGTAGAGTGTTTATGAAATAATCTAGGAGAGAATAATGTCTTGTAGTACAAGGAGGAGTAGGAGAGAAAAGAAGGGAGTAGTATGAAGAGAGACAAGGAAAGTAGATTCTATATGAGTAGATAATTAATAGTGTGAAGATCAAAGGAGAAGAAAAACTCACCACTGATTCTCAAGTTTTAAACCTGAGTAATAGCAAAAAGGCTGATTATCTATCTATCTATCTATCTATCTATCTATCTATTTATCTATGTAGGAAAGCCAAGAGGAGAAGTAACTGTAGTAGGAAAGATAATGAGTTTTAACATTTGGAACGCTGTTCAAGAAGCAGGAACATAAAATAAGCCTTTGGAAACTTGAGTCAAAAGAGAGAACCTTTGGTTACACTATATTTAGCGTTCAAGAAAAACTGCAGAATACACAAACCAATTTTTTTATGAATGGGATATAGTATGTTTGTAGACATTTTGGATCAAAATCTGTGTATAAAAATAATGACAGAAACAGATGATTTTATATAATTTTCTAAAAGCTTCCTGAAATTGGAATTAATGACTAAACGGTAACAATCTCAAAAAAGACAAAAAGGTTTGAGTAAGACGACGACATGCTTATTTGGTTTCCAATTGTGTAAAAGTTAATTATTTGACAGCTGGGTCTATTTTCAAACACACAGAGTTTATTCTTTCCTCCCAGTGGAAAAGAAAACACATGTTAATAAGAAAATAATATATAAAATGCTATTTACATTGCTACTCCAAATATCCTATTGTTTAATAGGTGATTTTGTTTTTAAGCAAACCTATTTGGCAAGTTGTCAGAAGTGTAATAATATCCTACTATTTTAAAGCCCTATTTATACATAGGACATTTCTATTTTTTATTTCTCCATCTAAGTGGAGTCTTGATGTAATATAATGTTATGGGAGTGAAAAAAACAACTTCTACCCCTGGTGTTTGCTCAAGAAAAGAGGAAAATAAACCTTCTTTCCACGCATGGCCAACACACACATACACTTAAGGAAAGAAGCACAGGGGCCCTGACCCTCAATTTTGCCTAAGAAATTTATCTGAGACCTGGGAGTTTCTGCAAGAAAAACTGCCATTTCAAAGGCTCTGTGTATTGCTAAAGATGGAGTCATGAAATCATTTTTGATGGTAGAAAAAGCTTTTCTTTAGGAAAATACAGTTTAAAAGGCCTTGAGTCAGATCAAGCAAAAGAAAAATCCAAAATGGCAAAGTTTCGGAACAACAGGGAGCTTAGAAGGCTCTGAATACTAATGCAACGTGGTTATGTTATTTGAAGAATTTTTTAAAGGATATTTTTAGTTTTCCTTGGTGTCTGAGAGACCAGCTAATTGACAGAATCTGGAAGTGGATTAAAGAGGATACGAAAGAAATGATTATTTGCCTCTTGCTTCCTAGGAAAGGAGTTCTCAAACAAGAAGCCAAGGCTCGGGGCGGGGTGCGGGGAACCCGAAAATCTGCCAGTTAGGAATTCCCTATGCCAGACTTTGTAAATATTATTATCTAATATACAAAGTATCTTGGCCTTCCATTCTGTAATTACTCTTTTACCTCCATCCTTTAATAAAAGTGTGATAATCACTGAAACTCTAGTAGTTTAGTTTAGTTTAAGTATCACCATAGGAAGTGGAAAGAGGAATGTGTTCATTTGGAGATATGGAAAGGCTAGAAAGAAACAGAAATCCAAGTCAATTACATGAAACAATACTTTTCAAACATTGCACAACAGAGAGCACAGGATTGTGACAGTTGAGATAAGAAACCAAACAATGCATATGAAAAAGCAAAGGATGTAGAAATGCCAAAATGACTTCAAAAATGCAAAATGCGTAGGAATCACACACCCTGATAATAAGATCTACTATAAAACTGCAGTAAATAAGAACTTTCAAAGATAAGCACAAATGTCAATGAAACAGAATAGTCTAAAAGTCGATCTATACACATATCGTCAATTACTTTTTGACAAAGGTACAAAGGCAATATAATGGAGAAAACATAGTCTTTTCAGTAATAGTGCTAGAACTACTGGACATCCATGTGCAAAAAAATTGTTTTGAACTTCACCTCATATTAAACGCAAAAATTAACTCAAAATCAGTGGTAGGTACAAATGTAAAACTAAAAACTATAAGGCTCTTAGAAGAAAGCATAAGAGAAAATAATCGTGACTTTGAGTTAGGCAAGATGTCTTGGACAGATCTCAAAAAGCACAATCCATGAAAGAAAAAGAAAGATTAGTTAGACTTTTAAATTACAAAATTAAACTGCAATTTAAAAATCAAATTAAAAATGTAATTCTATTTTTTATTTTTTAATTAAAAAATTCTTCTCTGTGAGAACCTATGAGAAAATATAAAAATAAACTACTGACTGGGAGAAATATTTGGAAAATACATATCTGATTGTGACAGTTTCATGTGTCAATGTGACTAGGCTATAGTATCTAGCTATTTAATTAAATAATTTATGTAAAGGAGATTATCTTTGATAATCAGGGTGTGGCCTCATCCAATCGGTTGAAAGGCTCTAAAAGCAAAACTGAGGTTTCCCTGAAGAAAATATTCTGCCTGTGGAAGAATAAATGCCACCTCCAACTTTGTTCTCCTTCAATATCACGTTGGCTATTCTGGGTCTTTCACCTTTCCTTGTAAACTTGGCAATCAATTTGTCAGTATCCACAGAATAATGTGCTGGGATTTTGATTGAGATTGCATTGAATCTATAGATTAAGTCGGGAAGAACTGAGATCTTGACAATATTGCATCTTCCTATCCCTGAACATGGAATACCTGTCTATTTATTTTGTTTTTTAAAGTTTTGTTCATCAGAGTTTTGTAGTTTTCCTCATGTAGATCCTGTATATATTTTGTTAGACTGATTACCTAAGTATTTCATTTTGTGGGGTGCTAGTGCAAATGTTATTGTGTTTTAATTTCATATTTCCTACCTTGTTTCCTGCAACCTTAGTATTAATTGCTTATTAGTTCCAGGAGTTTTTTGGTTGATTCCTTCAGATTTTCTACATAGATAATCATTTCATCTGTGAACAAAGATAGTTATATTTCTTCCATTTCAACCTATATAGCCTTTATTTCCTTTTCTTGTCTTACTGTTTTAACTAGAGCTTCCAATACATTGTTGAGAAGGAGTGGTGAAAGGAGATATCCTTGTTTTGTACCTGATCTTAGTGGGAAAGCTTTGAGTTTCTCACCGTTAACCATGATGTTAGCTGTAGGTTTTTTTGTAGATATTCTTTCTCAAATTGATGAAATTTCCCCCTCTCTCTTCCTAGCTTACTGAGTTTTTATCATGAATGGTTGTTGGATTTTGTCAAATGCTTTTTCTGCATCTACTGATATGATAATGTAACTTAAGCTTGTTGATGGGATGGATTCCATTACTTAATTTTCAAATGTTGATCCAGCCTTACATACTGGATCCCCCTGGAGTTTTTAAGCCTCAGAGTTTTCCACACTGAGCCCCCAGCTCAGTTACATCAATTATAGTTCAAGTTTTCTCATCCTGGAAATTTTTTTTGCCATTATTTTGGTAGTGGTTACATACATTGAATTATACACTTAAAATTGATGAGGGCTTTTGTAAATTGTACTTCAATAAGCTTGACTTTGAAAAACAAAACAGAAAACTATCTGAGAAATCTGGAGAATGCAGAAGTGAAAAGAAAATTTCAAGTTATTCTTAGCTCCATGATCTACTAGTTTGGGTATGATTTATGTACACACCAAGATTAATTTTTAAAAAATAAAAAATTCCCTCAAATGAATAATTCTTATTTGTATTCCTTTATTTAAATATAAATATGCTTCTTCTAAATACTTATGCCACCCAATGTCAACAATTTTAGTATAAATTTTAGTATAATTGTACTATGATAATTAAGTTGTTCAATGGCCAAGCCAAAGAATAAAAAATAAAGGTGAGATATTTATGTTCCATTCTGATTTTAAAAATGGAATTATCTTATATTCCTTTCCAATTTGAATTAAACATGCAATACTAAATTATGCAGAAAAGGAAAAACATTTCCCTTTCAATCTCTTCAATTAGAAAATTACTGCAATAATACCATGGTTAAGAGTATAGACCTCAGAGCCAAATATGTGAGTTCGAACTTACTTCTATGGCTTATTAGCTGTGTGACCTAGGGCAGATTCCTTAAATTTTCTGTATGTCAGCTTCTTTACCTGCAAAATTGATACAGTGCTTATCTCATAGGGTTGTCATATTGGCTAAATGAATTAACACTGTAAAACACTAGAAATTGCTCCTATTACAGTAAGCATTAAACAAATGTAGCTACTATTATTACTTACTATCTTCCACTGTCTTTGGACAATTAAAGGTGTAGTCATTAAAAATCCAAGAATAAAAATAAATAGAAATGCAAAGAAATACTGTGATAAAAGTGGCTGTGACAGAAACAAAATCTACTATTTTGAGGTAAGTTATTCAACTCTCAATGTTACATTTATTCTTCTGCATGTTTCAACTTTCTTTCTGGCATATAAATATTCACATTTTAATATTCTTCACTGTCTTATATTTCTAAAGTTTTCTTTTAAAGTATATCCTAGAGACTTGGATATATCAGGGTACAATTTTCATAAAGAGAACAGTTCTGCCTCATTAGTTTGAATAGAACGAAAAAGATTTGAATCACAGGTAGGAGGTTTGAAAATCATCTACTAAACTTCTGTAACTACTAATAAGTTTTTTCTTCATGAAGACAGAATCTTAAAGACATAATAAATTTCTGGCTTGGACTCAAAAGGTTCAAGAAAACTGTGTTAGTATAGAAAACAATGGTTCTTAGACTTGCCTCGCAATCACATCATCTTACCAAAAGACAAAGATATAAATGAACTGAAATTGTCTTTTATTTTTTAAATTTTGGGAGCAATACATACATACTTTCTGATGTTTCTAATAGTAGAGATAATATTTCTATATGCTGCATATTAAAGTGCTCTGGAACTAGAAAAAAAGAACTTCTAAAAATGATAACAGGGCTTCCCTGGTGGCACAGTGGTTAAGAATCTGCCTGCCAATTCAGGGGACATGGGTTTGAGCCCTGGTCTGGGAAGATCCCACATGCCGCGGAGCAACTAAGCCCATGCACCACAACTACTGAGCCTGTGCTCTAGAGCCCACAAGCCACAACTACTGAGCCTGTGTGCCACAACTACTGAAGCCCGCATGCCTAGAGCCCGTGCTCTGCAACAAGACAAGCCACCGCAATGAGAAGCCCGCACACTACGACAAAGAATAGTCCCCACTCCCGACAAATAGAGAAAGCCTGCACGCAGCAACGAAGAACCAACGTAGCCAAAAATAAATAAATAAAATAAAATAAATTTATTTAAAAAATGATAACAGATTGAATTCTGGGATATAACTTTGAAATACAGGGATTAGTTATTTCATATCATCACCACAGCATAATGAAATTTTGAAATTATTTTGTTTCCACAGTATCTCACAAATACCAGGAAATAAAGACTTTACCCCCACCCACACAGAAAGATATAAACAGTGAGATGGAATGACAGAAGTGAGGAAACGAGAACAAAATGATACGTAAACTCTTACAAAAAATGATAAGCAAAAATTTTTGTAGTCCATCTATCAGTTTGCATTTGTATAATTAAAGATTTTAATGCCACAGATTAGGACATCATTTGGAGAGAGATATATATATATATGCGATATATATATATAAATAGAAGATACATACATAGGTGATATAATATATATATATGATATCTATATTATATATATATAGGAAACATATATATGCTCTGAACCATCCATCAGGACCTCAAGACCATACTGATATGATGAATTTCATCCATACTGATCAGTGAATTTCACAGACATAGAAGTCACAAGAGTGGAAAGGGGTTTTGGCATTTATTTTCGATGCTCTTAAATTCTACTTCTTTTTCATTCTATTGCCTATTATTTTTGTAATGGCTGGCACTCTTAAGTGATTTTGTGACCTTTCACTTAAAAAAAAAGATATCTGCTCTCCATCTTCAGGTTTAGATAATCCAATGTTTAAATGATATAAAATATAAACCAGAAAGTTCCTCTTCCAGTTGATCACTGAATCCAAAGGAAATAAATACTAGTGACACTATATAGCACACTGTACTAACTTGTGCAAGGCTTATTTTTCCAAAAGGGTCATATATCCAGAATATAGCTTAGAAATATGAAAATATTTTGAAAGCTTCTGAGCATTTGAAATCAATGTCATACATTCAATATCCTTAACATAAAGAAAATCCTCTCAGACTATCACTCATAACATTTCTTTTTTCTTTAAATATTTTTCTATAATATTTGGTTTTCAGATCACTTTAGTTAGGAATTTTAGGAAATCATGAAGCTGAAGCTCAAAAATCAGCATAATAACTGCTAAACTGAAAGTGCATGAGATATCAGAAAACAATTTTAATATTTTGAGGAAAAAAACAATATAGAAGAGCAATATGGGTAAATTTTGGATGGGGATAATGAGTCACGTGTATTCCACCCCCTACCAACCGACCTCCCCAGGTTATGGCTGCCTTTTAGCAATGCTTTTAACAACAGTAAAATAATTGATGTACATCTTTATATCCTTCATTTTTTATAAACAGTTCATAATTAATTTTGATATGTTTTTGAAGTCATCACAGTATTGTTGAAATGCCTCTTAGAAAGATTTTTTTTAATCTAAGACTTTGGTAATTAAAGGGTAAATTTGAATTAGCTAGATAATTCACTTGGTCTAGAGTGGAAGCACTCCCTTCCTTGTGGGTTTGATATTATAGAACATTTCATGTTGCCTGGTTATTGCTGAGAAATGATGTATATGATAATATCATTACATGTATTAGATACAGTGCACTAAAGGAGTATTTTAGGAAATAGCACCATGGCTGGAAGCAATGTCAGCAGCTTAGAAATACTTTAATCCTCGTATCTTTGTCTTCCACGCAAAGCAAACAAAAATATCAAAGCCTTTAAAAATTATTCTTGTGTGTGTTTGCCAAATGGCATGTTGTTTGTGTCCTTTGTTCTCTGATGCAGCCGATGCCATAGAATCATTTGATGATATTTCGTGATGCTGTCTAGTCCAACTCTCTCAGTAGATAAATGAGGGAAAAGATCCAGAGAACTCAGGATACGTTTCCATACACTTATCAACTCTGGATAGAGCCCCAATTTAACTTTCTTCATTTCCAGCTTTTTTGTTTTTCTATTTTACTGTGACTCTAAGTAAAAGCAGAACCTTTGAAGAGACATATCCAGTTGATATGCGTCCACAGGGCTGAGATACCCTAGAAACAGATTCTTTGCTTCCCCTGGGATAAAAGCCTCCTTCCTTTGATCTGAATTAAGTCCTTTTCATCTGCTCCAAACTAGACTAGACTTGACTTCTTGGTTTTATTCAATTCAAAGCTGCATATCTTAAGCTACATTACTAGCCAGAGTTCTTAGTGATTTCTTTATCTGCCCAGGACCAGAGTTGCTAGTTTAGGATGCAGAATCTCTTACAATAATATAGCTAGCAGCATCGGGCAGTTAATATGTGTCCTGAGTAATTTTCATGTATTAACACATTTAATCATCTCCTCTGGAACTATTATTACCCCCTTTTTAGCACATTAGGAAACTTAAGCATAGGGAGAGATTAAATAAATTGACCAAAATCACATCACTACTATGAGGATAAACTTGGATTTGTATACAGGCAGGCAGGCTTCAAAAGCCACTCATTTTAACCACTACCCCAAACAACCATTCAAAGGCTTATGGCTGAATCTTTAATGATCCCACTACAGCTAGGAGGTAAATTTCTACGTTTTTTTTGTTTTTTTTTAATTTAAATTTATTTATTTATTTTTGTCTGCGTTGGGTCTTCGTTGTTGCACGCGGGCTTTCTCTAGTTGCGGCGAGCAGGGGCTACTCTTCGTTGTGGTGCGTGGGCTTCTCATTGCAGTGGGTTCTACTGTTGCGGAGCACGGGCTCTAGGTGCACAGGCTTCAGTAGTTGTGACTCGCGGGTTCTAGAGCGCAGGCTCAGTAGTTGTGGTGCATGGGCTTAGTTGCTCCGCGGCATGTGGGATCTTCCTGGACCAGGGCTCGAACCCGTGTCCCCTGCATTGGCAGGCGGATTCTTAACCACTGCGCCACCAGGCAAGTCCCAAATTTCTATAATTTTTAAGGAAAAAATTAATTAAACTAAGTATTTACTACTGGAAGGAGAAGTCATTTTTATGTGAGTAAAGTCCTTGTCTGTTTTTCTCTCCATGTCAGCTGTTGATTCATTTGATCAGTACTGGAAAAATTAGCAACAACTAAAATGGACAAAAACCCACTCTAGCAGAGCCCAACATACAGAAACAACAAAACAAATAAGTATGCATGCCAGGTGGTAAGAAGTACCACAAAGGAGAGAGTCAATTTTACTCGAGGAATCAGGAAAGCCTTATCTGTATTTGAGATATCCTAGTTACTTAATAATTCTTGGCTACGTGACTGTATTAGTAACAGTGTCTGATATTTACTACAACTCTGACCTACCAATTACATTAGTCTTATATAGCCCTGGTTTGGCCACAGAAAGGAGATCACACTGACCTGCTTGCCTTTACATGTAGTGCCTTGCTCTCCTTGAACTGGCTGGAGTCACCTTCTCTCGGGGCAAACCCTATCATCTAGTGCTGCTGACATATGGTCCTATGATCACATCCTGCCACCAGGCCTTCAGTTTTGAGCCAGTTATCTTTAAAACCCCAGTTCTCTGACGGTCCACCTACCCTTTCAGCTTCTTTCTGTTGTGTCATAGTAGGTGGGGAGGTGGCCCATAGGAGGCTCCAAATCACCCATATACAAAAAAAAACAACAATAAGCCATGTCAGCAATTGTGAAGAAAAACGAAGGAATTTGTGCTATATCCTGATAAAGATTTGGGTTACACAAGTGTATGCATTTCTCAAAATTTAGTAAGTATCCACTTAAAATCTATGCACTTCATTGTGCATGACTGTTACCGCAAAAGAAATATGAACTTCAAACAAATAAGGATATTTATGTTGAAATATTTAGAGGAGAATTGTACAGAAGTCTGCAATTCACTTTGCAATGCATCAACAAACAAATGGGCTGATGGTTGGATAAAGTAATGAATAGATGATAAATATAGTCAAATGTTAATGATACAATCCATGGAGGAGGTATGTAGATGTTTAATAAAACTCTTTCAATTTTGTCCTAAATTTGAAAATTTTCATAATAAAATGTTGGAGGGGTTGCTAAGCCACAGAGAGCCAGTATATTATCCCAGGGATAATTAACTGAATATTTTTTACATATAACATTGCGTATATTTAAGGTATACACGTGTTACTTTGATACATTTATATATTATAATATGATTGCCATTACAGTGATATTTATATCACATTACATGATTATAGTACAATACTGTTGTCTATATCAGGAATTTTTAACTTAATATAATTGTACCCTAAGGGGTTTACGGCTAGAATTCAGGAGGTCTGTACACTTGGATTAGAAAAAATCCTACATTTTTATTTTCACAAATATCCAACTGCAATTTGGCATTTTCTTTGGTTATGAATTTAGACAACATCCTATAGTAGCTTTGACAGTACCTATGAGTTTTCACCAAGAGATTTAATTTTTACATTACATTAAAATTAGTTCACATAACTAGAATTATTGTTTATACCCATCACTATTTTGAAATTACAGAGATTTTTAGATTCTCTACTAGTTCTTATTATTTAATGTCATAATAAAAGCAAATATAGGACTTCCCTGGTGGCGCAGTGGTTAAGAATCCGCCTGTCAACGCAGGGGACCTGGGTTTGAGCCCTGGTCCAGGAAGATCCCACATGCCGTTGAGCAACTAAGCCCGTATGCCACAACTACTGAAGCCTGCGTTCCGCAACAAGGGAAGCCACTGCAATGAGAAGCCCGCGCACTGCGACCAAGAGTAGCCCCGCTCACCGCAACTAGAGAAAGCCCGCATGCAGCAACAAAGACCTAACGCATCCAAAAAATGAAGAAAGAAATTTTTTTAAAAAAGCAAATATGTTACAATATCACAATATGCTTTAAATTATTTTGACAATAGTAGTTTAAAATATAATTGATTTCCTTGGTAATCCCATATATTATATTTTATATATTTAAAAATATTATTTTGAGAAGGAGCTCACTGGCACCAGACTGTCTCTGTGACACAAAAATGTTTAAGACCCTCTGACATCTTCTTCCATGCTCTGCTATGCTTTCCAGGATGTGGCAAATGTGGCACCATATAGGATGTGGGGCTTGTATGGAAGCTTTGCAGCATCCCCCAGTCTAGGCCTGGAAATGATGATCCCAAGCCCTAAAGACACCGTTACCTTATTGTTCAAACTCAAGTTGTAGAACTAGTCAAAACTCTTTTCACTTTATCACTTATGTCTCTCTCTTCTTCATGCAGTACTTGAGGGACAAACTTGTACTAAAAAAAAAAAAAATTCTTGCTTACCTGGAAGTCAAATTTAACTACGTATCCTATATTTTATCTGGCCACTTTGGTCATGGGACCCAGAAGTATTCCCATGGACATTTAAATCAAAAATACAAACCCCAGCAGGTGACATGTAAGTAGGACTGGGTGAGTTTCAATCTGGTAATTGAAATCCGGGAACTGCCACCAGCTAGGTTCGCTGGTTAGCACCGATCACTATTTCCTTAAATTCACAGTTGCTCCATTATGTGGATTCACTGTGGATTGACGTTTTTGTACCTTACTCATTGCATTATGATAAAGCTTTACTGTTGCTCATTTCTTTATAATCATTGTCTCATTTAAACCTCACAAGATCAAGGCGAGTGGGCATGTTTCCCCCAGTTTAGAGAGGTCAATAAACTTGTCCTAATTCACACACCTATTCATTGTCAGAGGCAAGGATTTAACCAGATTTCAGTCTGGTTCATGCTTCTCCACATACTATGATGTTTCTCATGTTAAGTCAGAAAATGTCAGAAGCAGAGCACGTTATGCTAGGTGCATTAGAGAATTTCATATTTTAATGGAGCGAAATAATAGGGCAGAGTTTAAGAATATTTACAAATGTGTAGTCCTGCTGGAACTAAAAAATATTTTAAATAAAATTGTCTCTTTTGTTTAAACATCAAAACAGATTGTATTGAAAAAGCAACATTTTTCCCCCTAGCATTAGAAAATGCTATGAGAGAGAGATGTGATAAAAATCAACAAAGATAAAAATGTGTACAATTTTGTTTTTAAATTAAGTGTGATTAAAACATCGAAAATCCCAACATAACAACAGTGGATGGAAAATCCTAATATTTGGCATGCAAAATAATGACAGAGCAGAAAGCAGTGATTATAATTCGAGAACAGCAAATAATACACAAAAAGTAAGTAAATGCAGACCATGGTATTTAACCAATGAAAACATAGCTGAACGGATGCACATGTAACGTCTTCCTTGTACGTTAGAAAATATAAATATGAGCTATATCTTCTTTTATGAATGTCCTTGAGGGTAACCAAAACTGTTGGTGACCTTAAAGGGGATGAGAGAATATAAAAACAAAGTGTAATTATGCTTGCTAAGTAGAAGGACAATTACTCTGTACTTTTAGTTGTATCATGCTATTATAGTAAACACTCTACTTTTATTTATAAAGGAAAAAATCTCTAGAGACTAAAGGAGCCTTTCAAAAAAGATACTTTGCAATTCCAGACAAATACCAAAGGAGTTTCCTTACTGTGTACAACGTAACTGCTTTTGTAAAGATTGGCTATTGACTATGTGTGTGTGTGTGTGTGTGAATTAAATCATATTTTAAATAAATTAGTGGAGGTCTTTTAAAGAACCGCTTATTATATCTGTTCAAAAGTATATTGCTGCTTTATAACGTGAATAAACACCTAATAATTTGGCTCTACAGATTTTGGATTTTAAAAACTGCCTTTTAAAGTGCAAGACAAACATTTGTAGTATTGTTTTCCTTTTTGCTAATTCATGTATGTCCTTTGTGTAGCATATATTTTAATGTGTACATATTCATCATTATATAACAAAAGATGGGGCAAACTATATTTATATATTACAACTATATGAATAACTACTATCGTTGTAGTTATATAGCATTTGTTATAGAGGTGTGAATAAACAACCAGATGGCCTTTTTTTTTTTAATGTATAGCACACCCTCCCCCAATTCTGAATAGTAGAATTTTCACAGCAGTTGTTTCTGTATTTGTTTTGTTAAGTTGACTCTGGATACGCCAAGTATTTTCTTAGGTGCTAGATAAGGACAAAGCCAAACAAAAGATTCAAAATGAAAAAAAGGCAATCCACCAACTTATTGATTTTTCTCCATGACATCAAATAATGTATTTGCCTATATCATGTTCTATGAAATGACTCCTCGGGATGCTCTTCCTTCGCTTCTGACACCTCTGACACCTCTGACTGGGTGTGCACCTCTTCCTCAAAATACTACCATCCCAACAACGGGCCTGTGTGAAACATGAGAGACACAGCCTGAAAAACCATAGGTAGTTTATGTAATGCAGCCCTTATACATCTGACTCCTGTTAACGCTGATTGATATACCTGGCTCTTCACTTTTGCATTCTGTGACTTGGACTCTGAAAATTTAAATTATAGATTAACGTAAAAATTCTCAAGACAGGTTACACATTGGAATCACAAGAAACCTATCTGCCTGAGTTGCTCTCTGACATACAAAAGAGAAAAGCCAAGTATGGGGCCCTGGTTATAAAGCTCTACAGATGTACTCAGTGTGTGCTCATGACTGAAAGATAGCTCTAGACTTGTATTTTTTGGTTCCCTTTCCTCTTTTCTTTTCCTCTCCCCTGACGTCTGGCCTTTAACTTTAGATATAGACCGTATGTCAAATATCCCTGAGTTTCGATGGGTGAACTATTTACTTGTTTGGGCCTTGTTAAATTAGCTAGTTAATTTATTTGGGGTTTAGTTTCTCTTTTCTCTCCATGGCCCACATCTGTGTGTTGTTCTCCCAAAGCCTAGTTTCCATGCTCAAAGAAAAAAAGCTTTCATTCTGCAGGATATTTTGTTGTATCACAAAATAAAATAATACCCTGGATGTTCTATCATCTCAAAAGTAGGAAAACAAACAAACAAAAGCTTGATATTTGTCTTGAGGGTTTGTTGTTGTTATTTTAATTATTTATAATTAAGCATTCTATAAATACACAAGAATCTCACAGACAGTATCTTAAAAATCAAATTCTAGCTATCAATCCTTTCAGCCACTGGGCATGGCAATATTGCTAAGTAATGCTAGGTATCATTTAAACATATGAAGGATTTTAGTGATAGTTTTAGGTAGAAGTTTTGAGTCAGAATGCTTGCGGCTGGCAAAAGATCTACTATGCTATTCAGGTGTGACCCTAACACCTTTAAATCCCAAGGCCTGGCTCACATTATTGACTCATTGTTCCAAAGGCATAAAGGCATTCAATATTAAGAGCATTAATATTTTATTTTTTGCCTCCCAGCTAAAGCATTTCTCCTACCACTGTACATCATAAAGTCATGCTGATAAAGGGTGGACAGGTGTAGGCATATTATTCGGTTCACTTATTCCTAGTTAATTACCTTTATGGTTCAAATACCAAGTGATAATAGGAAAGCGTGATAAATAGCTCTCCATTAAAATGCTTGGATTACTATAAAAAATGACCTGCTTTCTGCCAGCCAATTCTCAGCAAATTATTTATCCCCATAGTATATTGTCTCCAAAACAAGACACATCAATAGATATTTTTCCCCTATCAGAGGGATATGTGATAGTGCCTCAAGCTAGTTAGGACATGCCAATAAAATATTTGCTACAACAAGCATTTTAATGTGTAATTTACTTTTAATTATTCATTTATTTAGGAAAATAAGTTTAAGATTAAATTCCTACATGCCTTTTACTTTAAATTAATATATTATAAAAGTATAGAAAATATGTCTGTCCAGTAAAATTTATTAATATTGATAAAAATGCTAGATTTGTTGTGTCGATACATTTTTAAATATTTTCATAATGGTTTCCATGTGACTAGAATTAGGGTTAATCATAGCATGTGTAAAGTCCTAAAGAATTAGAATGGTCTTCTTGAAAAACGGACACTAATCAATTTCTGAGAATTTTGAAGGACAAGATATGAGTTGTCTTGTGGTAGGCAGAATAGTGGCCCCTTAAATATTTCCATGTCCTCATCCCCAGAATCTGTCAATATGTCACGTTACATGGGAGAGGGGAATTAAGGTTGTTAATCAGCTGACCTTAAGACAGGCAGATCAGCCTGTATTATCCAGGTGAGCCCAGTGGCATCACAAAGGTCTTTAGAAGTAAAATCGGAAGGCAGGAGAGGAGAGCTATAAAGGGAGATATTAGGGATCAGAGAGGTGTGACACAGTTGCCTTGGAAAATACAGGAAAGGAAACATAGGACAAGAAATATGGCTTGTCTCTAAAAGATGGAAAAGGGAAAGAAATATATTCTCTTCTTGAGCCTCCAGAAGGAACACAGCCCCGCTGAAACCTTGATTTTTAGCCCAATGTAACTTGTGCCACACTTGATTACAGAACTGTAAGACCATACATTTTTATTGTTTATAAACTGACAAGTTTGTAGTAATTTGTTGAAGAATGCATGTATGTTACTTTTCAAAAAGATATCATTATTCTCCTTTCTATTAGCCACTGAGTTGGAAATACAGGCATACCTCAGAGATATTGGGTTCAGTTCCAAACCATCACAATAAAGCAAATATTGCAATAGAGCAAGTCGCATGAATTTTTTGGTATCCAAGCACATATAAAAGTTATGTTTACACTATACTACAGTCTATTAAGTGTGCAATAGCATTGTGCTAAAAAAACAATATACATACCTTAATTTTAACATACTTTACTGCTAAAAATGCTAACCATCACCTGAGCCTTGAGTGAGTCATGATTATTTTGCAGTAGTAACATCAAAAGATCACTGATCACAGATGACCATAACAAATAAAATAATAATGGAAAAGTTTTAAATATTGGGAGAATTACCAAAATGTGGCACAGAGACACGAAGTAAGCAAATGCTATTGGAAAAATGGTGCCAACAGACTTGCTCAACAGAGGGTTGCCACAAACCTTCAATTTGTAAAATACACAGTATCTGTGAAGCAAAATAAAGCAAAGTGCAGTAAAACAAAGTACAATTAAACGAGATATGCCTGAATGTCCAAGGTAAGCAGAGGACAAACTGGGTCCTTAAATAAGTGATAGTTACTAGAATAGGGCATAGCTCTTTGAGATGAGCAGTAAGCTATATTTTACAAGTGTTTTTAAAAAAGCATCAGAGCTTTCACTTCTGAGTAGTATATAAAAATTCTCAAGAAACAATTACTCCCATTTTAAGAGCAAGTGAACTGAATAAATTAGACATACATAATTCTTAAGCCTGCAGGAGAGCTGAGGATGCAAATAAATCCAAATAGACTAAATTCCAGAAAGTTCTTAGAAAAGAAGAGGTACATATCATCTGCTTTCACCTTGATGGAGCAGTGGGAGGAGAAAAAATCTTCTATAAAGGGAGTTAAGGAGAAATGAGCCAGTTTTTAAACAAACTTTTAATGGGTGTGAGTGGGATAACAGGATGGATTAGAATCCTGCAGTACTCCAGTGGCAGAGTGAGCCTGCCCTGCCCTGCCAAACCTTTCCTACAAACTTTCACTGAGTGCACTACTACTCCCCAGAGCAAGGAAGGAGAGCTGAGAGAGAGAATCCCTGAGGTGTTCAGGCAGCAGTCATCTGAAGGCTGAGCTTAGAGCCAGAGAAATGGGAGAATTCACTCCAAGACAACGCAAATCTTTATCAAGTGAACTGCAGCTGCCTTCCACAAACTGAGAGCAGGGAGGGCACTGGTTAAAAATTCTCTCAAGGCACCAGAGGCCTTGTGAGGCCGGACACCAGCTGCTGAAAGCTGAGGGCAGGGCAGGAGAGCTGGAGAATTCCCGCTGAGTCTACCTCAGTAGCCCTCTGGAGACGGGGGATGAGCAGCAGGGCTGAGAGAGATAACCGGATGGTGTAGAAAGTTTCTGATAAGTAGCAGCAAGCAAAGAGAAACTTAAAGGAACTAGAAATCCGGCAACAAAGCCACAAAACAGACAGTGATCCCTCCCCATTTGGAAAGATGGTAGTCAGCCTGAAAAGCTTAACAAGAAGTCCACTGTCTTACCATTGTTCAGATCACAAATGTTGCTGAAATAAAGTTCATGATCCCTGCCTCGAAATACTGAAAGCCAGTGATGAACTGAATCTAACTAAAGTTGACATAAAGTTCAAACCCCACTCAATAACTGATTAAGTTGAATTTGTTCTCCCATCTATTGATTCAAGATAAGAGGCATATCCAATGTTGGGGTTAAATAGTATTATTTCAGTCCGTATTGTCCTTTCATGCACAATGTCTGGCATACAGTAAGGAATTCTATAAAGCAAGAATAAAGAAATGACCTGTGATCAAGAGAGGAAATATTCCATATAAGCAGACACAAAGATGGCCCAAATGCTAGAATTGCTAATCAATGACTTTAAAATAACTAGGATAACTAGGCTAAAGGATATAATGCAAAAGGACAGCAACATGTGAGAACAAGTGTAGAAATTCACTAAAGCCAGGAAAACTATAAATTATAAACATTTACAAGAAATGGAAGATAATAAGGAAATGTATAATACCATGAACAAAGAATTCATTCAATGAACTTCACAACAGACTCTATGCAGCTAAGAAAAAGACGGGTCATTCTGAAAGAAAACAGAAGACATTATCCAAATCAAATACAAAATCTAAAAGTAAATGGAATGGAGCATCCAATATCTGTGGCACAATATTCATGTTCTTGGAATCCCAGAAAAGTATAGATAAGAATGTAACAGAAGGAATATCAGAAGAGGCTGTTACTAAGAACTTTCCAAAAGTGATTAAATATATTTACCCATAGATTCAAGAAGGTCAGCAAACCTCAAATGGGATAAATACAAAGAAAGTACAGCTAGGTATATAATCATAAAACTGCTGAAAACAAAATACAGAGAATATTTTAGAACAGACAGGAAAAAAGACACATACATACATACAGTGGAATGATAAGGATTATGCCACACTTTTTATCATAAATAGTAAAGGCTGGAAAAAATGGAATGGTATATTCAAAGTCTTAAGATTTAAAAATAAAAAGAAAGAAAAAAGGGGTTTAATAAGAATAATATTCAGAGGAAAAAAAATAAGGGATTCCTCTCTGGCAAACTGGCAGCATAGAAAATGCTAAAATAAATTCTTTAGTCTGAAAGGAAATGTACTTGATGGAAGTCCAGATTTGGAGAAGGAATGAAGAGCATTAAGAAAGGGTAAACATAGGGATACATTTCAAAATTTTTAATTATCTTTATTTTACTTATAATAAGTAAGAAGAATGAAATAATGCAGGTTAGAGCAAAAAAATCAATCAGATAGAAATGGACAAACAATAGAGAACATCAATAAAGCCAAAAGTTAGTTCTCTGAAAAGATCAAAATAACTGATAACCCCCTAACAAAACTGATTTACAAGATAAGAGGCAACAAAAACTATCAATATCAGATATAGAAGAAAAGAAATCACTACAGATCCTGAAGATACTAAAAAGACAATGGGGGATATTATGATAGTATGTCAATAAATTCAACAACTTAGATAAAATGAACAAATTCCTTAGAATATAACTTCCCAAACTGATATGAGATGGAATAAAAATCTGAGTATCTATATATGTTATAAAAACTGAATTCATAACTAAAATCCTTTATATAAAGAAAAATTGATGCCCAGAAAGCTTTACCAGCGAATCCTAACAGTAAAGAAATCTTGTACAGGGGCTTCCCTGGTGGCGCAGTGGTTGAGAGTCCGCCTGCCGTTGCAGGGGAAGTCAGAAAGTACAGGAGTAGTGAACACTTCCCAACTCATTCTAGAAGGCCTGCATGATCTCGACATCAAAACCTGACTCTTCGGCACTTCCCTGGTGGCGCAGTGGTTAAGAATCTGCCTGCCAATGCAGGGGACACGGGTTTGATCCCTGATCCGGGAAGATCCCACATGCCATGGAGCAATGAAGCCCGTGCGTCACAACTACTGAGCCTGTGCTCTAGAGCCCGTGAGCCACAACTACTGAACCCATGGGCCACAACTACTGAAGCCTGCATGTCTAGAGCCCATGCTCCACAACGAGAAGCCCACACACTGCAACAAAGAGTAGTTCCCACTCGCTGCAACTAGAGAAAGCCTGGGCGCAGCAACAAGGACCCAACACAGCCAAAAATAAATATAATAAATAAATGAATTTATTAAAAAAAAAAACCTGACTTTTCTACATCTGGAATAGTATTTATCCAAGAGAAACTAAAACATATGTCCACAAAAAAGACTAATACAAGAATGTTCCTAGGAGCTTTATTCATAATAAACAAAAAAGAACCCAACTGTCCCTCAGCGGGTGAATGTATGAAAAAAAATGTGATACATTCATTCATAGACTACTACTCAGCAACTAAAAGGAACGAAGTACTCATTCAAACAATAACATGGATGATTATTACACACATGATGTTAAGCAAAAGAAGCCAGACATTTAAAAAAGGGCATACCCTATTATTTTATTATACGAAGTTCTAATACATGCAGAACTAATCTGTGGTGATACAAATCAAAGTTTTTGATACCAGGAGTGGGGAGCAACGAATGCAGGGTCTTCCTGGAAAGGATGTGAAGACACTTTATGTACTAATTGAAATGTTTCATTTCTTTGGGTGGGTGTATAAAATTTCTAAACTTATCAAACTGAACAGGCAAAATCTGTGCATATTTATTGTATATCAATTTTATCTCAATTTGAAAAAAGCCTTGCAAAAAATAAACAGAAGCAACAGGACTCCTGGGCTGATATAAAGCCGAACTATGGGGTCCTTGAAACTGGGCAGAAGGGCAGAAAATAAAATTAATTCTTTTTGGCAAACCTCTATTGGTGTTTTATAACTGTATTAGAATTTATCAACGACTGAATATAGAATGTGTATAAGTCCCAAGTTTAAATGGATGACTTCCCTAGATTTCTTTTTTTTAACTCACTTTATTGAGGTATGATTGACATACAGAAAGCTGTGCATATTTAATGTATACAACTTAATAAATTTGAAGATAAGTATAAATGTGTGAAACCATCACCACAATCTATGCTATTAATATATCCATCACTACAAGTTTCTTCCTGCCCTCTTCATTTATTATTTTGTGTGTGATTAAAAACACTTAAGTATAATTTCAAATCAAGAAAAAAATTATGAGCCAAAAGCAATCACAAAATCCTTTATACTGCATTTGTCTCTGCGACAAATACTATTGTTGGCGTTCCACAGGTGAAATCTAGAGACAATTTTAATTGTGACCTATACAGAGTATGAATTTTTGTTTTAAATTTATATAGGAACATGAATGTGCTCAAATTTAAAAAATATTAAGGTATACCAAAATCTATAAATTACACAATGAATCTCTCCCTTTCTCAGTGATACTCTCCAAAATTTCACTTCCCAAGAGTCTGAAGAGTCTTTAAAAAGCCTTTAAAAATTCTGGATGTATTCTTTCAGGCTTTGTTTATGAGCACAAACTTACAGGATTCTCTTGCAGGAAAACAGAAAATGGTATCCCAAAATTTTAGATTTAGGTCATTTCTTACCCTTCAAGACATACAGACATACAACAACGACAATGACATAGGCTATCATTGTTTAGAATTTTCTTTAGCTTCACAATTATGCCTTGATCACCCAAAGGGAAATGCTGAGCTAAGCTAGTGTAGATTTATAACTGAAAAAGACAGAGTCTCTGCTTCCAAGGAATATGCAATCGAACTAGTGAGGACAAGACAAGTAAGAAATGACTTTGATACGGTGAAATAAACCAAATACCAGACAGGAGGAGAAACCATATATCATGCTGGATATTCCAGCCAATGTATAGTAAGCATTGGGAGATTTAAAAAGTTATGGTTGCCTTTGCAATTAGACATTGCTGATACCTAATAACAAAGCTTCTGCGTTGTACTTTGGAGACTGATGAAGTCCAGTCAGCAGTGCTGATTGTTCAAGCATGGGCATATGCATGAGTGGTCGACCACCTGTCAGCTGGTTACCATGAAGCTGCTTATATGCCCATATAAACTTTGTTGGAAAATCAGTAGTTACTCATAGAAATTTCTAGGAATCCCTGTGATTCATATGGTCTGTCCTTAAATATCCAGTTTGCTTTTGTGTAGTTTTATAGCTTGCCTAGGTTATACAAAAAAACACCGCACAAAATAAGAGCCTCATCACTAATTCCTCCAGCAAGATAAAGTGTTAAATTGATCCTCTTGTCTACGTACTGTTACTATGGGACAAATTACAAAAAGAAAAAAAAAGTCTTAAACATATTGAAATGTTTATAGATTCTCTGGTCTGGAATTCAGACGGGGTACAGTGAGAATGTCTTGCCTGTATTTCAAAATGCCTAGGGCCTCAGTAAGGGTGGCTCCGCAGTGGAGATGAGTCAATGGCTGGGGATTGAAATTATCTGAAGGTGCCTTCACTCCAATTTCTGGTGCTTGATGCTGGCTGTCAGCCTGGACTTCAGCTGTGTCTGCTGACCAAAATACCTAAACAGGGCCCTTCTATGTGTCATGGGCTTCCTCAGAGCATGCTGACCTCAGGGTAGTCAGATTTCTTACACAACAATTCAAGCCTTCGAAAGTAAATATCCCACTGAGCATGGCAGCAGCAGCAGCACTCTTTAATTACCTATGTCATGAGGTATCATATCCACCGCAATCTATTGTTTATGAGAGAATCACTAAAGTCAGCCTAGGTTCAAGGGAACAGGACTTATCTCTTGGTGGTAGATGTGTCAATGAATATGAGAACATCTTATGAAATTGCTACATCTACAAAAGACAAATTAGGTAAGCTTCTCATTTCAATAAGAAAAATAATCGAAATAGAAAGCTACCCTCCGAGAAAGTCAAATTTTGTAACAAGGGAATTACAATGTAAAGGCATATGCTAAAGTACAGCTGTCTTAATTCAACTACTGTGAAATCATTTTTGCACATATTACATCAAGCAATCCAAATTCCTACTGAGAAAGATATGTAATGTTCTGAAACCATGTTTCCTCCCATTGTCAGTCCCAGTGAGAGAGGGGGAGCTGTCACTGGAATATCTAACATAACCATTGTGACATCTTAACATGTAAAGTTTGGGAAAGATTAAAATCTTCTGAATTGAAAATTTCTTTAAGGTGATAATATTTTATATTGGCAGTTATAAAGAGCTATAGAAATTACCAAATGTCTCGAAGTGTAAATTTCCCAGTTCTAGAGTGTTTGTTTTTGTTTTACTTAGCCTTGATTTTGGAGCTTTTAGAGTGCCAGGAAATACACTACGTCTTATGAGTTATACAAAAATGTGTAATGGATGGTATGTGCCCACAAAAGCCCCATTGTTTATGAGGGGAGAGATGGAATACCTAAAAAACTATAAGCAACAATGAAGTGAGATAGCCAAGTTTGCACTGGGGAGGCTCTCTTCAAAGTACTAAAGCTTCTTAAATTTATACAATTGTAGATAAAAAAATAACCAAATAATTACTATATAGATTCATTTTTCTGATGTCTTACGATAATAAGCGGATATCAAATAACTGAATTTTCCAGGTAATGGAAACTTCCCCCTTTTAGCAGCCATTTTGGTTAAGAACTTTACTAAATAATGTTAGATGGCTTGTATTATCTTTAAATTAACACATGATATAATTTAAACTTGGGAAACAAGTACATTATTAAGTAAACCAATTATTACATTGTGCTTTAAGTTCTGACACCCTCATCAGAAACAGAAGTCATGGGATTACTTATGCTCAATTTAGATGGACTCAATCTACTACTTTTATTTTTTTTAATTTTAAAAATTTTATTTATTTATTTGGCTGCATTGGGTCTTCGTTGCGGTGCACGGGCTTATTATGGTGGCCTGTCTTGTTGTGGAGCACGGGCTCTAGGTGCATGGGTTTCCGTAGTTGTGACTCGCAGGCTCTAGAGCGCAGGCTCAGTAGTTGTGGTGCACGGGCTTAGCCGTTCCGTGGCAGGTGGGATCTTCCTGGACCACAGCTCGAAACCTGTGTCCCCTGCATTGGCAGGTGGATTCTTAACCACTGCATCACCAGGGAAGCCCTACTACTTTTATTTTTATATTTTGGTCTGTGTGTCACGTGTGTGCGGTTGGGAGAGGAATGGTGAGGGTGGGACTTTTACATGTTTTGAAAAAGAAAAACACTAGTATTCTCCTCATCTAGTATATGTGCTGCTGAAGCGAGCATAGTATTCTCCTCATCTAGATTCACTAATTAACATTTGTGCCACTAATTGCCGTATTTGTGCATAGTGGCTCTGTCTCTGTATTTATGTACATTCGTGTATAAAGATTTTTTTGTTGAATCATTTGGAAGTGAATGTGATATCGCATATATCACTACAGATGTCCTAAGAACAAAGTTTATAACCAAACCACCCTTATCGCAAGCACAATTTATTAATTTAACAATACTATTATATTCTATTACCCCAATATTACAAATGATGTTTTTGTGTGTTTAAAAAACTGCAGGATTCTGTACTGCATTTAGTTGTCATGTTTCTAAGGTGTCATTTAATCCAGAAGATTACCACCTCGTTTGTGTTTCATTACATTGACATTTTGGCAGCATCAGGTTTTATAGAATGTTCTACAATCTGAATTTCTCTAATTGTTTCCATGCGATTAGATTCAGATTAAATATTTTTGGTAAGATATCTACAATGAAAATGTGTGTTTTCTTTTGCTTCACATCAAGGAGACACATAATGTCAGTCTGCCCCATTATTGGGGATGTTATGTTGATAACTTAGTTTAGGTAGAGTTCTCCACATTTCTCTTTTGTAAAGGTACCCTTTTCTTTTCCAGGTATACATAATCAGTGGGGTGATACTTTTCAACACAGTGACTATTCAAGTCCCCAAGAAATTTCACCCAATGATTTTACCATATAGGGGTGATCTCTGCCTAAACCAATTATCAGTTATTTTATTGCTAATTGTGACTTTGTTTTATTCTATTTTTTAGCTGTCATTCTTCTATAAAGAACATTCCCTTCCTTTACCATTCCCTCTTTTTGAGTACTTCTATGGACTCAATGGATTCTTTCCCCAGTTGTCTGCCTTCACTGTCACTATCCTTTTTGATGCTCAATTAAACCAAATTTGGTCAGTGGGAGCCCATTCATGGTGACATATTCTTATTAATATTTGAGCAAGTCTTTGGCAAGAAGTTTCAAGCTCTCTGTTCTTTCCATATCCACACCTAGAATCAGTCTTTTATTCAAGAAGCCCTGGTCTTTTTAAAGAGTAATGATATCTTGAAACAAATATTTGGATATTAAATGTTCTGATAGTAATCAACTTATTGCCTCTCGGTTCCAGTTGTACACATCAACATATACTCTGTAACACACACAATTCCTTTAAGCATATTTCTATATTTCCTATGATGTTAACCTTTCTCAGAAGAGGGCACTGGGGGGACACTACAGGAGGAAAGGGCCCTTCTGTAGTATGGTGAAACAGCAGTGTAGGTGGGAGGACATATGGCAGACCTGCGCCCCATCAACATACCTAGATTGCATGGTCCCTGGCAACCTTGCATCCTTGGCCTGGCAAAACCAGTACCTCCAAGGCTTCCTCCCTATAGCTGTCAATTCCCTCTGCATGGTCCCATGCTGCTCACCTGTGGCCCAGAGGGTTTTTACCTCCTTTGTGAAAAGACACACACACACACACACACACACACACACACACAGAGGCTGCTTACTGTGCTGCTCTTTGCCTGCACTCTGAAGGATTGCTTCCCACCTGTCCAGTAACTAGATCAGGTCTGGCTTTGGAAAATCAACAACATTTTCTGCTATCTAGTGGACTGAATTACACCTTTACCAATGAGGTCTCAAACCCAGATTTGGGGAGGGACTCCCTACTGAGTTCGTCCTTCTTTGGTACCCTCCTTCAGGCAAAAAATCCCATATAGAGTTTTTTGTGGGTTTTTTTCGAATTTTATTTTAGTTATTTTCTTATACAGCACGTTCTTATTAGTCATCAATTTTATACACATCAGAGTATACATGTCAATCCCAATCGCCCAAGTTTTCATATATCTTATAGTCAATCCTATATGCCAGTTTAATAATTATTTTTATTAGACTTCCTCCTCCGTAATCCACACTGTGATTTCTATCTCCTGATTGGGCCCAGACTGACACAGGGGTGCTCACTGCAACGAATGCCAATGTTTCGAGGCTCTTTCAGTGGGCAGAGATATGAGTAGAATATGTACATAAGGAACTCACACTGATATCTCTAATTCAAAAGCAATTCTGGGGAAAAGGGAACCCTTCTACACTGTGGGAATGTAAGTTGGTACAGCCACTGTGGAAAACAGTATGGAGGTTCCTCAGAAAACTAAAAATAGAATTACCATATGATCCAGTAATCCCACTGCTGGGCATATACCCAGACAAAACTATAATTCAAAAAGATACATGCACCCTTGTGTTCATAGTAGCACTATTCACAATAGACAAGACATGAAAATAACCTAAAAGTCCATTGACAGATGAATGGATAAAGAAGATGCGGTACATATATGCAATGGGATATTACTCAGCCATAAAAAAAAGAATGAAATAATGCCATTTGCGACAACATGGATGGACCCAGAGATTATCATACTGAGTGAAGTAAGTCAGAAAGACAAATACCATACGATATCATTTATATGTGGCATCTAAAATATGAGAAATGAACCTATCTATGAAATAGAAACAGACTCACGGATATAGAGAAGACTGGTTGGTTGCCAAGGGGGAGGGGGCTTGGGGAGGGATGGAGTAGGAGGTTGGGGTTAGCAGATGTAAGCTTTTATATATGGAATGGATAAACAACAAGGTCCTACTGTATAACACAGAGAACTATATTCAGTACCCTATGAAAAACCATAATGGAAAAGAATATTTTAAAAAAAGAATATATATATATACATATATGTGTATAACTGAGTCACTTTGCTGTACAGCAGAAATTAACACACTGTAAATCAACCATACTTCAATAAAAGAATAATGAAAAACAAACAAACAAACAAAAAAACCAAAAGCAATCCTGCAGGCTGTTTCTGACTTTTCCCCACTTCATAGCTGTGTCTCCCTTTTCCCACAGTGAGAAACTTCATTTATAATAACATCAATGTGTTAATCATTTGCACCATCCTGTGATGTATACAATATAGTTTAGAGTCACTATGCTAATACCACTACCAACAACCTTACTATGTAAGAGTAAATATTTCTTTGTAGATTTTTGCCCTTAAAAATATCCACTAAGTATTTAGTCACAGTCCTGGGAAAAAAAATAAATTTATTATTTTTTCTATGTGATTATATAATCACTCTGATATAGAGCTAGGTTCATTTACCTATGCTTTCAATTTTAGGTTTTGCTTAATTCCCTTTCTGGTCTCTTTGAAATGTAAAATATTCATTGGTTCAAAGTGGATGCTGCATTTTAAAGACTCTAAGTCTTCCCTCTGTTAGATCATCATCTATCCCAGAGCGGCAGGATCTTCCCAGACCAGGGATCGAACCTCTGTCCCCTGCACTGGCATGCAGATTCCCAACCACTGTGCCACCAGCGAAGTCCCAGAATCTACGATTCTGAAAGGCAGTCCCTCTTTCCCGCCAGTGGCTCCCGCTCTCACAGGGCTCTAGCCAGCACTGCTCTGCTTCTTGCCCCTCAAGCCTGCTGTTGGTAGTCCATGGGGTCTTGTCATCCATATTGGATGCCTCACACTACCCATATCTCTGTATTTTATTCCTTTGTGGAATTATTTTCAGTTAAATCATTCCCAATGTGTCATCTCCTTTCTGCTTAAAACTTTAATACGAAAGGGACCATATGCCACAGGTTATGTCTACTGCCCTGGAGTAGTTTTTAAAGCTGTTTTAAAACAGCTTTATTGAGGTAAAAATGATATACAAAGAACTGCACATATTTAATGTGTACAGTTTGATGAGTTTGGACGTACGCAAACACCCATGATGGCATCACTACAATCAAGGTAACAGACATATCCATGACCTCCCAAATTTTCCTGTGTCCCTTTGTTTCTGTTTTTTTTTTTAATTTAATTTAATTTAATTTTTTTGTGTGGTAAGAACACGTAACATGAGATCTACTCTCTTAAATTCTGAGGTACACAATACCATATTGTTAACTACAGGCAGTATGTTATACAGCGGATCTCTAGAACATATTCATCTAGTATAATTGAAACCTTATACTCATTGAACAATAACTCCCTGTGGTAATTTTTAATAATCCTCTTTTACTCTAAAAAGTATCCTGAGTTAGAGAATTTAAATGGTCATCCTGTTGATATACCATACGAGTGTTAACTGTATGTGCTTTTATTTTTTTTAATCCCAAAACAATGGAGGAACTGGGAATTGAATTCACCAAGGCAGGATGGCAAAATAGACAATGCTTCAGAGTCAGGAAGAAGAGGATTTCACTCCCAATTGTTATCGCTTGTTAGCTCTGGAAACTTGGGTCAGTTAATTTCTCTAAAGCTGTGACAGTATCTGTAAAAGGAGACTAATAAAACCCACAGTGAAGGGTTGTTTTAAAGTAACAGAGAATGTATAAAGTGCCCCGCAGATAGTAGATGCTTAATAGTATTATGTTAAAACAATTATTGCTGGAATATGAGTACTTACCTTTGAACTTCTATAACAGTCCTTGATATAGAACAGGTATTCAAAAATGTTTAATGTAATTATTTAATGGATGATTTTCAAATGTGAATCACTTATAAACCAAAACTGGATTCTTAGCTATCTTCAGTTTTGAAATAACTTTTTCATAATGATCCTCTTTAACAATTTAATTCTCCTTAAATTTAAATGAGTTACTAAAAACTAAACAATTATTACTTCCGATTTCAATTACTATTATGAATGTATTCTAGCCTGTTAGCTTGCTTACTGTTAATATGGGCAATCAGGGCTTATCTCCTCTGTCTAGCCCGATAGTTGATCTGTTCTAGGCAATAAGTAAAGGGGACTGGATAAAAATCTCAGTGTACCTGAGCAGTCTACAGCCTCAGTCTACAGACCATTGGCTGTATACTGAAGCCGAGTGGAAAGGGCTTCTTCTTACTCTCAGACCAAAATACTGAGGATCTAAGGTTGGACAGCACTTGCATAGAGAGTCAATAAATATAACTGTGGGCTCATAAAAACTCAGACTGGGCTAGGCATGGCCTAACGTAACAGGGCTGAGGGGTACCTGGCTGTTCTATCACTCCTGCTTTACAACTTTTGTGGAGGATTTCTACATCCCTTTATGAATACTCTGTGAACCATGGGACTTTGTTATGGCTACTATAGTACCTTGTTAAGCTTTTAACCAAAGTCCTACCTTAAGCCACCTCAAGAAACACAAATAAAATAATACATGTAAAATATAACGCATACAAACTACGTCTAGTACATAATGCATAGGTAAAATTTGCTTTCTCTTTTTCTTACTATGAACAGGATATGTTTCTAGATACTGTAAAGGATATAATACTGGTCAAATAGGATGGTGTTCTACCCTAGTACAGATATCACCTAGTAGAAGAGAAGAAATGAATGCTGTTAACTCTGTCATGCATTCATATGTCAGCATTTATTTACATCTGACACAGATGCATTAGGCAACACATTGGAGACATAAAGATAAATATGCCATGGTATACTATTTTCAAGAAATTCACTCTCGTAATTTTCTTCCTTTCTCTTACCCATTATAATCAATTACTCTCTCTAGAATCGCATTGGACTTTGTTCAGACATCAGGTATAATTTCTATCATTATGAATACACAAACCAATCCACCATTATGGTATGAAGTACATTACCCATGCTGTATTATTTTATTATTTACACATAGATCAATGACCTGGTAAGGGGTCCTGCTCAATATTTACTGCTAAACTGTCCCTACTGTATAGCCATCTACTGGTTTAAGGTGAGTTATGAGCCTTATTTTGTAACTGTCAAAAATTATACCTTATGGATCACAGACCTAAGTGTAAAATGTAAAAGTATAAAACTCCTAGAAGATAACACAGGAGAAAACCTAGATGACCTTGGGTAAGGTGGTGACTTTTTAGATACAACACCAAAAGCATGATCCAAGAAAGAAATAATTGATAAGTTGGACTTCATTAAAATTAAAAACTTCTTTGAGAAAAACAATATCAAGAGAACAAGACAAACCACAGACTGGGAAAAAATATTTGCAAAGACACATCTGATAAAGGACTGTTATCCAAAATATACGAATAAGTCTTGTATGCACAAGAAATTCTCCAATGGAGATCCGGAACATATGTCAACATAGAGACCACAGTAAACAACAGTTTGGGTTTGGAGTAAGAGCTCTTATTTTCTTTCTTTATTCTTTACCAAGTATAATTTTTATAAGATTTTTTAAGAAAGCATAATCTCAAATGCCTAATTACGCTCTACAGTAGTTAGACACTGGCTCATCTGTAATCACTAGATACTTTCAAGACTGAGTATTGCCTCTAGACAGTTGATGGCTGTAAAGTTTGAAAGAGGGGACAAAAACAGGTAACTAAGCTTTCGTAAAAAGAAGGAATAATTATGTAGTTCCCATTAAGTCTCCCTTTGAAATTCTAAAAATAAAGAATTCTATTCCAAAAATATAGGTAACCCAAGAATGTTTTGTTTCAAATCTACTGTGCTCTGAATACCTAGTTTTCAAAGTCAGGTAAACGTAATAGAAAACATTTAAAAGTCTATCTTTCATACTACCTTGGGGAAAAAAGTGTCAGACTAAGAAGAAACTATGAAGTTGGCTTGGTTTGCCTTTAGCATGACACCGTCCTTCTCAGCTTAACCCCAACTTCAGCAATCACTCCTTTCTCTCTTACAACCCTTCCCTCATGAGTGCTTTCATGTTTTACACAGTTTCTCCAATTAAGGAAAGAAGGGCATGATAAATGGATTCTCACTAAGATACTAGAGATCCTTGTTTCTCAGAGTGTTCCACAGAGCAGAGAAACTAGCATTACCTTATCTACTGAGTAAAAGATCTGCGTTCTCATAAGGTCTCCATGTGATTTCTATACATTTTAGTAAGATAACCAGGAAATTCAGATGCACATTAAAGTTAGAGAACATTAGTGGAAACTGCTGTTTTCCAGAGCTCTCAAAGTGTGATCCCTGGGTGAGCGGCATCAGCATCAACTGGGAATTTACTGGAAATGTAAATTCTCAGGCCTTGCCCTAGACCTCTACCTCAGAAACTCTGGGGGTGGGACCCAGCCATCTGGATTTTAAAAAGCCCTCCAGGGGATTGTGATGCATGAAAAAAAATTAAAGACCATTGTTCCAGAGCATCTATATGTAAAGAATTGCTAATTTCAGAATTATGGAGCTCAGTGCACCATAAAAAGTAAAAAGGGGTGGGCATCCTATCCCATAGAGCCTCCTGGCTTTCCTTCAACTTGCATAATCCTGAAATTCAAGTGTTTCCAAATATGCCCTAAGTGTGCTTCTCCGATTAGGCCATTAACTTGTTTCATGTCTTTTGAGAGTAAATCCCTTGATACCAATTGGTTTAATTCAAGAAGCCTGCCCCATTACTTTAGCTATTTCAACCTGTGAAATTTCACACCACCAGGACATCAGGCTGTACAGCAATTTTAATTAGCTGCCTCTGATATGGAGAAGACTTACTGGAATTACTTCAGTAATTTAAAAGCTTCTGCAAAATTGAACTCTGTGTCTTTTCCATTTTCCCCCCAACTCACTGCCCAGATGCCCCTTGTTTACATTTATTAACCCTGCTTTTTAATCTAAACTGGTGTCTCTGTGTGTTTGTGTGTCTGTGCTGATTAACTGAAGTTTCAGATCACAGCCTATTGCTAGCAAATATCGCTACGAGGAGGCATTCTTTACTGGTTTTAATGTGCTTTCCAGTTCAGCAAGGAGTGGCAATTAATGCAGCTTAAACTCCAAAGTAAACAAGGAGTATACAAAAGTATGAATGACTGCGCTTGGTAGTGGTCACACTGTAGAATAGGGCACTTTACTACAGTGAAAGGAGCTATAATATTTTACTATCAATATTTTAAGATAGCCACTAGTGTTTCTCCAAGACTAGACAATGGATTAAGGGAATGGCTAGGCAAGAACATTCTATACTATTCCCATAATTCATCTGCTATTATTTAAAGCCTTTTCCCAGTGTTAAACAAGAGAAAATTGCCATTTGCTGAAATACTTTTCCAATGGTATGGCTCTTAGTACATTTCACTATTACAGCATTGAATGAATTGCTTTCACTTTCATTAATGCTTATTTTGTTAGAAACTAGGAAATAGTTGTTCTACTCTACATGGAGATGTAAAGAAGCTAGTCTTGATGCTGAAGGTAACTAAAGTGATCACTCCTTTGGCACTTGCATGAAAGTGTTAAGCGTATTCAGTCTCACTAGCCCACAACAATAGCCTATTAGTTATGACATGTTTGTTACCTTTAACAGGGAAGCACATTAGTGTAAGTGCTGCAGACTTACAGCTATATATGTGCCCCGAAAGGTGTGTTGAGACTTTCCTGTAAATTGTTCAAACTAAGTGAGAATCATAGATAACAAAGAAAACCACCCCTTGGGGAACTTTTCTGTCATATTAAAAATTATTTTTGGCACCTTCTCAGAGAGCAACAACACATTCATACTGAGGTTGGAATTAATGGATACAAACAGATAAGAACTATTAATTAATATCCTTTCACAACACTGAAGCGAGGAGAATCTTCAAGCCAGCCAAGAAATTAACTTTTAAGAAACATGTGCAGAGTGGAAATACTGACTGAATTAAGGGGTTTACCGGAAATTAAAGGATGGGTGCAATTCCATTCTAACAGACCTGGGAAATGGAATCAGCTTACCTCTCAGGTGCGTAGTAATGACTGTCATCAGCAAGAAACGTCCACTTTGTAAATAAATGGGAGTGTAAACATAATTCTAATGAATGTTTAGCTTAGTCACTATTTAGAAAGTTAAATTTGTTTCGTATTAAATTGCAAATACAAATTTTAACTCAGTGCATACATGCCTCTGCATTCATCATCTGTCGATCAAACTATGCATCGATTTTATTTCACTGACAGACTAAAGTCTTTTGTTTTAAAAATTAGTAAGGATAATGAGACTGGCATTTATGCTTTCCTTTTATATATTTTAGTTTTTTACTAAATTATAGCATACATACAGTAAAGGTGGAAATAAGTGCATACAACTTGTTTGATTCTCACTAACTGATTTACAGTCATAGGATTAACACATCAAGAAAGAGTCCCCATGCCAGTACCCTAGAAGCCTCTTGCCTCCTTACAGTTTCTACTCACCCCCTGCTCAAGATTAATCACTATCCTGTCTTCTAATCACTTTGTCTTATGCTGCATTAAAAAATTCTTAAATAGAAAATCAAAGCAACCAATCAAACTAACCCTTCTTTGAACACCTTGCTCCTCTGCACCAGTGGCAACTTCATTCTTGTTTTGTGGTCTGGTATAGCTACCAAAATGTATCAGATATAAATATCTAGATTTCCTCTAACCCAAATGTTCTCAAAGTGTGATCTGGGGACCCTAGAGAGATACCTGAGTAACTTTTAGGGGGCCCTCAAGTTCAAACCATTTTGCTTAATAATAGTAAAACATCATTCACCTTTTCCACTCACTCTCTCACAAATGTGTACTGGAGTGTTCCAGAGGCCTCAACACATGTGATGTCACAACAGACTGAATGCAGAAACATACATAAGAATCCAGTTGTATTCTATTAAGGCAGGTATTAAAGAGATTCACAAAAATGTAAAATAGTGCCACACTTTTCACTATTTTTTTGTTTTGTTTCGGAAAATAAGGCTTTTTGTAGTAATGTGTTACTTATGTTAAAATGTAATGAGTTTCTTATTATTTTAAATGAATTAATAATTCAATATTTTTCTACATTTCAGTGTTAATTTCTATTACATAAATATCAATAGATATATCCACATACACAAAGGTTCTTTGGAGTCGTCAATAATTTGAGTTTAGAAGTCCTGAGACAAACATTTTTGAGAACCACTGTCCTAGTTATTCCAGAGTTTACTTCTCATACCATTCTTCTGGATTGGCTTCCATTGATATCCCAAACTACTTAATTTTCAAATTCACTTATCATTTTCAATCTTTGTTTTCTAGAACTTTATAAATGGGGGGGGGGTTTCTTACTTTCTCTCCTGTTTGTTTTTTCCTTCACAACTCCCCACATCCTTTGCTTCCACAAAACTGCTCTCATATTTTATCATTTCTCAGGTTTACATATAGGCTCAACTTTAATTTCCCACCTCTGATATTCAAACATTTAAAAAATACATCATGATCCATTATCTGGTCTGGAATTTGATCTTACCCTACATAAAATCTCATAAATTAGCAAGTTAGCTTTGTTACTATTTCATGGATGCTGGTAGAAGACACAAGACTCCTGAGTCAAAGACAAAGGGTTTTATTATGCATAGCACAACAAGCCCCATGAGCATCAGGTTGTTTGTTTTGTTCCCCTTTCCCCAAAGTCCCACGATGGTCATGTGGAGGGGCCCAGACTGATGTTCCACATGTAGTGGGTTTGCACTGCAGCTGAAGAACACTGAGCTCAGGTATCCTCCTTCTATAGCAAGTAAGTAAGCCTGCTCATCCCTTAAGACTGCTCCTGCTAACCCACCTAACAAACAGCCTGGGTAAAGGGCCATTATAGCCTTGCATTCTTAGCATACCCAACAAGAACATGCAGAGACACTCAGGGTCCATGGAGGACTGTCTCTCCCAACACCCATTTGAGAAACTAATTAATCTGGGAACACTATTTACAAAACGGGAGGCAGTTCCCCTGGCAACATACACAAGTGTAAACAACTTCAGGGGATTCAAAAATCCTTCAGAGTATATCCATGGACTCCTGCCTTAAATATTCATGTTTCTCAGGGTACTACCAAGACCCTCTTCTTACCTCAGTCTACATACACTCCATGTATGATCAATGACTACTAGTGTAAGGGATCAGACCTTTTACATTAGCTTCAGGTACTTTTATCTAACTTCACGGTAGATCTCTTTATCTGGTTATCAAATGGGCACTTCAAATTCAACACAAAGAACAGTAATCAAATCATCATTTCCCACTCCCAAGGTGTGTGGGGGGGACTTTTCTTCATTGTTTAAACACTTGATAAAAATCACCTGTTTTACATCACTCAAACTGAAATTTGATGCCATTTTTCTTTTTTTTTCCTATTTTCCAATATCCAAATATTCTGCATGTCTGCTAATATTTTTCTTTTAGATATTTCTTGAATCTGGTCTGTCCTCTTTAGCCTATGTTGAGGAGCTCAGAATCCCTTGCTATCATCTACAGAAAATGATTTTCATCTACAGACTCATTAGGCCTCTAATGATTCTCTATATGTTTAGCTTCACTCTCCTCCACTGCATCCTCCTCACCAATCCTAAATGGCCTAGAGGTAGGGAAAGCGGACAGGTTTGGGTATCAGACCAGCTCTGACTCTGAGTCTGTAATTTAGGGCAACATATTGAGCTTTCAAGTACTGCTCCTTATTTACAACAGGAAGGCAATACTTTCTCCATTATGAAGTCAATTGTTAGGATTACATAGTATGATATATGTATATCACAAGCTCAATTAAGGATGAGTTAATTCTTAAAAATACTCCTCCCCTCCTGCTCTTTCTCTAAAAACAATTTAAAGGCTTTCAGTCACCATAAAAATAAATTCAAATTCTTACCATCAAATATAACCCATTTCTTGATCTGTGAGATACCCAGTTTCATTTTCCCATTGCTTTTGACATTTTTTCAGTGATAGAATTCTACATTGATATATATCTTTAGTGAGATAGTGATCCTTATTGCAGGGGTATAATATTGAAATTCACTTGTAAACTGCATTGTAAAACATATAGGAAACAAATCTATTAATACTAAATTAACAGTAACAGAAATACATATGGACTCATTAGATAGTTTTACCAAAATTTCCAACAGTACTTGATAGTTGAAGCTCTGCCTCAAACATCACAGAGGCCACAGAAAAAATGGGTAAAAAACTGTGCAAAGATTATAGGGAAGGAAAAATAACTTTCCCTCTACCCTTCTAGGTTCTTGGCCGAGACCCCCTCCCCAGATTAAAAGGAGAAAAAGAAGCAGAAGCTTAATAAAACATGTATGCCTCCTGTACATATGGGAGATACCTAGGAAAAATGGAGTAACTCCCCAAAATGGCCCAAGCCACCACCTTCAATACCATCTCAAGTTAAAGACAAAAAAATGTTGGTGGGGTAGGCAGTCAGTTATGGGAGGTTACCAGGAAAGGCACAGTAAACAAGGGTAAGGTTGTTATGCAGATTTAAATTGCTGCCTTCTCCATTGATAAGTGTTTTGAAGGATTTAATCACCTTCCTCTTCCTGGTACAGAGAGGAAGACACCTTTACAAATGGAGATTTTCCCTGTATATATGTAAATGTCTCTTACAAAAGGGTAACTCTTACTTGATTTTCAGAGCTTCTCCTGTGTCTGCTGTTTCTTAAAAATAATCAGCCTAAAATAATCCTTATGCCAAAGAGGCATATTTTGGAGTGACATACCCTGGTCCCCGTAAGATCGTTCACTTGTATATGAAATACAGTGATGGGGTCCAAATTAGAAGAAAAGAGTGAAGAAAGCAAGCAATATTTACCCTAGTGACCAACTACATGAAGTCTTTGCTGTAGAGGATTATAAAAGCTTTCAGCATTACACATGCAATTATTCAATTATTTATCATATGATAAAGCACTGTTTCAAGAAAGCAAACAATAGCTTTGTATATAATACATAGAGACTAATACCTACAAATATGGAAGGGTAGCCTATTTTAAAATATACTTCTGGTTCTAAATCATCAAAAGTTAATATCCATTTAGTGTATAAACAGTTTTTATGCATTTCACTGTCATGACTAGAAGCAAGAATAACACATTTCTTGTGTCCAGTAATGTCCATAGTCAAGAAACATTTACTAATGTGTATCTCAGGGGATCTTTTGAAAAGATAATATTAAGGATGACTAATGATCATGATGGGTTTTTGTCTCTCCTTTTATGCAGTGCTCCATCTTACACAGCTCTATAAAAGGTGAATTAGAATCTTGCTTCAGTATAGATATTAAATCAACAAAAAGGGAACCTCTAGGCCCTTGCGATTTCCTTTCAATCTAAGAGGACCAACTCTAATTCTTAACTCTGATTAATAATTCTCCCTCTGCCTTTAGTGCTCTGTTGAGGCACTACTCATGTTGACCCAGAGTAATTTTTCCTATTACTTTTCTTTTCTATTCAATGCACATAATTAAGCCAAGGGATTCTTAGGTTATAACATTTTGGGAGCCATAAAATTAGGCATTATAGAACCTACCCAAAGACTAGTGAACTTAAATACAGCTAGAAATAAATGCAAAATCACATGTAGTTAATGGATAGTATACCCACAAGGGTGAATTTATTACTTTAACTGGTTTTATAAATAGCTGTATCTCTATCATCATTAATAGTGAGTATATTATCAATTATCAGTAATATTTATCAGAGCTTGATAATTTAGTTCTGGGCTGTCTTGACTGGGGATGACTGAGACATTTTCCACTTCATTACTAGTTATCACTTGCTTACTGGATTTAATTTTGGGACAGAGTACATCTTACCTGTATATCAACCTTCCAACTGACAGAGTTAATGACGCTTATAATGAGAGTTTCAGGTCACAGACATCAGAACTACTGCATATGGTTGTGCTTTTTTGCCCTGTACATTATTACCTGGCTATGGGGGTGAGTTGGGGTATAAATTCAGCCCACGCTTGCTTAGCCAAGTCCTATGCCGCCCTTGACTAGAACTGAGGCTGACAGAAGAGGAGGCATTTTTTTCTTAACAAAAAAGTGTTGTCTATACTCAAGCCATAGTCTGGGAGACTGCCCAGAAGGAGCCTCTAAAAAATTCTAAAATGGTGGGCTTCCCTGGTGGCGCAGGGCTTGAGAGTCCGCCTGTCGATGCAGGGGACATGGGTTCGTGCCCTGGTCTGGGGAAGATGCCACGTGCCGCGGAGCGGCTGGGCCCGTGAGCCATGGCCGCTGAGCCTGCGTGTCAGGAGCCTGTGCTCCGCAACAGGAGAGGCCACAACAGTGAGAGGCCCGCGTACTGCAAAAAAACCCCAAAACACAAAAAAAATGGTGCTGAATCGGGTAGAGGAAGCCTTGAGAGTGGCTTCACTTCGCAATTACTCACAAGTTTATTTATTTACTTAAAAAATTTTTTTTGTTTTGCTGAGAATTTTTAAAAATTTATTTATTTTTTAATACATTTATTTATTTTATTTATTTATTTTTAAATGTGTTGGGTCTTCGTTGCTGCGCACGGGCTTTCTCTAGTTGCAGTGAGCGGGGGCTACTCTTCGTTACGGTGCACGGGCTTCTCATTGCAGTGGCTTCTCTTGTTGTGGAACAGGGGCTCTAGGCATGTGGGCTTCAGTAGTTGCGGCACTCGGGCTCAGTAGCTGTGGCTCACAGGCTTTAAAGCGCAGGCTCAGTAGTTGTGGCACAAGGGCTTAGTTGCTCCGCGTCATGTGCGATCTTCCTGGACCGGGGCTCGAACCCGTGTCCCTTGCATTGGCAGACGGATTCTTAACCACTGCGTCACCAGGGAAACCCACTGAGATTTTTTTTTTAAACTTTTTATTTATTTTGGCTGCACTGGGTCTTCGTTGCGGTGTGTGGGCTCTTCCTTGCAGCAAGCTTCTCTAGTTGCGGTGCGCGGGCTCTAGAGCATGTGGGCTCAGTAGTTGTGGAGGGCAGACTTAGTAGCGGTATGTGGGATCTTAGTTCCTGGACCAGGGATCAAATGCAGGCTCCCTGCATTGGGAGCACGGAGTCTTACCTACAGGACTACCAGGGAAGTCCCCACAATTACTCACATATGAAGTGTAACCACTTTCACATAAAGTCAAAGTTTCATAAAATCTGTTTTGCTTATTAAATCTTAATGTAGTATAAATAAGGATGTTATATATCAGAAACCACTTTTCATTTATGCCTTAATCAGAATTATGTTGAATTTTCATATTACAAATGAATAGGCGATTAATTCTATTCCCAGGGCACACATTTTTACCATTAAAAATTACCCTACACATGCAGACATCAGAGCACTTTACGTTTTTCTGAGAGTGTAAATGTGTGTGTGTGTGTGTGTGTGAGAGAGAGAGAGAGAGAGAGAAAAACAATTATTGTGCCCATGGTCAAAATTTTGCTTGGGCTTTGTAATTATTTTTCTCTCAGTGTGTGCCCGCTCTCTCATTCTCACTCTTACTCTCTTTCTCTCTATTTCTCAGTATGTTTATCCTTGGATATTGATAATAATAATAACAATAATTTTAAATGTAGCTACCCTAAAAATCAGGCTTAATGGAAAGGAATGATATTTCAGATGATCTGATATGACAATAGATCATCCCAAAATTTAAAATATATTAATTGTATTGAAATTATGTGGAATGCATGGCATATATGGTAGTTTACTCATATATAATGAAGCCACCTTCCTTTATATCATATACAAAAATAAATTCCAGATCAATTATTATAGTAACTGTTTTTAAAATATCTATAAAGTGGTTAAAAATAACATAATCTTGAGGTAGGGAATGTTGTCTTAAATAAGACATTAGATCCAGAAGATATAAAGTAAAATATTAACATTAGTAAATTTTATTACATAAATATCACCACAGTCAAAGTTTTTTAAAAAGCGCTAATAAAGTCAACATTCAAGTGTCACACTGAGAGAAAATATTGCAATGCATATGACATATAAAGAGTTAACCTCAAGAATAAAGAAAGAACCACAAATCAGTAAGAAACCTACACAGACCCTAAAAGAAAAATGTACAAAGGATATGAACTAACAGTGCACAGAAGGAGAAATACAGATGGCCAATAAACTTTTAAAAGAATGAGTGATCTCAGTAGAAATCAGAGATATTTGAGTTTTAAAAACTAGGGGACATCATTTTTCATCTGTCATTCGCAAAAGTGAAAACAATCGTTAACAATCCATTATCAGAGAGGGCATGGAAAATGCATATTCTAGCTCATATTGGTATATCATTTTGGAGGGCAGTTTGATTGAACCAATCAAAATTTAAAATGTAAGTGTCCTTTTATTCATTAATTCCATTTCTAAGTATCTAATCCAGAGGAAATAATACCTATGCCCACAAATATTTGAGTACAAGAATATTTATGACCTCTCTTTTTCTAACCCTTAGAGCAAATATTATAGGCCATAATCTGTCCAAAGTGCTTAGCTTATGTTCATTCACCTACCTCCATCACAGAACCTATAAGTTGAACCTATAACCTATCCCCAATTTTTGTTTTAGAAACATCCTTTAAGGATACTAAAGGGACCTGAATTGGATACTGAAATAGAAAAAGGCCATTAGTGGAAAACTGGTGAAATATGAATAAAGTCTATAGTTAATAATATTGTACCAGGATTGCGAGAGAGAGTCATGGACATATACACACTAACAAACGTAGTAAGGTAGATAGCTGGGGGGAAGCAGCCGCAAGGCACAGGGATATTAGCTCGGTGCTTTGTGACAGCCTGGAAGGGTGGGATGGGGAGAGTGGGAGGGAGGGAGACGCAAGAGGGAAGACATATGGGATCATATGTATATGTATAGCTGATTCACTTTGTTATAAAGCAGAAACTAACACACCATTGTAAAGCAATTATACCCCAATAAAGATGTTTAAAAAAAAAAAAAAAAATTGTACCAGGATTAATTTCTTATTCTTAATAAATGTACCATAATTATGTAAGATGTCAATATTAGAGGAAGCTGGATGAAGGGTATACAGGAACTCTGTACTATCTTTTCAACTTTTTTGGTAAATCTACATTCATTTTTCTAAATAAAAAGTTTTTTAAAATATTCTTAATATCCCACAGCTAGCAGGTGGCCGAGCTATTTGGAACAGTGGGAGAGAAAATCCATGGAGAGTCAAGATGCTTTAGATGCCTAAAGACACGTAAAGGGAGACATAAGTTGAGAATAACCAATTCTGTTATGTGCATTTGACCAACCAGCTGATTACAGTCTCCAAACACTACATGACAATTTTACTCTCTATGTAAAAGAAGCTCTGAAGGCAATAAAAACAAATGAGACAGTACTCATACTCAGGTAAACCATTAGGCTAGACAGATATAAACAATCAGCTACAACATAAATAAAGAAATGATCCTTGAAGTTCATAGACAGTGCTCTGGGAGATGTCACCAAGAGCTTCTTAACATGGGTTTATGATATTCTGACTTTTAATCACATATCTTGATTGGATAATCAAAATTAAAAATAATAGTTAGAATTTTAAATTTTAAAGTATTCTATGCATAGATGTATTTCTACTAGCATGTCTATCTTTGTCTCTATCTATGAAGAACTCTTCTGATAATTTTATGGAGCAAATACTTCAATATACTTTTAACAATGTAATAACAGAGTCTGTTGTTTTAACAACTGTGTTATCTTTGTACAATAATTCATAATTAGAAACTCAAATTCTCATCAACAGGAAAATGATTAGGTAGATTATAGTCCATATGGAGTATGAAATATTCTGTGCCAATTAAAATGGGAATATCTTTAAGATATTTTGTGAGTGGGAAAAATGAAATTTGGAAAATGGTATATATTGTGAGCCAATGAGCCTGCGGTAAGCAGAATTTCTAATATGCCCTGAAAAGCTATCTTGCTGTAATTTCCAGATCCTGCAAATAGATGAGATTTCACTTCTGCAGTTATGTTATAAGGCACAATTAACCTTAAGATAGATTATCTAGATGAGCCTGCTAATCACTTGAGAACTTTCTCCAGCTGACAACAGAAGATGTCAAAGACATCTGAATCATGAGAAAGACTCAACACGCCATTCCTGATTTGAAGAGGGAGGGACTACATGAGATAGAATACATGCAGTCTTAAAGAGCTGAGAATAGTCCCCAGTCTATAGCCAGCAAGTAAACAGGGAACCCAATCCTACAACCACAAGGAACTAAATTCTGCCAATGACAGAAGTGAGCTTGGAAGAAGACCCTGAGCTCCTGGTGAGAACACAGCTAGCCAACACCTTGACTTTGGACTTGTGAAGCCCTAAGTAGAGATTCTGGCCACGCAGTGCTAGATTGCCGACTTACAGAAATATGAGCTAATAAATGGGTGTTGTTTTAAGCCATTAAGTTTGTATTAATTTATTATGGCAGCAATATAAAACTAACACAGAGCCAATCTATGTATAATGCACATAAAGTTACTTTTTTAAACTGATAAAAGTGGTTACTCCGAATTGGAGAAGAGTTGAGGAAGAGGAGAGGAGGATTTTTTTTCTTTATATACTACTGTATTTAACTTTTTTTGTACAATGGGGATGAATTCTTATATTAGCTTAGTATTTAAAAAGCAATTTTAAAGTATAAAGGCATTTACAGAGACCTAAATGTAAAGAAGCCTTAGAATCTTCCCATTCAGATTCTCCATATATTTTACGAATGATTAAATGGGCAAGGCAGTGTTAGGCACTGGGTATAGAGTAGTCAATTAGATATTATCCTTAGCCTGGTGGAGGTCAGAGTCTGGTGGAGGATGTAAAGTAAAGCCAAGTTTGTTAAGTTCTATTTGTTAAAGAGCTAAGTGCAAGGTGCTAGGCAGATAGCAAAGTCATTTCGGAGACAAGGCAAGAGAAATTGACCACAGCAAAGTTCAAGAATTGCATTGTAAGGAATGTTTAAAAGTTTTAATTTTATTCTGAGCAAATGGGATGCATCTGAATCATTAAAATAGGCAGTGGCATAATCTTACTCATTGCTCTGAAATACTACTCAGGCTATCACACAGAGAATACATTGGAGAGGGGAATGGGAAACAGGTACTTGCTTCATAAGAATGTACTGTATAGCCCATGTGTTGATATTCCCTCATCTGTATATTTATTATATTTCACATTCTAAAAAATACAATGAAATGTTCTAAAATAAAATAGAAGTTGGGATAAGGTGACAAAGGTCAAAGATATTTAGGAGGCAGTATCAGCAATTCTTACTGATCTTGATGTAAGAGTGAGAAAGCAGGAGAAAGACAGCAAGAACGACACCAAAGTTTCCGTGCCATTCACTAATGAGAGGATACAAGAGGAAGAGCAGTCTTGCAGAGAGAGCATGATGATACCCATTCTGGGCTTGCTGGATTTGAAGTATTTCTGAGACATCTATATGCAGATGCTAGGTAGACAGCTCAGTTCTAGAGTTCAGGGGAGAAATCTGGATTTTATATCATTTCCCCCCTAGCTTCAATGAAAGGTAATTGGGATACAAAAACTGCACATAGTTGATGCATATACTTTGGTGAGTTTGAACATATATATTGTATACACTCGTGTTACCATCACCACAATCAAGGTAATAAACAATGGATTTTATATTTTATGAAGGCTGTTAATACCACAAAACAGAAAATATGACTAATAGTGGCTTGTAAAGCACAGGTTTATTTTTCTTACACTAGAAACAATTCGAGGTGGCGGCTTCAGGCACTGGTTTAGTGGCTCAAAAATGCTATCAAAATCTCACCTCTTTTTAGGTTTCTGTTCTCCTATACCTAGAGGGTTTGTTTTTTTTCTAATGTCTCCTCTAAATGGTAAGCTGGCTGCCACAGATCCAGGCATCATGTCTGAGTTCAAAGGATGAAAAGGGAAGGGATGGGCCCAACAAGATTTCCTCACCTTTATCAGAAAGCTCCCTAGTAGACTTCCCTTGCAGTTCATTGCCTTTAAAAGTGCGAGATGGCAAGGAATAAAGAGGAGACTAATAATAGTAGCTGGGTTAGTGAAGCAATAAAAGCAGTCCCCAAAATGTAGATGGCATTTCAATCTATGGCACAAGGTCCAGGGAAAGTGTGTAGAATTAAAAATATCTGCAAAAGACACATCTGATAAAGGACTATTACCCCAAAACAAAAAACTCTTAAAACTCAACAAGAAAGCACACAACACGATTATAAATGGGCCATAGATCTGAACAGACACCTCACCAAAGAAGATATACAGATGACAAACATATGAAAAGATGCTCCACATCATGTGTGATCAGGGAAATACATATTAAAACAACAATGAGATACTACTACACACCTATTAGAATGGCCAAAACCCTGAACACTGACAATAGCAAATGCTGGTGAGGCTGTGGAGCAAAAGGAACTCTCAATCATTGCTGGTGGGAATGCAAAATGGCACAGTCACTTTGAAAACCACTTTGGCTAGAGGTTGACTCAATCACCAATGGCCAATGAGTTAATCAATCATGTCTACGTAATGAAGCCTCCATAAAAACCCAAAAGGTTGGTGAACATGTGAAGACTGGGGAGAGTGGCATGCTGGAGAGAGCATGGAAACTCTTTCCCTTTCCCCATGCCTTGCCCTATGCAGCTCTTCATCTGGCTGTTGATTTGTATCCTTTAATATCTTTTTATGATAAATCAGTGATTTAGTAAGTAACATGCTACTGAGTTTCGTGAGCCATTCTACAAAAGTAATCAACCTGAGGAGGGGGTTGTGGGAACCTCTGATTTATAGCCAGTCAGCCAGAAGCACAGAAGACAACCTGGACTTGGGACTGGTGTCTGAAGTAGAGGGCAGTCTTGTGGAATTGAGCCCTTTACCTGTGGAATCTGGTTCTGTCTCCAAGCAGATAGTGTTAGAATTGAGTTGAAATCTTGGACATATGCTGGCATCCAAGAACTGTTTGTTGGTGTGGGAAAGCCTCCAAACACACACGTTGAAACTGGGTCCAGGAATTCAAAAGAGGGACACGTGCATGTGTGGGGGCAGAAGGTATATGAGAAATCTCTGTATCTTCCTCTCAATTTTACCATGAACCTGATACTGCTCGAAAAATAGAAAGTCTCTTTTAAAAAAAGTCAAATAATAATAAGTTATTTGGGAAGCAGGAAATCACTAAAAGGGTATTCATTTGTTCATTCATCAGGCTAACAATCAGCACATTTGTTCTAGGCACCCTACTAATCACTGGAGATCCAGTCTGCATTATAATGCAAGGTGACAGAAATCACTAATTCCAGACCTCTTTCCCATTCATGCCAAACATGACTTCAGAAACGTTACCAACACAACCCAACAGGTCACGACTAGCCATTGATTGGAATTTGGCATGCAGGATATAACTTATTTCTCATCCTTATATAGTACATTGTACATATGCCAGATTTTAACCTTAGTTAAGTGTGACGAATAAAACAGATTTTTATTAAAAATATTCAGAGTTCTTATTTAAATCTAGAAATACACAGTTTAATAAAGCACAGTAATCACATGTGCATTACTATATTATAGCAGTTCTTTGTCTCCTGATTTATAGGTTATATGCTAAACATGTACATATTTTTCCTTCCTTTTTATCCACCTCATGTATTTACAAAAATGCAAAACGCAAAGTCATCAACATGATTAATGCAGAGTTTAAAAGTTTCCTAGAATATATTCTCTCCCTCTTTTATATATTCAAGTAGATAAAATCTAAGAATATATTAGGCTTTGAAAATTACCAGAAAATATTTCTCAAATGTGGCTGTCTTTACTGTATGTGAAGTACACTGATTGCTGGAATAGTTTGTTCTGCACCTAGTAACTGACATGTGAATTAGTTATTTTTTCTGCATTGGTTTGAGGGATTTAACCCTCAACCTTCAACTAAAACTAGCAAGCCAAAAACACAAGTTTTATCAATCAACACAGGTTACCTATTTGCCACAGGAATGGTTTTACAAATAAGGAAATCTAGTGAACATTTTAAAAGATTACAGTGAAATGTGACCATCTACCAATAACAGCTACCATTTTTGAGCACAGAATCTATGATAAGCAACTTATATTCATTATCACATGTAATTTTCACGATGTATTATCTCATTTAATTATCACAATTGTCACAAAGCAATACTGCAAGGTACCAGTATAACCATTTAAGGATGAAAAACAACTGAAGTTTAGATTCAAGATCAACATACTTATAAGTTGTAGAACTAGGAATTGAACTCAAATATAGCCTCATATAAAAATGAGCATGATTAAATATATTACTGAGTAAACATACTTCAATGATTTTTCAAATGTTGTAGAAAAATGCACAGTTGTATGTTATTACGTGTCCATCTAGAATGGAATCTATAAAATTTGAGCTGGACATAATGCCTCTCAGGTATAGACTACATTTCCTAGACTCCCTTGCAGCTCAGTAGGCCCAAGACATGGTATAAAACCAACCACGTTATCTCCTTAGAGGTAAAGCTGCTTGTCCTAGACTTTCTCTTTCCTATAGAATTTTATTAGTACCTTCTATAGACTAAATGTTTGTGTCCCTTCCCAAATTCATATGTTAAAATCCTATCCCTCAAGGGGATGGTATTAGGAGATGGGGCCACTGGGAAGTGATTAGGTCAGGAGGGTAGAGCCCTCATAGACGGGATTAGTATTCATATAAAAGAGGCCCCAGAGATCTCTCTCACCCCTTCTGCCATGTGAAGTTAGAGCAAAAAACCAACCTTCTAGAAAGTGGGCTCTCACCAGACACTGATTCTGCTGGCACTTGACCTTAGACTTCCCAGCCTCCACAACTGTGGGAAATAAATATCTGTTCTTTATAAGCCACCCAGGCTATGGTATTATGTTACAGTAGCCTGAAGGGACTAAGACAGTATCTACACTTTCCAGGCATGCCATAACATGGGGGAGAGGAAGATGAGTAGAATCCTCCCTTGTTTTCAATCCAGTGGAATATCAAACATGTAAAGAAAGAAATACCATCACAGTGTATTGAATAGCAAAGAACAAAGTCTTATGGAAGAATAAAGAAAAAATCACTTATTTAGGCTAGAGATTTCAGGAGTGTTTCCTAGATTGTATTAGTCTGCTCAAGCTGCCATAACAAAATACCATAGATTGAGTGGCTTAAACTACAGGAATTTATTTCTCACAGCCTGGATGCTGGGAATTCTAAGATTAAGGTGCTGGCCAACTTGATTCCCTAGCAGGGGCCCTTTTCCTGGGTTGTAGATGACTGCCTTCTTGCTGTATCCTCACATGGCAGGGGGGTGGGGAGCTCTCTGGTCTCTCTTCCTCTTTCTAAAAGGACACTAATCCCATTATGGGAGCCCCACCCTCAAGACTTCATCTAACCTAATTACCTCCCAAAGGCCCTACTTCCAAATACCATCACACTGGGTGTTAGAGTTTCAACACACAAATTTGGCGGGACACTGTGTCATTCAGTCCATAACACAGATGATGTAAAAAGTGAACTGAATATCGAAGGTTCACTGACTTCTAGTCTTGGAGTCGAATTTGTTTTTAAGGCATGCAGGATACTGGGAAAAGCTAGTGCTTTCTCTTTACCCTGCAGGTGCTGGGGTATTTGGTTTATCCTCTGCCTCAGACTATGTAGAAAAAACTATCTCTTCTCATTTACAAAGCTGGAAATAACTACTCAAAATATCATTATTCATTAGAAGGAGTTTTTTCATAGATTTTTAAAAAGTTATTTTGAAATAATTATAGGGTCATAGGAAGTTGCAAAAATAGTACAGAGAGGTCCCATGTACCCTTCATCCAGCTTCCTCCAGTGTAACATCTTATAGAACTATAGTATAATATCAAAACCAGGAGTACAGAGCTTATTTAGATGTCACCAGTCTTTACAAGCACTTGTATGTGTGTTTGTGTGTATGTGCGTGTGAAGTTCTATGCAATTTTATCACATGTATAGATTCATGTCACCACAACCACGATCAAGATACCCAACTGTTCCATCATTGAAAAGGAACTCCCTATAATTCATCCTGAGCAAAATTTCTCTCTAGCTCTGACCTACAAAACCAAACAAGTTATGTGCTTCTAAATGAAACAGGCAAAAGGATAGATATTTCCATTCCAAAAGGGAGACATAAGGAGGAATAAAGGAGTGATGGGTCCCACACAAGTGTAAAACTTAGCAAGGCAAACTCCATGAGACGTTAAGGCTTGAGAACAATCCTCTTTGACTCAATGCTCTGCCCTCCAGACCTGCTGGGAAAGCAACATCACCCCCATGACTCAGCAGGGTGCTGCTCAGGCCTTGGCTCTCTGTGGCAGCCACAGCCATGCCACAGCTCTGTCAGGAGGGGCCCTACCCCCATAACTTCTGTTGGAGGTCATCTACCCTTTTGAAAAAAAAAAAAGAACTCCCTCAGGTTACTCCTTTATAGTAGCATAGTCCCTAGTACCTAACCTCTAACAACCACTAGTATGTTTTCTATCTCTATGATTCTGTCATTTCATAAATGCTAATAAATGGAATCAAACAGTATATAACCTTTCTTTTTAATAGCAAGGGCACAGTACAATGCAGTACAATGCATGAGACCAATGTCAAGCAAATATTGTCTCTTATCTGGCTCAGTGTTTTGGCTTTCCCTGGATGTCCCCTTGTAATATCTGCTATTACCACCCTTGGGCTCTACTCTATCTCTGGGAACAGAAGCCAGACCAAAGGTGGCCATATCTACTGATAACGAGGCATACAGGGCCATAATCTTAACCACAGACACTCTGAAAGGGCTTGACAGAGCTCAGTTTTCTAGTTTATATGTGAAGTGACACTCTTGCCATGGTGCATTCAGAGGGGTGATACGACTTGCTCACTAGGTTTGGGCAGTAGGTGGGGTTATTTTTCCACTAGAGGGCAACAGAAACATAAGTGATGTTAATGAGCAGTGCTGAGTCTTTAGATGAAATAACAGCAAAGAAGAAGAAAGCCAACAGGCAAAAAATAACATCAAACAGGCAAAAACTAACCATCAACAGTATGGTCCTTCATTGCCGGACTGTCACAAGAAGTCAAATTAGAACAAGGAGACCAGGTTGCTGGTGAGTATTGTTGCACCAGGGCATATAGTGAATTCCAGCAGGTTTTTTCTTACCTTTGGTGAAAACAAGCTAGCTTCATTGCTGCTAATGGTCTGCATGCTCTTCAGGGCCAAGGGGCAGTGTGCTCTTGCTGTGGGAAGTAAAAAGACAAAAGATAAGTTTCTCTTTAACTCAAAACCCTCCACACATCTTAGAAGAGTACCAGATGGATTTCTTTTAATATAAAAAGTTAACTTATACAAACTACTAGACTAAAACATAGACACATATTTATAAAATTTGGGGTTTGAAAAAACTTTTTAAAGCATTATAATAAAAGACATATTTTTGAAAAGTTTTGAATAATAAATTAAAAATTTTGGCAAGAACCTAATATGTGTTAGAAGGGAGGTGCCAAATGAAAAAACACTATGTATTTTATAGTACAGGAGGTATATAGCAGGTACAGAAGGTACATATTTTAGTAGGTGTATACACACATACATATATAATCATACGTATAATAAAGGGTTAATATATTAATTATATGAAAACATGATATACATTATACTTATGTTAATATATTAATATCTCTTGATAACGAAAAACTATAAATTCTCCAATAGAAAAAAAATGACTTAAGAATTTTTGAAAACAAATATAAATATTTATTGAGTGCTACTCTCTGCCCGGTATATTGCTATGTATTGGGAATAGAGCAAAATATCTGAAACGAAAAATTTATTGGAAACTTACAGGAGATTTACAGTTTAATAGGAATAATATCAGTGTTCAATAACTATCAAAAATAAATACAGCCTTACACTTAAAACAATCATAAAATATAATTTTCAGCTGATCAAATTTCCAATGATTAAAAAAAGAATAGCCAATGTTGACTTGAATGTTGGGAAATAGGCATTTTGTAATCACTGACAACTTCTTGGATGTAACTGTCAAGCTATATTTAAATTATTTCATAATATATGTATATGTGTGATTACATATATATAGACATAGGCACAAAGGTTCTTATAGCATTGCTTAAAATTGTAAAAAAAAATGGAAACAATGTAAATAGTCAATAAAGGGGGAATGGGTAAGGGAATTATGTTACACCCCTATAATGGAGTACTATGCACCATTACAAGTCATGGTCTAAAACTATTTTACCTACATACAACTTTTCCGACTAATATGTATAGTATTTTATTTGTTGAAAAACCCAGTACACAAATGCCGTGAAAAATGGTGTTTTTCTCTAGGTGGTGATTTTTAATTAGAAAGAAATTTTTACTACTCCATATTTTCTTCTCTTTTTTTTTAAAAACTTAGAATTAACATTTATTACCTGTAAAAATAAAACAATGAAGAAAAAAGGCAAATTAAAACACAGGAGTTAGAACAGATTGTAAGTCAGTACATTAGCAATTTCTTGAACTCTATTTTGTGTTTTTAAGACTATTAAGTAACAGTATCTAGTTTGACCCTCAAAACAACTCTGTAAGATGTGTTGTTTTGGCTAAGCGAAAATTCCCTCTAGAATATACTCAGAGTAGGAGTGTAAAATCAAAGATTTATCACCAGTGAATTAAAAGAAAATTGTACACATTAATCAGTGTTGAAAGCACAGAATGAGCCAGACACTGTAGAGACACCCTCCCATTTTGTCCTCTTTTCCCCTGGAGATGCACTGGAGTCCTCTGTGCTCACTTCTTAAACCCAGTGGGGTAATTGTGAGCAGGTGGGAACTGCCAAAGTCAGGTTCTGCACACAAAGCACACTAAAGAGGCTGCACAGGGAAAGCTATTTATTCCATAATAAAAGCTGGACTAGTATTATGTGGCCACATGATTTGTTCCACCTGCAATTTGATATCCAATGCTTCCAGCAAGTCTCCTTGCAGACTTAAACATCTTCCTCCAAATTTCAGAACAATCCTCGCCTGCTTTATAAGGACAAAGACACAAGCACACTTAAGCGTATGCATAGGTGTACATGTACATACAAACAAAATACATACATAAAGAACCAATGTTTTTACTTTTTAAAAAGTGTATTTCCTATAATAGGTATTGATATTGTTATTTTACAGATGATAAAATTGAGATTCTTACTCTGTGAATGTGATTGACTTGACTAACATACTACTGGTGAGTTTCCCAGCCTGGACTTAAACCCAAGTTTCTTGGTTCCAAAGGCCATACCCTCCCCATTAACGTCCTGCCACCTCAAGGGTCCCACAAGTACTTTCTGGCTCTGAAATGCTAAAACTTTGATTCCTTGTAAGAGGAGAGCCTCAAATTATGCAGTATGTTGCCTTCTCAGAGTGAGGAGTCAAAGCAAGAGAAGAGTAATTAATCAACCACAGTGTGAACACTAAGGATTCCATAGATCTCAAGTAGTTGTGGGATCAAGACCAGTGTCATTACATTATAGGAGCTGTGTCTGTGTGTTCACCTCTGTATCTGCCTTAGTGATCCTGTAAGTGAGAAACATAATCTCCAGTTCATTAAAACGTTGTTAGCATGGCCATATACGTTCAAATGTGCTCTAATAAATATCTGTCGTTTTCACTTTTGACAAGTCTTACGGTGCTCCACCAAAAGAAACTGACAAAAGAACATAAACTTAGATTTGGAAAAAAGCATAATAGATAAACATTCAATTGCAAAGTTCTTTTACCATGGCAAATTTTCTGAGTCACCCAAGCACTGGAACTTCTGAAAATTCCTTTTCAGTAGAGCACCAAAGCAATTCTGTTGCCTCCAAGTTCTTGATAACAAACTGTAAATAATGAACAGAAAGACAAGTTCTCATACCTCTTATCTAGAAAGCTTCAAGAACTGATTTTTTCTCTTTTTAAACACAATGGAAAACACAATGGTTATTCTGTTTCTTGAATACCGCATGCCCCTTCCAGCTTCAGGAAGTTTACATACGCTTTTTCCTGTGCCTGGAAGGTGTTTGCCCTACTCTTTCTTGTCCTCAGGTCTTGACTTAAACGGCAGATACTTACAGAGAGAGGCTTTCTCTGATTCAGTGTTGCCATACACACACGCACCCCCATTATTCTCCCAGCATTTGCTTTTCCCCGTATTATAATTTTTCAATATATTCTATTTGTTTACTTGTTTAATTTGTGTGGCTCTCTTTGGAATATAAGATCTATAAAGTTACTGTATCTCAAGTGTAGGCTAAGTGACCGTGACACAAGTGACACCAGTGAAGTGTAAGCTTCAGAGGTACTTGCTTGACCTATATTCATAAATTTACACTATTTTTATTTTCTTCAAGAGGGCTCCCAAATTTAATAAGTATTAGGCCCCCAAAATCTGGATTTGCCTTGCACCCTGTAGCAGACACACTCTAAGGTTACCCTCAGCGGGTCTTGCCCTTGTACAATGCCTTCTTCTTAAGTGTGAGGGGAACTTATGACTTGAAGCTAGGCAATAGTATATGGCAAAGGTGAAGGAATAGGCACTCTTGCGATAGAGCTACATTATATAAGATTCTGTCTTTATAGACTGGAATGATGAATTTTCCTGCTGGCCTTGCAGAAGTAAGCTTCCATGTTGTGAAAGGGCTGGTGAGAGGGCCTGTGAAGGTAGCCTCTAGGAGATAACTACAGGCTACAACTAATAGCCAGCCAGAAAATGGGGTCCTCAGTTCCACACCACAATAAACTGAATTCTACCCACAATCACAAGGGCTTAGAAGAGGACTCCAGGTTCCAGACGGGAAAACAGCCTTGACTGGAGCTCTGTGAAACCCTGAGCCGAGGATCCAGCTAATCTGTGTCCAAACTCCTGATCCATGGAAACTATGAGATAATAAATAGGGGTTGTTTTAAGCTGCTACTTTGTGGTCATTTGTTATGCAGCAATAATAACTAAAACAATCACCAGTGTCTGGTGTAGTGCCTATCACATGCTAAGAACTCAAAAATATTTAATGAGACACGGATTATATTCAGGCTCCTCTGAACCCATTACAGAATTTCAGGGTTTATCTAAAAAAGGGATCAACTGAATTGGAACTATTTAACTTAAAACATTTCCTTAATTATACTATCTTCTTTCAGTTTGTCTCATTAAACTAAAAATATTCTTAGTTTTGCTTTTTTATCCATCTAGAAGACTTTAGTCCAATTACATTTATCACAATACATGTAGTTTCATGTCTGTAAATCCTATTTTGTGGGTTTTCTCTCTTTTTTGTTACCTGGTTATTCCTTATTTATTTTCACTTTTGATTACCGAACTACATCCTACTTATATTTAACTCTTACATGGTTTGGAAGATAAAAGAGCAAAGAGCAGATTCAAAAAATAAGGCAAAAAGATTAGGATAGGAAGGTTATTTATACCTGGTGAAGGGAAAAATATTAAATCCCTGAATTAAAATACAGCCAGATATAGGCATGCAGGAAATATCATTTTTGCTCAAGTCGTTCCCTCTTCCCAAAATGACCTCACCTACCTTCTATGCTTGGCTTATTTTTCAATGCTCACAATGGACAGTCTCCCTAGAGTTACATCTGCCCCCCTTCTCACCTCATGAGTTAGGTATTTCTAAAATGTACCACTTTAGCTCTCTGTAAATATCTCCATCAAATCACTCTCCCCAAGCATTCTTCTTTCTCTTTACGTATCCCCACAGAGAGATTACTTGCAGCCTGAGAAATGGAAGAGTGTATTCCATTTCTACACCTTCAGCACTAAGCAGAATGCCTGGCAGCTTGGAGGGCTCAATATGTATTTGATGACTTGATGGATAAGTAAATGAACTAGAACTAGACTTCAGTACAAGGCGCAGTGGGTAGGGAAGGCTATAAGGAATGTAAGGTTTGATCTGAAACCAACAAATAAACTGACATGACTTAGTAGAGAGGCAGTATGCCTCTGAGAAGAAACAATCTGACAACAGGCACAGAGGTGGGAGTAAGCATGCTGCACAGCCAGGATGAGGAGGCAGGCATATCTGGAGCTGTGAGATTATGCTGGCCAGAAGGACATTTCATAGGAGTAGGGATATTTAAGGCCTTAAACAGCAAATAGAGCTGTTGCTCTTTGACGCACTAGGCGAAAGGGGTGCTATTGCTATTATAACCCAGGGGCCAAAGGAGGTTGTAATGGTTTCACTGAAGTTGCTGAGTCTTGTCTTGTTGTTCGTGTTGTTGCTTATTTTTCCGGAGAGCATTACGCTGTAATTTTTTTCTGGTCTTGTTCTGTGTGACATAATTAATATGGCTCATTTGGACAGAACTGTTAGGAACATTAATTAAAATTATTATGATCCTACTGACTGTGTGACTGTTGTGGAAGCATTTAAAGCCAGAGAAAAACTTTGGTAATTGGAAAACCAAATAAGCTTATTATAAGCTTCAAACCACTCATTATGCTTTACCACGCATAAAGATACAGTCAGCCCTTATAAGACATAAGCTTCAAACCACTCATTATGCTTTACCACGCATAAAGATACAGTCAGCCCTCCGTGTCCGCAGGTTCTGTATCCATGGATTCAACCAACCTCAAGTCAAAAATATTTTTTTTTAATTCCAGAAAGCTCCAAAAAGCAAAACTTAAATTTGAGGCACACCAGCAAATATGTACATAGCATTTACATTGTATTAGACATTATAAGTAGTCTAGAGATGATTTAAAGTTTACAGGAGGATATGCGTAGGTTATATGCAAACACTATGCCATTTTATATCAGGAACTTAAGCATCTGAGAATTTTGGTATCCATGGGGGTCCAAGAACCAGTCCCTTGTGGTTACCAGGGGACGACTGTATTAAGTGAGAAAACCAAGGTACTGCTGTTATTAATGTCAAATACTACCTATTTAAGTGAAGGGGCAACTATTTTTGGATAACAAAATATGATGTACTGCAGAAAAAAAATACTCTCGCTTTCAAAGAAGTTTTTTTTTTCCTATAAGATACTAGTGAAAATTTTAGTTATCAAATAAAATATATAACAGGAATGGCTCTTTAAAACTCCTCTTATACACTTTCCATGTATGTAGCAAGCTTTTACTTAGCAGTTAGTTTCCTTATAATCATGACTTAGAAAGCTGAGGCTTCTAATTATATCTTCTGAATGAGGTTCTCAACTTTATGCAACAGAAAAAATGGATTGCATTCTACTGAAAATGGTTAAATCTTGATCAAATGTGCCTGCCTTCATCACATAATTCCCCACCAAATGAAATTAATATTGAAAACTTTTTCAAGATGATTTTATTGTGCCTTTTATGTCAAAGTTTGAGGCCATATTAAAGTTATCAAGTACTTATCCCCAAGTGTTCTGTTGTAGATGCAAAATATGATCAAAGAGGACTGACACCCAAGTAAACGTAGGAATTTGAAAAAGTCATGAACAGGGCTGAATTTCAGCTGTATCCTCCATGGAAAGTTCATTTTTTAATATAAATTATCTTAAATCATTTTTTTTTTCTCATGAGAGCAGAAACCAGAATACAGAGACGTAATGACTTTGACATCTTGGAAAGGAAACAGCATTGATGGATTTAACCCTAAGGCAAGCAGGGTATTCTTCCTTATGTATTTCATTCCTCCAGCAATTAACGGTATTCATGGGCTGCTCTGATACAAAATTAAGTGACATCAAAACTTCTGCAGATAGACTTTCTCCCAAAGGAGACCTAAGCAATTATAGTAGAACTCCCATGGAATCTTAGAACACATTTTTGCCCAAGCATACCTCTATTCAAGATAGTCAGCCAGGGCTTTGTAGCTGTTGAAATTGCCACCTATGCTAAAACATGATAGCCCCCAAGTTTCCCTGTGTTTCAGTGTCTATTGCTATAAAACAAACCAGTTAGTTGCTTAAAAAACAGCCAAGTATCATTTCTTAAAATTTTCTAGGTCAGGAATTCAGGCAGGGCTTGGCTGGGCAGTTCTTCTGTTACATATAACAATGGCTGAAGTCACTCTCTCAGCTGCATTTGACTGGTGGTTGAGCAAGTCTGGGAGATACAAGAAGGCCTCACTTACATGGCTGGTCCTCTCTAACCTCATATGATGTCTCATATATCAGTTTTCTGATCTAAGCTTCTTTACTTCATGGAGGCTGCCTCCCTGTAAAGAGAAAGCAGCAGATGCCTCTTCAAAGTTAGGCCTGGAACTCACAGTGTCATATCTGCCATATCCTACTGGTCAAAGTAAATCACAAAGCCAGCTCAGACTCAGGAGAAGAGTAAGTTGACTCCATCTCTTGATGGTATGCATACAAAAAGGGAAAGAAGTGATGGTGGTCAACTGTGGAAACAAATTGAACACTGTACCTCTATGTTGGATATTCAGAGTCCCAGACTGGCCTTCCTCCTGTCCCCAGAGTAGCTTTGCTGACCTTAAGCACATCTTCTGGCAATGTGGTATAAGGAAGTATAGGGCAATGTGGGAATTTATATTGAACATATCTAGAGTTGCATCGTGGTTCTATCTCTTCTGAATTAAGTAATGCAGTATAATAAAAGCCCATCTGAGCATTGTTTTCAAAATCTATGAAATCGGGGTAATGCTATATTACCTTGGATAGTAACGAGAACTAGAAACAAATATAAAGAGACTGGCATACATCAGGTGCTTAAAAATGTTTGTTGTTGTTATTATTAGATGATTGATGGGGAATGGCTTTCTAGCATACTTCTACCTAGAATCCTTTCTATTCGGAAAGGGAATTGAAAGAGTAGAAGAAAACTGTGATGCTCTTCTGAGACATGTCCAATAACTGAAACACTCTGGCCTTCAAATGTCAGAAGCCTCTTAAATGGGAGGAAATCTCAGAGAATGAAGGATAAGCCACACACTTGGGACTTCCCTGGTAGCACAGTGGTTAAGAATCTGCCTGCCAATGCAGGGGACACGGGTTCGATCCCTGGTCTGGGAAGATCCCACATGCCGTGGAGCAACTAAGCCCATACGCCACAACTACTGAGCCTGTGCTCTAGAGCCCGCAAGCCACAACTACTGAGCCCGTGTGCCATTACTATTGAAGCCCGCACACCTAGAGCCTGTGCTCCGCAGAAAGAGAAGCCGCAGCAATGAGAAGCCCGTGCACCACAACGAAGAGTAACGCCCACTTGCAGCAACTAGAGAAAAGCCCGCGCACAGCAACAAAGACCCAACGCAGCCAAATAAATAAATAAATTTTTTTAAAAACCAAAGAAAAAGAGAAAAGGAAAGCGTAAGCCACATACTCAGAATTTAAGTTTGAACCTGAAAGTTGTGGGGAATGCTGATCTTCACCCCGCTTCAACATAGGAATCGGATAAGATCCTGAGAGGAAAAATATAGGACAGGATACTATAGACCTCCTATCAAATGCTTTGACTACATAACTCAAATAAATAATAGTAATATAATTATATAAAGTAGTCTCTCCATGTTGAAATATTATATATGACATAATATATATGTATGTATTCGTATCTATTACATATATATGCAAATACATAGGCTAAAAGAGATTAATACTGCTAAGCTTCCCAAAGACAATGATATAATATTTTTGTCATATGAAAGAAAGGGCATTCTATACATAGCACATACTTCAATCAGAACAAGTTCACGGACATGCTACCTTTGAAGTCAAAAAGAGGCCCACGCTTAGAAGTCCCCATGCTGGCTTCAATGCTCTGTTGTCACCATCTAGAAACCCTCAGTAATTTTTGAACAAGCGGCTCTATATTTTCATTTTTTTTAAATTTATTTATTTAATTTATTATTTTTGGCTGCGTTGGGTCTTCGTTGCTGCACGCAGGCTTTCTCTACTTGCGGCGAGCAGAGGCTACTCTTTGTTGCGGTGCCGGCAGGCTTCCCATTGCGGTGGCTTCTCTTGTTGCAAAGCATGGGCTCTAGGCACGTGGGCTTCAGTAGTTGCGGCACGCGGGCTCAGTAGTTGTGGCTTGTGGGCTCTAGAGCACAGGCTCAGTAGTTGTGGTGCACAGGCTTAGTTGCTCCGTGGCATGTGGGATCTTCCCAGACCGGGGCTCTAACCCATGTTCCTTGCATTGGCAGGTGGATTCTTAACCACTGCACCACCAGGGAAGCCCTACATTTTCATTTTTCACTAGCAAATTACTTAGCTGGTTCTCACTTCAACATACTGTTAACTGTGAATTCATATAATTTTGATCAGAAATGTTTCATATGTTTATATGTGCTTATGAGTAAACAGATACATGTATAAAGTATTCATAGACAAAATGTCATTCAACCACTCAACAAATAACTACTGAGGGCAGATTTATACCTATATTAATGATATATTACTTCATTATTTATTACTATATTATTTTATGTATTTTTATCACGAAGAGAGAAAGATCAAGAAGTTTTGTGATTCCTGAGACAGATGTTCCAAAGGATGTTACTTGAAAGCTCCTCCTTAACTGTTCAGAGGAGGAGGACCAGGGACATGTAGACACTTTCTCCCTAAGTATCAACCCAGAGGTGTCTCTTGTGGCCCACTCAGTTCTCCATGTACTCACTCAGCCAGAAGTAGTACCTTTACTGTCAGAAAAATCATTTTCATTATGCAGAATAAAGTGATTCAACAGCCAAAGGCAATCTTCATGACAAAAAACAGCAGCTCTTTTTTCTCTTTTCACAAATAAAGTTAAGTATAATAACAGTATGATGAGCTTCAGGAATGATGGAATTCTCTCTCTCTCTCTCTCTCTTTTTTTTTGTTTTCTGTATGTGGTTTCAGAATTCCTTTGGTTAATGAATAAGAGTAATCCTTTCTGTAGAAACATTTTGATATAAAACATCAGGTGATTTTCAGAAACCTTCATATTTTGAAACTTAAAAAGATAAAATATAAGCAAGTGGTCAAGTTAAGCAACCCAATAAAGGCCATGATAGTGAGGGAAGCCTCATGGTTTCCAGTGGCTTTCAAAATATAAAGAAGTAAATCAAATTTCATTGTGTCCTCACAGAAAACATCACGATAACTCAGTCTCCATCATAGAACTGGGATTACCAGATGTTTGCTTCTAAGTAATGATAGCCCTAGTAAGAAAATTGCTAATCTTTAGCTTATTCAAAAATCCCAAGTCTTTATTAAGCAGTCAACAAGTCTGCAGTTTGAATTTTATTTTTGCATCTCCCTGACAAATCTCTAATTAACAATACAATAATTTTGAATATCACACTGAGGCAGTGGATTACATTTTATGCCTTCTTGTTTCTAAACATTAATATGAAAGTCCAAGCATCTAGAGAGTCCTCCCCACCTTTTACAAATGTTGACAAAGAATTTCAAAAAAACGGATAATAAGCAAAATCCCTGTATATATGTGAGAGAGCTTTGATTACATAGGTCTGTGGTGTAACATACACTCAAGTTTTTGCATTACTTATGCACAAATAAAGTCTTAAAGATCTGCTGACCTTAAAACACTTTTAGCTACTGTACTATTTTCTTTGTGTAACAAGAAGTAGAAAATAGTTTGCGTTCTGGGGATCCACAATAAAAACTCAAAGGCAGATTGCATTTTGATTAAGGTATGGATGGTAGATTAGACTACTGTTGAGTAAATATTCACTCCCCACCTTCTCTGCCCCGACCTGGATGAGAAGAGTATACATCCACAATACACTGATGTTGGGTTTGGCCATAAGACTTGCTTTTGCCAATAGGATATTAGTGGACATGACAAATTGAGACTTGAAATGTGCTTATATGATTGTGGCCTAGAACTTGTTCTCATGCATGCATATTGCATCATTGCTATGAGAAGAAGAGGCTACAAGTAGCCCCTGGAGCAAAGAGGATGACAGATGCATGTAGCCTACTTGGATCCTAGCTTCAGCTTGGATCCAAGCCCAAACAAACTCAGCCAAGATCACAAAATATCAGCCAACTTGCAGAAGCATGAGGGAGAAATAAATACTTGCTATATGCATTGAATTTGGGCTTTTAAAAAATACAACACAATTGTGACAATAGCTAACTGACTCAACAAACTATTTAAAGAACTACAGAAGTATAGCTCTTCCAGGGCAAAATCTGGTTCCATATCTACTCAGGCAAGGTATTGAATACATTAGATTCATTGCTAGAATTGTGAAACTGAGACTTTAAGCAACATGAAATTACTTGAAAATAACATTCCCTAAAAAAATTATTTATGCAAAACTACTAAGCATTCATATTAAAATACATGTAAATTTCAATTATCACACTATCAATATATTGTTATATATGTTGAAATACACATAAACTTCAATTATTTTATACCATCAACAATGTTCATCATGACATTCACCAAAGGTTTTTTTTTTTTTTTTTTTTTTGCGGTACACGGGCCTCTCACTGTTGTGGCCTCTCCCGTTGCGGAGCACAGGCTCCGGACGCACAGGCTCAGCGGCCATGGCTCACGGGCCCAGCCGCTCCGCGGCATGTGGGATCTTCCCAGACCGGGGCACGAACCTGTGTCCCCTGCATCGGCAGGCGGACTCTCAACCACTGCACCACCAGGGAAGCCCACATTCACCTAATATTTTTTAATGTCTAAGTTACCAGGCACATGCAAGCATCATTTAGACCCCTAACCAGTTGTACACAAGGAGTGGTCAACAGTTCAATAAGCACAGGAAAGAAGATTCATCTAGTATCTTTCTGATACATTCTCCTCATCACCGTCATCTCATGGTGTCTTGAGTTGGTTACTATATTCTTTACTGTTGACTTGGCTATTACTAGAAGTTTTACTATTATTACTGTTTACTACATTTCTCTACCTCTTTTTTATTACTTTCTTTTTTTTTTTTTACAGCATTTTATTTTTTTTTTACAGCATTTTAAACAAAGTGTCACCAAAAAGAAAATTCTCCCAGAAAAGATATCTTTCTAATTTAGAGCAATTGGTTCCTGGGAATAGGAGGAGAGAATGGTAAAATATTCAAATTTTTACCACTATGCTCTGTGAAATGTATGTTCTACACAATTCAAATAAATCACTTAGCTTAACTGTGCCTCAGTTTCCTTTCTCATCCATGAGATGGGAAAAACAATAATATATACCCACACCTTTCAGCATTGAGATGATCAAATGCTGTGTCTGAAAACACTAAGGTAATATGTCATTTTTTTCTTCTTTATTTAGAGGCAGTTTTCAGCAATATCAAATTTTCTCCTTACTAAAAACCTGCCTTTCACTATTTCAATAATATATCTCTTGTACAGAGTCTTCCACTAAAAAAATAGCATTTCCTCTTTACAAAAGCCAAGTAAAAATTTTAAATGGAAAAACTTTTTTTCTAAATTTCTATTGTAACACTGCTATTATGGATACGCTCGATTGTGAGTTTATTGCTACACAATGGTGCAAATGGTCCAAAATAGATCTTGTCAAAGAACAGATTGCTATTATGATTGATATGCTTGCACCAGGGTTGTGTTTCATAAAATATGTATGGTGTTTTGTTTTATTTGGTTTTGTTCTATTTTATATTTCTCCATGATGTTTTTGTTTGAACTTGATGTGTCTAATTCAGCTATGGCTTGGTCACTGCTACATGACCTTTCTTTCTTGGTGTTTGTCTTTGGGCTATTTATCCAGTCATCAGTCCAAGAACTAGGAAAATGAAACAAAAACTAGTTTCATTCAAATAGTAAATGGTTTGGCATAGTAGAAGTATAAAAGGGAAGAGTTGGTTAAAACCATTTTTTATTTTTTCATATATTAGCTCTGTATTATATACTTCTCTGTATATATTTTATTATCTATATATCCTACACTTCACTGCCATGAATATATCAGAGATTTCTTATTGTTTAGTGAAATCCTCTACACATTTAAAAATGTCAAGCCATGAAAACTGAGTTTAAAAAAACTATCCAGTTGCTAAGATAAAACTCATGTTTAAAGACCTAGATTAAAACTAAAGTTTAGGGCTTCCCTGGTGGCGCAGTGGTTGAGAGTCCGCCTGCCGATGCAGGGGACGCGGGTTCGTGCCCCGGTCCGGGAAGATCCCACATGCCGCGGTGCAACTGGGCCCGTGAGCCGTGGCCACTGAGCCTGCGCGTCCGGAGCCTGTGCTCCGCAACGGGAGAGGCCACAACGGTGAGAGGCCCGCATACCGCAAAAAAAAAGAAAAAGAAAAAGAAAAAAAACCCCTAAAGTTTAATAGGAAATACTTATTTTTATTTAAAAGCCCAATATCCTTTATAAACAACTTCCTTCGAATGACAATAAATGTACACATCTCAATATTCATCACAACATTAAATGTAGATGCAATGGAACCTGAAATTTAATAATTCTGGAAAGTTTCTTAAGTTTTGGAAAAGCATGACTCTAAGCCATGAAGAATTTAATTACTTCAAAGCTTACTGATTCATTCTGAAAAAATAAATTTTTAAATATCATACTCATCCTAAGGGTCAGCTGGTGTCTTACACTATACATAATGATTGCAACAGACCCCATAAACTATGTACCACTGAAAATAGAAAAGGACCTCTCTAATGTAAATACCAAATATCACATATTAATCACAGTATGCTTTGCCATCAGTTTCACATTTACATATAAGTACAATGCACACAATCATTTTCTTTTCTTTTAAATGAATTTTAGTTGCATTAAAAAATGTATTATGCTTGTAGACACTGACATTTTAAAAAGCTGTTTAAATTGAAATCAAATAAGAAAAAAAACAGTTAATATTCATTTTAATAGGACACAAATGACTCAGTCTAGGAAAAGCCAATAATGAGTTTTTCTACTTTGCCATCATAATGTACATTTAATGAGTTGTCCTTCACATAGCAACACAATGCTGCCATCAATAGAACATATGCTTTGTGCTAGTTTTCAAATGGTGATAATGAGTTTTTCTGAAGCAAATACAGTATAGAACTGAAGTTCACCAAATTTTCTAGATGTCATAACAAGAGTTACTGAGTATATGGGTTTAACTCTTTATAGAATGTATTTATTTCTTTATTATGCTTATAGTTCAACAATATGATGAGTGGATTAATTCATCGACATTGAATAAGAAATTGCTATCTCTACTGATTAAAAGTAAAAAGGTTTATTGGATATTCATAGGAATAGCAAGCTCTGGCACCAAAACATTGATAATTTTTATATATATGCAACAGAATTATGGGTGATTAAATTGTTTTCTATATATTCTAATTCTCCTACAATAAGTATGCTTCACTGCCCATTTTTAAAATGCTGGGGTGCCTTCATATTTTTTATTTCACCCTGTACACTCTTCCTTGCCAATCTCATTCATGTTCATTGCTTCCATTTTCAAATACCTGCTCATGACTTCAGATGTGCATCTTAAGCCCAGGCTTCTCCTCTAATATTCAGCTTCATATATATTTCTGCTTACCTGATATCTTCACTTGCATATTTATTAAAAGTGCTTCAAACACAACCCTCTTTAAATTGAACTCACAACCATACCTCCAAATTACATCCATTCTTATCAATCCTACTCTTGGTAAATTGTACGCTTGCAGAATTCCCAATCTCAGTAGGTGATGCAACTGTGAATGCAGTTGCACAGGCCACGGATATAAGCAGGCTTTTTTTTTTTTCTTTCTTCTTCTTATTTTTTTTTTGCAGTACGCGGGCCTCTCCCTGCTGTGGCCTCTCCCGTTGCGGAGCACAGGCTCCAGACGCGCAGGCTCAGCGGCCATGGCTCACGGGCCCAGCCGCTCCGCGGCATGTAGGATCTTCCCGGACCGGGGCACGAACCCGTGCCCCCTGCATCGGCAGGCGGACTCTCAACCACTGCGCCACCAGGGAAGCCCTAAGCAGGCATTTTTGACACTATGTTCTCCTACACCATCCATGTGCAAACTAGCACATGAGTCTTGCAAATTCGACCTATACACAGCTTTCTAATCTGTCCAAATTTCTCCATCTCTGACGTCACAATCCTGGAATACTGTACAAGTATCTGGAATTCTTCTTCCTATGTGTTTTTTGTTTGTTTTGCTTTGCTTCCCTTTTTATTTACACTGCAGCCACAGTGTTCTTTACAAAATGCATATCTGAGCAGGTCATTCGCCTGCTTTAAAACTTTTAGTTCTTTTATTTTGTATCTAAGAAGAAACCCAAACTCTTTTACTATACTCTACCCATTGACTTTCACACTCAAGCTAAAGTGGTCTTCCTTCCAGTCCACTGAGTGGTGTTCTTCCAGCGCGCCAACTTTATTATGCAATCAGACCTTTGTACAGGCGGTTCCCCTAAGGAACAGTTTCCAAACCTCACCCCACCCTTGTTAACCTAACTCACATTCATCCTTTTTTCTAGGTTAAGATACTAATTCTTCAGGACAGCCTTCCCAAACTTATTGAATCAGATAGTATCCCACTATTTTATCTCTCTGTCCTTTTCCTTTGTAACGTTTAACAGTTTGTAATAAATGTATATACGTGTCTATTGGATTTACATCTGTCATTCCCACTAGACGATAAGTTCCAGGAAGGCAGGCTCTGCTCACATTTGCTCACCATTTTCTCCTCAGCTCCCAGCACAGTGCATAGTTGAATTACTTATCAATAACTTACTGCTGCACTAAGGGTGATAATGTTTTACATTCAGAAAAATATTAAAGTGGGAACAAAATATATGAAGTCAACTTGGTATTCAAAGTGCATAGAATCAGAACATGTTCACCTGCTTGGTTAAGAATCCACCTGCCAATGCAGGGGACACGACACGGGTTCCATCCCTGATCTGGGAGGATCCTACATGCCGCGGAGCAACTAAGCCCGTGTGCCACAACTACTGAGCCTGTGCTCTAGAGCCCGCGAGCCACAACTACTGAGCCCGTGTGCCGCAACTACTGAGCCCATGCACTGCAACTACTGAAGCCTGCATGCTCTAGGGCCTGCATGCCACAACTACTGAAGCCCGCGCGCTCTAGGGCCCACATGGCACAACTACTGAAACCCGCACGCCTCGAGCCTGTGCTCCGCAACAAGAGAAGCCACTGCAATGAGAAGCCTGCTCACTGCAACGCAGAGTAGCCCCATCTAAGAATACATAAATCTGACTTTGAGATTCTACTTTTGACTTGAGTAAAAACCGACATCTAATTGTCCACCAGATTAAAAACAACATAGGGCTTCCCTGGTGGCACAGTGGTTAAGAATCCACCTGCCAATGCAGGGGACATGGGTTCGAGCCCTGGTCCAGGAAGATCCCAGATGTCGGGGAGCAACTAAGCCCATGCGCCACAACTACTGAGCCTGCACTCTAGAGCCCGCCAGCCACAACTACTGAAGCCCGTGCGCCACAACTACTGAAGCCCACTCTCCTAGAGCTTGTGCTCCACAACAAGAGAAGCCACTGCAATGAGAAGCCTGTGCACCACAATGAAGAGTACCCCCGCTTGCTGCAACTAGAGAAAACCCACGTGCAGCAACAAAGACCCAACACAGCCAAAAATAAATAAACCAACAAATAAATAAATAAATAAATTTAAAAACAACATAGTTTCTCTTAAATAAAGGAGCTAAACTAAGAGCGTATTTCCTTAAAGGTCTTTTCAACTGAATGCTTAAGATGATTCTATAGTGAACAATGTCCTTATAATAAATACCATGTTAATTTTTTCCTTATAATGACTTTGATACTAGTTTATAGTTGAAACCAGTTTTTAACCATCATTTTGCTTATCAAAATTATGAGTAATATTACAAAGAAAAAACAAAGAAAAGGGTAAGACAAAAAGTGATGAACAGGGTTGAATGCAATACATAAAACTAAATAAAGTTGCTTATCTACTGTCAAGGAATCTTTGCCACTTCTGACCAGGAAAAAAAAAAAAAAACTTCTTCTGACACCCCTTTTCTCTATCTCTTGTTTAGTCTAAGCCTTTGGTATCTTCATGACTGTGGTCAAGTTCCTTGTTTAGTAAATAAAAACTAAATGGATGAATGAAAGCTTCTTAATCTTAAAAGCCTCAGTTCCTTTGCCTGTATAATCCAATAAATAAAACCTACACCACAGGTGAAGTACTATAATGGACACAGCACACTTCCTTGAACATAATGGGTCCTCAACAAATAAGTAGTTATTATTATTTTTACTTTAAAATATTTGTCCTCCCTCCTTACCATTTCCCCTCATATCTCTGTGGCTCAATAACAGATGTTTTAGAGAATGGGGTGGGGAAACCCATGTGCTCCATTCCATAATTCAGTCACACTTTAGATTTAAAACAGTCTAGGATACTAGGCTAATTAAAGTTTTCCAGTCACAACCACTTCTTTCTTAGGGTACTTCTCACTTATCTTGTAGTAGCTGATAACTTGTCTTCCCATGCCTTCTTGCCTGCCCCATGAGTGCACATACATTGATATATACTGAGAAGGTTAGTTCTAACATTCCACTAAGAGTGAAAATAATAAGAAAACAAATGAACAAAAAACCAAAACCTCTTAACTGATCAGATTTTAAATGTTCCAAATACCCCAGTATTTGGTATTTGCTAATGGCCATCAGGCACAAGTGTTCAAAAAAAAAAAAGCAAAAACACAACCCATAGCATTAGAGACTTTAAAACCCTTCATTCTAAATTTAGTATAGTATATGCAACTTGGGAGTTCCAGCTACCATTGTGGTCAGAAATTCTGCAATCATTTATTTTTTTCTAGGTGTGACGGGCAGAATTTTAAGCTTACCCCATATGGCTCACACTCCTGTTTAATCCCCTCCCGTTGAGTGTAGGAGGGAGCTGTGAATATGATGGAATATTGCTTCCGTGATTAGGTTATGTTACATGGCACAGTTGACTTTAAGAAAGGGAGATTATCCTTGGTGGACCTGACCTAATCAAGTGAGCCCTTAAAAGGGGCAAGACTCTGTCTTCCTGGTGAAATGGATTCAAAGTTCTGGGGATTCTACATGAAGGAGATTCTTCACTGTGGGCTTTGAAAATGGAGAGGGCCATGCGCCAAGGAATGCAATCAACTTCTAGGAGCTAAGAATGGCCCCTGTCTGACAGCAAGCAAGGAAATGGAGACCTCAGTTCCACAATCACAAGGAACTTCATTCTGCCAACAACCTGAATCCTTGAAGTGGATCCTTGCCCAGAGCCTCCTGATAAGAACACAGCTCAGCCAATAAGACACCTTGAGAGTGAGGACCTGAGCAGAGAACACAAATGAACTGCATCTAGACTACTGACCAACAGAACTGGGAGATAATAAGTGGGTGTTATCTTAAGCCACTGAGTCTCTGATAAATTGCTATGCAGCAATGGAAAATTAATCCACTGGGTATCTCAAAGGATGGATCAAGACTGATTTTTAGGACTTTCTCAAAGTTTCAACCCAATAAATATTTCTAAACAACTAATAATTTGTAAAGTTTACAAAGTATTTTCTCATATATACTTTTATTTAATCATCCCAACAACTCAGTATAAAGAATATCTTTATTATCTACTCTAAACCTTTTTTTTTTTAATAGAGTCTCATATAGGGTAATTTTACTGCTCAAGATCACAAAAGCAGACAGTGAAATGATGCCTAAAATTTAAAACAAGGCATTAAGTAATGATGCTCTTAAAAGTGTGAGGCCAGGATCAGTATTGAACACTAAAGACCTACCAGGACTGGGGCTAGGGTGAGACAAGTCAGGCCTTCACCTTGAGTTCAAAATTTAAGGTTAAGTGGGGGGGGGAAATCAAAAAAATCTCCGTAATCAAGATAAATTATGTCTCAATTCAATATTTTAAAAAGTCAAAATAAATGCCAAAATCCATGATAAGAAAATATCACACTTTTAAATAAAAACACCATCCACTGGCTAAAAATAGGGTTAAACAAGTGAGGCACTCACTCTCAGCATCATACAAGTGCAGGGTCAGATCCTGTCTTTATTTAAAACTTTGTATTTATTTGCATTTATTTATTTCATTATTTAAAATAAAGAAAATTTATTTATTTTATCACTCACCTCACCTTAGTCCTGGCCCTGACTCAGTAACATGTACCCTTGGACACTTCCTTATCTTCCATCTACTAGGCCATATTAACATTTTCTATTTCTTAAATAAACTCTCTACTCAGTTATTTTGGTTGCCTGGCAAGGGGCGAAGTTATGTATTCAAAAGCAGAGTTCTCTTAAGCTGACAAAGTGACTCCTGGCTATGTCAGTCTAAGCATGGTGTCACAGGTATTGGGCTCATTGAAGACAGTGCATCCATTCTTCTAAAATGGCCCTGATTACTAACATGTCTTGTTCCTCCTTAATATCATTATCCAGGCTGGAGCTGATGTTTTAGAGAATGAGGTATGGGGATGAGGAAGCCTTCAGAAATTCAGTCCTTCATTGGCAGTGGGGCCACTGAAAGGGTTGAAATGGTACTGGACACAGCAGATTTAAGTGTGGACAATTTGTTCAAGTCGAACTGAAACAGAAAGCAAAGGGGAACAAAGTCTTCAGCCATTGAAAGGCTCAAGTTATTATTAGGGGCTGAATCACTCTAAATGACTTCTGCTTGAGAAGGCATTATTATACCATTCATGGGGAAGCAGGATGGGTGGAAGCACAGGGGGAGAAGGAGGTTATAACAGATAAAGAACTCTAAAATAGTTGTACAGTTAGTTTATAACCTAAGACTCCTTACCCACAGTTTGAGTGTCATTGCTCTATAACATTCTATATTTCCAGGCTTATTAACTTAGAAACAACCAACAATGTTTCCTACTCAAGAACTAAATATTCATTCAAAAATCTAAACATTTAATTTACTAACAAGTGAAATGAGAAGTTGGAAAAATTATTTTAATAAACTGAGGCAACATATTAGCATATTTATGCAAACAAATCAGATATTTTTGCATTGACCACATTAATGGAGTCCTTAAATGAAGTCCATTACGACAGCCCTATATTGAATAAATTTGTGAACCCAGAGGACAGAGTGCCACAATTTGTTTTTATGTCTACATATGCCTAAACTAAGATAGTAATAACACTTACACTACTTGCCATATCCACATTGGAATTTATAAATAAAAAAGTAAAACTCAACTAGCATAACGACTGGGTAGCTATATAGAAAGAACAGAGAAACTATATCCCTTCAAAGAAAGTTGGCTTTGAATAAATCCTAGGACAATCTTCTACATCTTCCAAAATTATAACTATCTGTAGGCACAAATAATATGTCATGTGATAAATTCTAGGGCCTGAACATTGATTATTCCAATGCTGCTCATTAATAGTAATTAATGAAAGATGAATTATTCAACCAATTAACTGGCTTTGTTCTCAAGCAAGATTCTTTTGTTATTTAAAATTATAAAAAATATGAAACAATTTTGGGCTAAAGACTGTTCTGATATTGATTAGACAAAGAGAGATTTAGCTTTCTTTATCTATCTAGCTATCTATCTTTCTAGGCAGTAAAATAGGGCCTTGTAAGGCTCACCTCAAGAAAACAAAAGGGAGGATAACAGAAGGTTCTACCTAGAGATATATTTCAGCTAATAATCTTGAGAAGGAATGATAGAATTGGAGAATTACAACTCAGCAATTGTAATGGATTAATGGATGACAGTGATGATCCTCGATGACTGACAATATCACCACAAAGGAAACTACAGACATTATGTATCTCCTAATAGAATTGCAGTGTCACCTCTGGAATGGTTTTGCTAACAAAGAGTAGTATTGGAATTCACTATGTTAACAGACAGAGAAGAGAAAGCATTTGAACGTGTGTGGGAATAAAGAAATTGATAAAAACTCAACACCTGTTCATGGTAATAACTTTTAGAAAACTTATATTAGAATGGAATTTCCATATTGTTAAATCAACAGCAAACATATATAAGTGTGAAATGTTAGAAACATTCCCAATAAAGTCCAGAAGAGGACACGGAGGTATGGTACCAACTTTGCTGTTCAAACCTGGACTGGATTGCATAGCCAGTATACAGCCATACACAGCAATACCAAAATAACAGTCATGAATAATGAAAAGAGGTAATACGATCCTCTAATTAAAAACTCCAAAGAAATTGGCTGCCAAATATTCAAATGTATAAGGAACTTAAGAAAGCTGGTGTAGAAGATCACTATACCAAAAGAAGGACTCTTATCACACAAAACAAATAACTAATTAGAATATGTAATGGAAAATACACCATTCAAAACAGCAGCGATATCCAAAATATACCTAAAAAGAGAACTAACGAAAATGCACATGACCTTTATGGAAGCAAATATAAAAAAATTACTGATAGATTTAGATAAAAGAAGTCTCAAATACAGCAACATATTATGTTTATTCATGGTGAGGAGAATACTGTACCGATGTCAATTCTCTTTAAATTATTTACAGATTTATGCCTTACCTGATAGGTTTGGTGCGGTGTCAGCAGAGAAGTAGCCCAGCACCTACAAGGCATCAAGGTAAGACACTGAAGGGTGACAGAGGGGAGAACCCACTCCAAAATAAGAAGCCACAAAGAGCCCCCCTACTGTCAGTCTTGGGAGACCCCAGACACGACTGCTAGGCTCAGGTTCCCCCTTACTTCTAACTGGGGGTTCTGAGGGAAATGAGAACTTGGTCTGAGGCCAGCTGACTCATCTCAGCAGAGAAAGTCCCGGGCCCCGTCAGGAGTCAGGTAAGACCCCGGTGTGAGTTCTGCGTGATTCCTCCACCTCCCAAAAGAGAGAGGGAGGCCCCCACAACCCCACCTCTGCTATAACGCTGGGAAGCCCAGGTGGGCGTGGCCGGAAGCACTCTCCCTAACTTCTGTCACACCAGCTATAGAGACTGAGGCTGCAGTCTGAGAGGTGTGGCCTCGTATCAGCAGACGGAGGAGTCCCAGAATTGGAGAGGTGTCGCGGTGAGTAATCTTCGTTAGAACTGAAGGGACACACTCCTCCCAGAATTGAAGCAGCCCCAGAGAGCCCCGCCCTGGACCGACATGCCCCAACCCCACTGTCGATCCTGAGGGGCTCAAGAGTGGCTGTTATG
>NW_020173660.1:154162-157132 GCF_003031525.2 Neophocaena asiaeorientalis asiaeorientalis
ATGGGAATCCTTGGTCTGAAGGGGTAGCCTCAAGTCGGCAGAGGGAGGAGTCAAAGGACTGGTCAGGAGTCAAGTTTAGTATCCTGGGTTAGAACTGAGGTGACAAGCTCATGCAGAACAGAGGAGGTCCACAGAGTCCTGCCAGCCCCTGTCTCGTGGGTTCCTAAAACAGTACCCTTAAGGGGAAAAGCAGAGGCAGCTTTTCTTGGAACCAAGGTAGAAGAATCTCCCCATTGAGGCTATACACACCATCTCTTCCTCTGTCTTCTTCGGTAACCTCTCATCAACCTTGGCAGATTAAACAGCTGCCTGCAGTCCCGGACCAGTCATCATGCCTCGAGGTCAGAAGAGTAAGCTCCGTGCCCGTGAGAGACGCCGCCAGGCCCATGCTGAGACCCAGAGTCTGGAGGATGCTCAGGCCACTGGGGCGGCAGCGGCAGCAGCGGCAGCGGCAGCAGCAGCAGAAGGAGAGTCCCCTTCCTCTGTCTATCCTCCCTTTGAGGACAGGCCTCAGAATATGCCTGCTGCTGGGACATCTAGCACTCCTGAGGGACCTCAGGGAACCACCAATGCTAGTGCAGCTGCTTCATGCACCAATTCAGATGAAGGTACCAACGGCCAAAAGAAGGAAAGCTCAAAATCCTTCAAGGGCACTGAGGACTTACGCAGAGATCCTTTACACATGAAGGTGGCTTTGTTGGTGCATTTCCTGCTGCATAAGTATCAAAAAAAAGAGCCAATTACTAAGTCAGAGATGCTGAAGTTTGTTATCAAAAAGTACAAGTATCATTTCAATGAGATCCTCAAGAGAGCCTCTGAGCACATGGAGCTGGCCTTTGGTCTTGATCTGAAGGAAGTAGATCCTACCAGGCACTGCTATGCCCTTGTCAGCAAACTAGACCTCACCTCCAATGGAACGATGAATGAAGAAGAGAACCCGCCCAAGACCGGGCTCCTGATGATCGTGCTGGGTGTGATCTTCATAAACGGCAACTGTGCCCCTGAAGAGGAGATCTGGGAAGTGCTGAATATGATGGGTGTACATGCTGAAAGGAAGCACTTCATCTATGGGGATCCCAAGAAGGTCATCACTGAAGATCTGGTGAAGCTAAATTACCTGGAGTACCGCCAGGTGGCCAACAGCAATCCTCCGCGCTATGAGTTCCTATGGGGTCCACGAGCCCATGCTGAAACCAGCAAGATGAAAATCCTGGAGTTTTTAGCCAAGATTCATGATACAGTGCCCAGTGCCTTCCCATTCTGGTATGAAGAAGCTTTGAGAGACGAGGAAGAGAGAGCCCAAGCAAGAATGGCAGCCAGGGCTCGTGCTGCTGCCATGGCCAGTGCACGCTCCAGGGCCATGGCCAGCAACTTCTCCCAGGCTACGTGAAGTTCAAGGCTGGTTCTTCACTTTTTGGTTGAAAAGGTGTGTCAGTGTTCTAATAGTGGAGGGCCAGGGTGGGACTGGAGAAGGGTATATCCCTGAGTTCCTGTTGTGTATTGCTAACTTGGAATTTTACCTTTTTTTCTTTTTTATTTAGGTTATGGTTCAAATGATGAAGTCTGAGAAGATTGTTTTCCTTGTGGAAAAAGAGCAGTAACATTCTAAGTTGTGGACGGCCAGGGTGGGTCTATAGGGAACACAGTGTAATATCCTCTTTGTGTTCCTATTCTATATAGTAAACTTAGAGTTTAATTTTTTCTCTTCCTTTTCTTTTCCTTTTTCTTCTCTTTCCCCCTTCCCTCCCTCCCTTCCTTTCTCTCTTTCTTTCCTTTTGTTATATTTTAAATGTTGTTTCTTTAATAGAAGGTATAATAATTTTAGAATCTAAATTTATTAGTGACCTCAGTTACATATTTATTAGATTTAACTTAATAGAGCTAAGATTAAGAGCTTTATTATTTTGTAACACAAATTGGGAAACCTTTCGCATTTATTGAACTAGAACAATAAAACATGGCATGGTAATAGGCATTTCTCTGGAAATGTGAAAAATTTTATCAGTAAAATTACTGGGATCAAAAAATACAGGAGACTTCCAATAAAGATGTTAAAAAAAAATACAGGAGGAAAAAAAGTTTAAAAAATGTGTAGTTCTTGGTTTACCTTATCCATTTTACTCTGTTATTCTGCAAAAATAAAAAATACATAACTGGATTTGCTTAGCTTATTAAAGAATGTAGGAGAAATAAAAGACTTATAAACTAGAACTCATACTCACTGGCTCATTCATTCTCCAAATATTGAGCATCTGCTCTTTGAAAATTATTGTGTTATAAATGGTGAAACTAGGATATAAAACACCCTGCCTTTAGAACTGTACAGTCAAGGAGAAGTAATTATATAGAGAAGATGGTGAAATACCCTCTAAGACCTAAAGGACAAGTAAGAAGGAGTAAGGAGGTAATGGGACAGGGATGGGGTTGGGAGACATGGGAGGGGGAGGGTGAAAACAATAAGGTACAAATTCCCTGGGTAACAGAAGTTTGGGGTTTGGGGAAAATACAAGTCTCTCAGTGGGATATCCTGTTAATTTAAGCTGGGTGGTAGACTAGATGAGGCTGTGGGACTGGTGAGCAGAGGCCAGGTATACAAACGGTGTTTCTCAGAGTAGGAGGACAAAATCCTGGAATGCAAACCTGTTCATAATAGTTACTTTAGTATCATCAATAAACCAGAGGAAAAGCTCCTCCTTGGGCAGAAATGGAAGGTGTGATACTCCCTTGAGATGGAATGCTGAGAACCATATCTCAGGCATTAAAAAGGCATTTTAGGGCTTCCCTGGTGGCGCAGTGGTTGAGAGTCCGCCTGCCGATGCAGGGGACACGGGTTCGTGCCCCAGTCCAGGAAAATCCCACATGCCGCAGAGCAGCTGGGCCCGTGAGCCATGGCCGCTGAGCCTGCGCGTCCGGAGCCTGTGCTCCGCAACGGGAGAGGCCACAACAGTGAGAGGCCCACATACCGCAAAA
>NW_020173660.1:157301-192224 GCF_003031525.2 Neophocaena asiaeorientalis asiaeorientalis
GCCATTTTAATTAGGTTATCTTGAGTATAATTTTGCAAACTCTAAGGGAGGGCTCCATATTAGGTGGTGAAGAAGTGAATAAAAATACAGGTGATTTGGATGGAAAGGCACCCACGGGGGACATTGTTGGTCCTTGACACAAATTCTACGACCTCTGAGTTGCATCCAACTGGGGTGGACAACCCCACATACAAATTAAGTAACATCCTCAAGTGGGGGAATTTATTTTGTTTTACCTGCTAAGCAGCTTTATGCGATCACTTGGTGGAAACTGCATATTCTGTGATATCTCTTGGATTAATATAACATAAATCTTCCCAGAGGGGAGGGTGGTATCATCTGCAAAAAAAAAAAAAAAAAAAAAAAAATCATATGATAACTGCCATTCATTAAAGACCTTACTCTGTCAAGTGCTTCATATCCATTATATATATCCCAACAGCCCTACAAGATACGGCTTATTACACATACTTTGCAGATGAAGAACTTGTAATTTTCTCGAGTTTACATGGCTGATAACTGAAAGAGCTGGGACTAGACCCCTGGTCCAGATTTTTCTAGAGCCCACACTTTTCCACTCCTCCAAACTGAGGCAGACCTTCTGTCTTTTCATTCTCTATTATTCTCACTACTCCAAGATGTATCACATACAATTAAAAAACAAGACATTCTAGTCAAAGTACAAAAAGCGATCCTGATGAAGGAAGGTGAATATGAGAATAAAGCACAATTTGGGGATTGTCTGTGGGTTTCATATGCTGAGGATCCCCCTGTCACTAGCCCCAGGGTTCCTTGACAGGTGACTCTGCTCACATACTGGCACAGTCCTGTACCAGCACTTTCCTGAATTACAGCATGTTTCCTCTGGGTCTTACCCAGTGTGCCCTCCTGCCCAAATCGGAACCTCATACACTGACCAGCTCTTCACTGTGACCTCTGGAGCTGCACCCTGTTTCCTGTGATACAGGCAGTCCAGAGTCATATGCCCTCCCCTTGATTAAAGCATTCCAACTCTCTGCATGTGTACAGTGAAGGTCCCATCCCTCCCAGTGGAACCACTGACAGTGAAGTCTAGATACCTGGTTACCACAGCCCCATCCCCAGCCCACAAGTTTCAGAGTATATTCCAAATGAGGTGGTGATCACAATCTTACTTCTTACAGAAGATACTGGTTCTTGGGATATAACTGAAGTTAGATGGGGGGTTTTGTAAATGACCCAGATATTGTCAGTAGGATTTTGAAGGAATGTGTTATTTGAGACTGGTCACTGAACACATACACCAATAAGTGAGTTTACGAAAGCCTCCCTCATAAGTTGAAGATGAGAAAAGACCATGGAATTCACTGTCTAACAAACATCTACTGAGGCTGAATTCCTCAGAACTCACAGTCGTTCTAGGAGGGGAAAAATGTCAGGGGTTTACTGACAGATACCCTGTCTTTGAACAAGTGTGTCCTACACGTTCAGTCCAATCCGCTTGTATTTAGGAAGGCTCATGTGACTACGCAGACACTGAAATATGAACAATGTTTGTCACCTCCAGGCCAAGGAATTTGAAAGCCAGTATGCCACTTCCATGCTTTCTATTCCATTCAGCAGCAAACATGGAGATCGCTTGTTGAAAAGTGGAACCGCCAATGGGAGCAGACTGGATCCCTGGGTCATCTGACAGTGGAGACCCCTGCCTACCCACATTGGACTTTATGTGTATAAGAAATAAATTTCTGTTGCTTTAAGCCATTGTGGGTCTGCAGGTTTTATCTGTTGCATCAGTTACTTTATCTGATTAATGCATACCTACTATTTTTTTTTAATTTTTTTTTTGGTTGCATTGGGTCTTCGTTGCTACCTGTGGGCTTTCTCTAGTTGTGGTGAGCGGGGACTACTCTTCGTTGCGGTGAGCGGGCTTCTCATCGCAGTGGCTTCTCTTATTACGGAGCATGGGCTCTAGGCAGGCAGGCTTCAGTAGTTGCGGTGCGTGGGCTCAGTAGCTGTGGCTTGCAGGCTCTAGAGCGCAGGCTCAGCAGTTGTGGCGCACGAGCTTAGTTGCTCCGCGGCATGTGGGATCTTCCTGGACCAGGGATCGAATCCGTGTCCCCTGCACTGGCAGGCAGATTCTTAACCACTGTGCCACCAGGGAAGTCCCACATACCTACTATTTTTGTGGTTAGATGTATTTAAATAGTGTAATTACAAAGGTAATAGTACATATATTTTTGCTGCAAAAAATTCTTACAGATAGATTATAATCTCCCCCTTTCCTCAAAATCCAGCCCCTGCCTCAGAGGCAACCACAATTAACAAACTGATGTGTGTCATTTTAAAGCTGACCTGAGGGTTTTTCATATGTAGATGTGCTATAAAAATATATTGAACTTAACATGTGTGATTAACAATGTACATATTGTTCTGCCTCTTGACCCTGTCACTTAACAAAATGAATGCAGAATATTTCCATGACAGCACACATAGATCCACCACACTCATTTAACAACTAAGATCCTTTTTCTTAAGAAAAAAACATGTTTATTGAGATATATTTGATATAAAAAATTGCACATATTTAATACATACAATTTGATGAGTTTGGACATACGTATACACCTGTGAAATCATCACCACAGTCAACGTAACAGACATATCCATCACCTCCAAAAGTTTCCTCGTGTCCCTTTGGTTTTTTCTTTCATGGTGAAAACACTTAACATGAGATCTATGCTCTTTTAAAAATTTTCAGTATTGTTAACTATAGGCACCATGCTGTACAGCAGATCTTGAGAACTAATTCATCTTGCATATCTGAACCTTTACAACAATTGAACAACTCCTCATTTCCCCCTCACCCCAGCCCCTGGTAACTCAGTTGATTCTCTCCTTCTATGAGTTTGATGATTTTAGGTACCTCACTTAAGCAGAACCATTTGTCCTTCTGTGACTGGCTTATTTCACTTAACATAATGTCCTTCAAGTCCATCATATTGTTGCAAATGGCAGGATTTCCTCTTTTAAGGCTGAATAATATTCCATTGAGTATGTGTGTCCGTGTGTGTGTTTGTGTATGAATCACATTTTCTTTCTTCGCTTATCTTTGATGGACGTTTGGATTGTTTCCATATCTTGGCTGTTGTGAGTAGCGCTGCAAGTAACATGAGAATGCAGACATCTCTTAGAGATCCTGATTTCCATTCTTTTGAATACATACCCAGAAATGAGATTGCTGGATTATATGGTAGTTCTACTTTTAATTTTTTGAGAAACTTTCATACTATTTTCTATAGTGGCTATACCATTTTACATTCCCACCAACAGTGTACAAGGGTTTGATTTCTTCACATGCTAGCCAACACTTAATTATGCTTTTTTAAAATTATAACCTTCCTAACTGGTGTGAAATGATATCTCACTGTGGTTTTGATTTTCATTTTCTTGATAATTAGTGATGTTGAGCATCTTTTCGTACCTTTTGGCCATTCGAAGGAAAGATCTTCAGGAAGAATAAGATAGGAGCAATCAGGGTGTTGCAAGTCTTGATTACACACAGATGTTAATCATGTATTATAAGAACGCCAATCATCATATTCCAAACTGCCCTCCAAGAAAAAGACACGTAAGGATTACCCTACTTATTATGTTTGTGTGATAATTAATTATTCTCCTCCTAATGGACATAAAAATTGTTCCCCATTTGTTGCTATGAGTAATAGGACTGAAATCAACATCTTTGAACATGAAATCTTAGACAAATGTGCATGCTTTCTCACAGGAAAGACACAGAAAAGTGCAAACTTGATTAAAGTGGGCAGAGTGTTGACTGAAATTTTTTACAAATATTGCTGAACTTCTGTTCCAAAGATGCCATACCAATTTACAGTCTTTCAGATTCACGTGTGTGAATGCCTTACATTCTCACAGGCATTTTATTTCATCAGTCTTTTAAATTTTGGCCAAACTTTCAGATGAAAGATACTGTCTTGTTATTTTATTTCCTTATTCTCAAATAGGTTGAGTATAAAATTAAACTTTTACCCATATGGAGCTGGATTTCTGCATTAATGTCTTGAGTACCAGGATTCTTCTAGGCATACTTTACATTCTGAAATATCAAGACATCCCTCCTTTACTTTGAAAAGCAAGGACTTGATGAGTATGATCGGTTGTTGGGCAAGAGAACCAGGCAGGACACCATTAGCTAGTGAAGATCTGAGATCAGAGCAATTACCGGAGTTCATGAGAGAGACCACATGAAAAACCTCATCTAGAGAGCCCATGGTAGGCTGGCAGTCAGCATTCTGGATTTAGAGTTCAGCATAAGGTAGAGAAAGGACTATAAGGAGAGAAAGGTGGAGAATCTGGGTAGGGGGTCCAAGGTAACTTCTGATAATAAGCTTGGGAAAACTCTCAATTACCACCAGCAGCTAGAAGTTGAGAGGTCTGGGTGGGCAGATCTACTGGATGAAAGGACTAGAGGCATGCCAAACACCTCACCTACCTTAGAATCCTCTGTGCCTACCATCAGGCAGAGTGTAGGTAGCTTTTCTGTGTCACCCAGTGATGCTAGATGCTGGGAGAGCTACATCTCTTGGCTTTTCTGGTGGTTCACTGCATCCCTGCCAGTGTTCCTGGCTGGGAGCTATGTTGATGGCTGCTGGAATCTGATATTTTTACCCTGTATACAGTGCCTCCTCCACTGAGTTTGGGGCAGTATGAGTGGGCAGGCTTGGGAAGTGATGACAGTTGAGACAGGCCAGGAAAACCAGTGAGTAGTGGAAGGGGACCTAAAACTGCAGAGAGGGAGAAATTGAGGGGAGATGTCCTGAGGCTAATTACCTCAATGATTCTGCAGATAAAGGGCTGAGTGTGGACATGTCTGGAAAAGATAATCTAGATGACATCCCCAGCTCATGGTTCCTGAGTTTTGTTTTCTTTAAAAAATTCTTTGCAGTTCTATTTCTTCTCAATAGCTGTGTAAAATAGTTATACCTATTTCTTGATTTAACAACGGTGGCATTGTGATTTATTTATATTAAATGTTCAAAACAAATTTTAATTTTTTATACATAAAAATTTCATTCAAATCTGACCATACTAAATATTGGCAAACATCATGAACAATAAACAGGAAACATAAACACAAATGAATAAACATAGGAACACATTAAACATGAAAAAATGTTATTTTTCACCTATCAAAAACTAGAAAAATTAAAAAGCTAATTGTAATTATGTTACAGTATTCCCATGTATCCATATGACTGTTCTATTTTTTTGTGGTATCTTTGTCTAGTTTTGGTATCTGGGTGATGGTGGCCTCACAGAATTAGTTTGGGAGTGTTCCTTCCTCTGCAATTTTTTGGAATAGTTTCAGAAGGATAGGTGTTAACTCTTCCCTAAATGTTTGATAGAATTCACCTATGTGAAGCCGTCTGGTCCTGGACTGTTTGTTGCAAATTTTTAAATCACAGTTTAAATTTCAGTACTTGTGATTGGTCTGTTCATATTTTCTATTTCTTCCTGGTTCAGTCTTGGGAGATTGTACCTTTCTAAGAATTTGTCCATTTCTTCTAGGTTGTCCATTTTATTGGCATATAGTGCTTGTAGTAGTCTCTTACAATCCTTTGTATTTCTGTGGTGTCCATTATAACTTCTCCTTTTTCACTTCTAATTTTATTGATTTCATCCCTCTCCCTTTTTTTTTCTTGATGAGTCTGGCTAAAGGTTTATCAATTTTGTCTTTTCAAAGAACCAGCTTTTAGTTTCATTAGTCTTTTCTATTGTTTTCTTCATCTCTATATCATTTATTTCTGCTCTGATCTTTATGATTCTTTCCTTCTACTAATTTTGGGTTTTGTTTGTTTTTCTTTCTCTAGTTGCTTTAGGTGTAAGGTTAGGTTGTTTATTTGAGATTTTTCTTGTTCCCTGAGGTAAGACTGTATTGCTATAAACTTCCCTCTTAGAATGGCTTCTGCTGCATCCCATAGGTTTTTATTTTCTTCTTTTTTACTTTTTTTTGCGTTATGCGGGCCTCTCATTGTTGTGGCCTCTCCCATTGCGGAGCACAGGCTCCAGACACGCAGGCTCAGCGGCCATGGCTCACGGGCCCAGCCGCTCTGTGGTACGTGGGATCTTCCCGGACTGGGGCACGAACCCGTGTCCCCTGCATCAGCAGGCGGGCTCTCAACCACTGCACCACCAGGGAAGCCCCCCATAGGTTTTTGATTGTCATGTTTTCATTTTCACTTGTCTCTAGGTATTTTTTAAATTTCCTCTTTGATTTCTTCAGTGATCCATTGACTGTTTAGTAACGTATTGTTTAGCCTCCACATGTTTGTGATTTTTACAGTTTTTTTTCTTGTAGTTGATTTCTAATCTCATAGCATTCTGGTCAGAAAAGATGCTTCATATGATTTCAATTTTCTTAAATTTACTGAGGCTTGCTTTACGGCCCAGCAAGTGATCTATCCTGGAGAATGTTCCATGTGCACTTTAGAAGAATATGTATTCTGCTACTTTTGGATGGAATGTTCTATAAATATCAATTAAGTCCATCTGGCCTAATGTGTCATTTAAGGCCTGTGTTTCCTTATTGATTTTCTGTCTGGATGATCTGTCCATTGACATAAGTGGGGTGTTAAAGTCCCCCACCATTACTGTGTTTCTGTCAATTTCTCCTTTTATGGCTGCACATCTGAAACCTCTTTAGAGGTGAGCATTGGCCTTTATTATTATTGTTAATAGAACACAGTGTATGGGCTAGAAATAGAATAATGAATATCACAGTAAATCACACATAGGCTAGTATTTTTCAAGAAACTTTTGAGATTGCGTATATTTATGCATATATACATGTACACACATATACACTCATATACACTTATACTCACACACACACACAATTGGTAGCTGTTTCTGTGTGAGCACCCATGCAGAGACTTTCTAACCAAGAAGGTGACTTTGTTGGTGCAGTTCCTTTTGATCAGTTGTAAAATGACTGCCCGTTACAAAGGCAAACATGCTGAAAAAGGTCAACAAAGGTCAGGGACCACTTCCTCGTGATCTTCTGGAAAGCCTCTGAACACATGGAGCTGGTCTTCTGCCTTAACTTGGTGGAAATGGAATCTACCAAGCACTTCTATGGCCTTGTCAGAAAACTGCATGTCACTAATGATGGGAGTTTGAATGGTGGCAGGGATTGCCCAAGACCAGTCTTCTGATGACTCTCCTTGGCACACCTTCATGAAAGGCAACTGCCCTACTAAGGAGGAGATCCAGGAATTCTTGAATATAATGGGGGTGTAGACTGGGAGGAAACACTTCATCTATGAGAGCCCAGGAAGCTTATCACTAAAGATTTGTGCAGGAAAAGTAACTGAAGTGCCAACAGGTAGCCAACAGAGATCCTCCATGCTATGAATTCCTGTGAGGTCCAAGAGCCCATGCTGAAACCAGCAAGATGAACGTCCTGCAGGTTTGGGCAAGGTCACTTATACAATACACAGTTCCTTCCCACACCAATATGAGGAAGCTTTTAGAAATGAGGAAGAGAGAGCCTGAGCAAGTTGTAGCAAGGGTTAGCACTACTGCCATGGACAGCACATGTTCCATGGTCATGTCTAGTTTCTTCTCCTACCCACAATGAGTCTGAACTGCTTTAACTTGTGGTTGAAGAGAGCAGACAATGTTTCAACTAGTGGAGAACTGGTACTGGGCTGGAGGAAACACAGCATATCATTTTGTCTTTCTGTTTTATGTGGTATTTTGGAGCTTTCCCTTCCTTCTTTCCTTCTTTTTTTAAATAATTTTTTCACTCTTTCTTAATTTCGTTCATTCTTTCTAATTAATTTCTAAATGTGTCTTTTAATAGAAGATTTAAATAGCTTCAGAATATAAGTTTATTAATCAAATCTTTGGTTATATACTTATTGCTACGTATCAGGTTTAAGAGTAGGAGCTATGTAATTTGGAAAACAAATTGGTAAATCTTCCATCTTATTTTATGATATAGAATAGGATATCATGGCATTGAGTAGGTGTTTCTTTGGAAATATGAAAGAACTCAGTAGTAAAACTGTTGGGTTTAAGAAATAGGTAATGTGAAGATGGCTGACTGATGGCTTTCCTAATACATTCAGTCCATCATTTTCTAAAATTAAAAGATGCATACATGAATTTACTTAACTAATCCAAGAATGTAGGAGAAATTAAAACTTAAATTAGCACGTTCATTGACTCATTTATTCTCTAAACATTAACTGAACATGTGCTCTTTGGAAAACACCTTGATATTCTTGGGGATGTTAGGGATTTTGTGTCTAGGAGCAGTTAGAAATTATATCATGTTAGCCCAATTAAAAAGGAGTGAAGGGGTGGGAGCTCAGGTGAGAGCTGTTAGGTGTAAAAGCCCTGAGGCAAATCCATTTGGACATTTGGGAAACTGCAGTTTTTCAGTGGAAAGGAAGTTTTAAGCTTAGCTATATGGTGGGTGAGGTAAGGATATGGGAGACCCTCAGATAGTATGTCTCAAAGTTGAGAGACTAAAGCCTAAAATGTAAAATGGCTCTTAGCAGTTACTCTTTAATCCTGGATAAATTAGAAAGAAACTTTCCACTGGGGGAGGCACGGTAGGTGTTTCAAGTACTAGTCCCAGTGCATTTGATCACAGCCTGCAAAGTAACTGTTTTACATTCTCAACTACAAACACATGCTATCTTCCATAAAAAAGGAAGGATGACTCACAAGATGGAGGTGATAACCAGAGGAATTTTTCCCAGGCTTTGAAATCTAATCAAGGAACTGAAACATTTGTCCATTGATATTTCAGAACTGATACTGTCCAGTGACTCTTATACTTCCCATTTTCTTGTTTCTAAACAGGAATGTCTAAAGATGTTACCCTACTGCTATCTCTCCATTGTACATTGGATTTGTCAGGACAGATGACTTGTCTTTTTATCTCATATGTCCATAAATAGAGATTTATTGTGCCCAGCTGGTTTGCTTAATGAACTTCCCCCCCAAGAGCCTCATCATCTGCAGTTGGACCTGATTTAGATGATGAGACTTGGATTTTAAGTTGATTTTGTAATGAGGCAAGACTTCTGGGGATCTTGGGTGAGGGTGAATGAATTCTGTGTAAGGTGGGGACTTGAAATATTGAGGCCTGGAGGGTAAACTGTGGCAGAAAGAACCTCAGGGGGCCCCCGTGATCCCCACCTCCTGGTTGTCATGCCTTTGTGTATTCATTGTGGGTAGGGCCCGTGACTTGCTTCTAACCAATATATTATGACAAAGGAGATGAGATGTCACCCCTATGATGACATTATATGTGTTTTGGAAATAATTAGAAACAAACCATCCTGCTGACTCAAAAATGCCTCTCTACAAGCTATGTGTAAAATATAAAACAAATCTAGACTATTAAGGAGAGATCTTTCTTGAAAAAGGATTATTACAAGGGTAGAAAGGGACTTCTGAAACAGGGCGAGGGCACCTATTGCAATAGAGAAAAGCTGTGACCATAAGATCTGCAAGGATCTCAAGCATTAGGCAAAAAGGGATTCTCTTTTGTAGACAGGAGTAAACAATGCTAGAAAGAACTGGGTATGGGGAAAGGGGATGAAGGAGTAGTGTGATTGGATACTAAATCAGAGAATGTTTTACCCTGAGGACAGCTGATTCTCAAGAGGGGTTGTATGCTAGCTCTGGTGAGAGGAGGCCAAAATTCAGGGGCCTGGAGGAAGAAAAGAAGCTTAACCAAAGTTTGGCTAACAAGCATTTTGTTTCAACTGATCATTTATGAGACAAAAAGTGGTATTTTTGAGGATCTGTATCTGGCCTTGTCATAGGTAAACAAAGGAAAATCCATGAGTCTTATTTAAATTATATGGGGAAGAATGGTTCTTTGAGGTAAGCTATTTCCTGGAACACAAAGTGGGGGGGAATCTCGTAACCTACACTGTTTGCCAGAATCACAGGGCTCAGGTAAAATTGAATGTTATACAGGAAAGAAAATAATTTTATCATTAAATAAGCATTAAACTGTGATATGATGTGCATCACAGGCAAGCAACTAAAGAGATAACAAAGTTAACAAGAAATCTCACCCTTTTATACAGCCAAGCAGATACAACCCGTTACATCCATGTTCTCAAGATAAAAGATAGCTAGTCCTCAAGTAAGAGGACTTGGTATCACCATTTGCCAGACACAATTCTTCCTAAATGCACATGGTAATTGGGGTGGCCCTCTGTGTTAGACTTTATCCAAAGGAAAACATTCCTGGGTTATAAAATTGGCAAGAATATTTAAAAGACAAAGGTTTTATATCTACAGGTTTTCTAAAGTAAATGCTCTAAAAATAAAGGAAGTCGCATTCCTTTTTTTGGACACCAAAAGAATTAAATTTTTTTAATTTTTAATTTGTATTTATCTTTACAGTACCCTCCCTTTGTTGCTGCAAAATAGTTAACACTACTGTTTTAAAATTTATTTCCACTGCCATTTCTACCTTTCTCTGGGCAAATTACAGCCATCTAAATAACCAACAAGTCTGTGGTAAATTACAAAGCAACGCAAGTACAGAAATAAAGTAGGATGGGTTGAAAAATTCAGTACATTATTTGCCCTGGGGAGAAAACCTTTAAATATATCAGACCAATGGTGAATGGTTAAAGCAAATTCTTGATTAGCAATGTGCAAAAGTTCTTCATCGTACATTAATTTTACAAACTGTTGTGATGCTTTATTGCTCAAACTTACAAATGAGTAACTATTTGAGTATTATTTAGTAGTCCCTTATAAAATATTATAGTACCCAATCCAAGCCTAAGGGAGAGCATAACTCTAGAGTCTGATCATCTAAAATTTTAACTAGGAGTTTTTCTTACATGGGCCAATAAATTTCTCCTGAATTTCCCTTAATTACATAAGTAACATAACATTTACATAATGACTTAAAGTTCTTTCAATAAGTGCTCCATCTCACCAAATAATTTTTCCCAGATGTGAAACACAAAGACAGTTGGCCATTATCTAGTATCAATATCTTATTACAAGGCACCTGTTGAAGGGTAGAGTTTGAACTTGCAGTGTTTAATGTACAAGACTCTAATTGTTTTAAGCCTTGAGGACAAACCCAAGCTCTTTTTTGGCATCGGTCCAAATCAGTAATTATATTATTATAGCAGTCAATTAAACCTCCACAAATAATGACCTTGTTTATCTCTATATATTGGGACTGGAGAAGACCTGCATGCCAAGGTTAATGGAGTGACACTAGACCTGTCCTCTGAAGTCTCTATCTGTAAATAACAGATTTGTTTGTCTATTAGTTAGATGCTTTGCTTTTTTATACCATCTTTCGGGATAGTCATAGTCCCAATACCTAATTGTTGCCTTAACTATGAATAGTTCTGTAATTTTGAACAAGTGATTATACAATATCTTGGAGTGAGTGTCTCTGAGAGCTTTGTGGGATTGTTGTTGCTCCAGCATGAAACAGTCCAAGCAGTATATTTCCATATTTTAACAAGAAACCTGTTTTTTTTTCCTAGTAAAACATGATTCTTAAAGTATTTGATAGCCACTACTGTGAACAGGACAGCAAGGTGGTCTGTGAGAATAGTAAGTTTGCTAGAATGCCTCCTTTCAGTTGAATTAAGTATCAACTTCAGTTACTCTAGAAAACTTAAGTTTCAAATCCTCTAGGGAATCACAGTCCTAGTCCTTCTGTGGTGCTGGCTTCACATGGGAAGTATGAATCTGAGTTTATCCTTTTTAGATTCCACATATAAGTGATATAATACAGTATTTGCCTTTCTCTGACTTATTTTACTTAACATAGTGTCCCCAATGTCCATCCAAGTTGTTGCAAATGATAGAATTTCCTTCATTCTCATGGCTAAGTAATATTCCATTGTATATATGTACTACATCTTCTTTATCTATTCATCCGTGATGGACACTTAGGTTATTTCTATATCTTGGCTATTGTGAATAATGCTGCAATAAACACAGGAGTGCAGACATCTTTTCAATATCCTGTTTTCATTTCCTTTAGATATATATCCAGAAGTGGGATTGCTGTATGATATGGTAGTTCTATTTTATTAGAAAAGAAAAAGAATAGCCAAAGCAATCTTAAGAAAGAAGAACAAAGCCACAGGCATTACCCTTCTGAATTTCTAACTATAATACAAAGCTATAGTCATCAAAACAGTATGGTATTGGCATAAGAATAGACACATAGACCAATGGAACAGAATCAAGAGCCCTGAAATAAACCCCCACATATATGATTAACTAACATTTGACAAGGGTGCCAAGAATACCCAATAGGGGAAAGGAATGTCTCTGCAAAAAAAGGTGTTGGGAAAACTGGATAACTACATGCAGAGGAATGAGGGTGGACCCCTATTTTATACCACTCACAAAAATGAACTCAAAAGGGAGTAAAAACTTAAATTTAAAACCTGAAACTGTAAAACTCCTGGAAGAAAACAGGGCTCCTTGACATTGATCTATGCAGTGATTTCCTGGATATGACAGCAAAGCACAAGCAACAAAAGCAAAAATGAATGAGTCTGCCATGTTTGAAGAGCAAATTTTACAGCTCTATCAGCAAAATTATTACCTTTAGAAACTTCATCCTTCTGCCCTGTGTGAGTTCTACCATGAATTACTGATATCTGAACGGGCAGTTGTAAAGCCTTTAACAAATCAGCTATAACTTTTCCATGAGAAAATTTAGTTCTCATCCAAGTAAAAAATCCCCTATTTTTCCAAATTTACCCTGTGGCATGGCAGAACCAAACATTCATTAGTAGCATATGTATCCATTTTAAGTCTAGGACCAAGAATTGTAGCTCTAGGAACTGTTATCTCGTCTGCTTGTGCAGACCTAACTCTGGACAAAACATGGGCTTCCAAGATTTCATTTCACCACCCCACAGGAAGCCTTAAGTCAGCCACTTTTATCTCAAGTACATGACCCAGCAGTAAACATTATCAAATCTGCATTTTAAACAGAAATGTCAAATAAATCATGCCAGGTTTTTCAAATTTTAGACTCCAAAGCTGTGGGGAGAGAGAGGCTGTAGCCAATTTCAATTATTCAAAAGCCTCTTCAGACTCTAGGGACAAAAACCTGAGGATCTAGAGAATAACGTGCAACTGCTGTGCCAGAAGTTATGACTGCCCTGTAAAAACCTAGAATCCACTGTCTACAATTGCAAAATTGGCTGGCTCCTCGATTTTAACACTTTGCCACTTTCAGCTGACAACAGATGTTGTATTTTCCCTCAGTTTGGTAATACTGCACTTTGCCTAGGGCGGCCTTATGGCCCTGTGAAGAGAGGAATTGTAACAAAGTTTCAGCTTTGTATTGCTCTTTAGTTTCTGAATCCACCAGCAAATCATCTACATATTGCATGATTGTCCCTCTACTAGTGGCACAAATTTCTCTACATTTTCCTGTAAATGGCTAGAGAAAACAGTAGGAGAGTCCCCAGAGCTCTGAGGAATCCTTTGCCATAAATACTGTACTCTTTTGTAAGCAAACACAAACAAGAATATAGATTTGGAACAGAGAGGGAAAAAAAAAAAATCAGAATGCAGATCAACTACAGAGAAAAAAACACTACAGATACTGGTACTGAACTCACAAGTGAGAATAGTTGGAGGCTTAGGGACTATAGGGGTTATTGGAACAACAGATTTACTTACTTCTCTAAGATCTTGTACAAAATGATGTAGTGGTCAAAGATCTTCATTAAAATATACCTTCCTTCTTTACTGTAAGTATGGGAGTATTACAGGGCAAGTACTGTTTTCATTTTTTATTATCTCCCTTTTTCTCTAATTCTTTTATAACCAGTTTTATTCCTTACCAGTGAGCTCTCAACAAAGGATATTGTTTTATGCATAGCCATGACATCCCTTTGGTGAGCTATTTTTCTTGGTTCTATACCTCAAATTAAACCAGTATCATTATTCCCTAGGGCCCAAAGTGATGCATAGATTTGTTTTAGCTTGGGGTGCTTTTCCAGCATGGTATGACACTGCCACTTTCTGCCGTTCCCCATTTCATTCAGAAGGCACAATGAACCCAATCAAGTGCTTTTCTCCCCCTAGGGTACTGCACAGACATTCTGTCCAGTGTAAAGAATGTGGTAACCTTTCATTTCCAAGGCATGTCTCTCTCCAGTGGGTTTGCAGGAGGATCAAGAGAAACTAAGAAAAAAGAAAAAAAAAAAAAGAAAAAGAAGAAAAAACAACAAAAAAAGAGAAAGTCAGAAAGCATTTTCCTTAGTCATAGGCCCTATCTGTATGGGAACCATGGATGAAAAGGGACAAGAAGAAGGCTGACCCAAAATACCAGAAATCTGTATTGATCTATCACCAAATAAAAAGGGAAAAATCCCCGAGGAAATTTCAGAATAAGGAGCACCAATATCACCAATTCCCACCCCCAAGATTCCAATATCTGTCCATTTTTAGCCATTTTGCCAGTTATTCCCTAGTCTTCCTGGGCTTTCCTGATTCCCTGCTTCCTGCAACTTCTGCATTTGGAGTTTCTCTTTACAGTTCTTTTTCCAATGTCCCGGCTTCTTGTAAGAATGACATACAGTCTCCCTTCTTTACTCCCTTCACAAGTTGTCCAGAGTAGGGGTTATTCCTCTACTAAATAGTTTTAACTAAGCAGCTAACACAATTTTTAATTTTTTCTTTCCTTCTTTGTCTTTCTTTCGATTGTCAGAAAACAACATAGCTGCTGCTAAGATTTGAGTAACAATCTGTCCTTGTCATCCTACCTCCTTCTGCCTAACTTGAATGTGGATACTCATCAAGAGAGCCCAGACAAGTATGCTTAGGGCCAGAGAGTGATTTTGATCTGCCTTTGGCCCTGAGCCAATAAATTTTGAGACCGCCTTAGCAAATAGCCAACTGAAATCAGTTGGGGGGACTCACTGGTTTTCTGGTTACACCTCTGAAACTTCTATCAGCTCACCTTTAGCAGAAATGCTTCAAGCATGGCTATTAGCAACCCTTCTTGCAGGTCTTTAATGCCCTTGGTTCTTCCACACTTGTGGCAGGGGGGGCAGTGGCTTCCTTTGGCCACCATACACCTTGATGCGGTAGTTTTCTGGACTCTGACATGCTTGTTCCACCAAATTCGCCAAGCCAGCTAGTTGTAAAATTCCACACAGCAGCCAGTGCACATCCCCACGTGTGGGGCTGTGAACTGAAAACACACTGCAAAGTATTTCTAGGGTACAGTGAAAAAAAGCCTTTAAATGAGTCACATCAGCTCGTTGGAAAGGCAAGCGAATTACCTTGGAGGCCTGGGCAGCTCCTCAATGCTGTCATCAGCATTGCTGGTGATCCAAATAGGAAGAGCTTGTTGTTCTCATACTGAAACAAGAAAAATGTAAATTATATGGTCTTTTGGCTAATCTTCCCATGTTGACCTTTATCAGCTTAACATCTTTTTCTGTTTGCTTTGTTTCAAGTGCCTAGTGGAATTACTCTCCATCCTGTTGCCTTCATATGGGGACAGAATCTTTTATCCACATTCTCAATTATTCCATGATCATGTTGCTTTATCATTTCTGCTTTCCTTCCTACCTACCTGGTGTGGGGATGATATGGGAATCTTGTAGGTGAACCTGGGCATGAAAACATGAAGTGGACTCAGGCTAGGGCATGAGGTACACAAACCTGTGTCCTCAAACAGGGCAGGTAATTCATTAGCAGTTAACAAACTTATGCCTTAGTCCCTCTGTGCAAGGAAATCACTAACGAAGGGAGCCACACATCCAAAAGATCACGGCCTCCTCCTCTCCAGAAATTGATTTGAGTTAGGGAAAGATAAAGAGAAGCAGGGGAGGGACTTCCCTGGTGGTCCGGTGGTTAAGAATCCACCTGCCAATGCAGGGGACACAGGTTAAACCCCTGATTGGAGAACTAAGAGCCCACATGCCACTAAGATCCCATGCGCAGCAACTACTGAGCCCACGTGCTCTGGAGCCTGTGCGCCACAACTAGAGAAAAGCCCGCAGGCTGCAACTAGAGAAGCCCACGCACCACAACGAAGATCCCATGAACTGCAACGAAAGATCCTGAGTGCTGCCACTAAGACCTGACGCAGCCAAATAATAAAAACAAAAAAAGAGAGGGCTTCCCTGGTGGTGCAGTGGTTGAGAGTCTGCCTGCCAATGCAGGGGCCACAGGTTCGTGCCCCGGTCTGGGAGGATCCCACATGCTGCGGAGCGGCTGGGCCCGTGAGCCACGGCCGCTGAGCCTGCGCGTCCAGAGCCTGTATGGGAGATCAGGGAAAGGAGGAGGGTTCTGTGGCAGAGACAGTGCCTATAATTCTCTAATTTCCTCCATTTTTCTCAGGTTTTCCTCCTGGCTATCCAACTTATATTTAATTTTCCTGTAGGAATGATATTAATCCCATAAATACTAATAATTCATTTGGTTGAGATGAGGCCCTTCTGAGAACCTCTGAAAATATGTTACTTTATCCAAATTAAAGGAAGCATCCTCAGGCCACTGCAAGACTAGATTCTTATAGGTATACCATCTCTAATGTGACAGAACTAGTACCTAGTAAAGAGAAAGAAGTGGCTTCCCATATTTTTCCATCATCAAAGCTGATGGTGATCCTGATGGGATTTTAGAGCCCATATTACCATGCATATTTTATAGTAAAATCTTGAATTTGACGAGGTTGGTTTTTCTAACAAATAACCCAAAAGGGCACAGAGCTAGAAGGAAGACTTTATCATTTAAATCTCTTACCTGACTGTTGTGTATCTACAGAACTTCTGCTGATTCACTTGATTCAGGAACTTACAGAAGTCTTGTCCTCATTGCCAGATTTCTTGGGGTAATTTATTAGAAACAAACTCTCCTGCCAACTAACAAATGCCTTTCTGCAAAATATAGGAAATAAAGAAAACAGTTTTATTATTTAATAAGAATTAAACCAGAATGTGACACTCATCACAGGCAATCTGCTACAAAGATTGTGAAGACAGAAAGCTCACCCTTTTATACCACCAAACAAATACAACCCATTACACCCATGTTCTCAAGATAAGGATAACTGTTCCTCAAGTAAGAGGACCTGACAGCTCCATGTATTACACATACTTCATCCTAAATTTATCTGGTAATTGGGGCTGCCCTCTTTGTTAGATAATTGCCTTTATCCAAAGGAAAAATAAACTTATACCTTTGTGAAAGGAGGCAGTTTTTTTTACAACTTGGAGGCAGGTCAAAGTTAAACTCTTATGGAGTCTAGGAGATGGGGTGTTAACTTCCTTGATATTTATATTTCAAAGAGGTGGCTCCCAGTTACTTGAGAAAAACATTCCTGGGTTGTAAAACTGGTGAGAGGCTTATTTAGCTTTTAAAAGATTTACACAGATATCAATGAGGCAGAGAAAGAATTTACAAGTTTTTTAAGGTACATGCTCTAAAAAACAGGGGAGTGGGGGGAGTTTCGTTTCTTTTTTGCCCTGGGGAAAAAAAAATTTCTTATTTTTATTGAGGTATAATTGACATATAACATTTTATTAGTTTCAGGTGTACAACATAATGATTTAATATTTCTACTTCTTCCTTAAATTTGTATTTGCCCTTATGTATGTCAAAGGGGAGATGGTACTTCCCTGATTGTGGACATTATATAAAACTCCATTTCGCTAGCAGAAATGCTCTTGCTATGCTGGTGACCTTGAAGAAAAGATCTGTCATGTTGGACAGGTCTTTGGAGACCTATGGAAATGGCCAGTATGGAATGAGCCATGTGTCATGGAATTGCAGGCTGTGTTTAGGAACTGAGGCTGGCCTCTAAGCAACAGCCAGCAACAACAACAAACCCAACATTTCTTAGCACCATTGCCAACAGAGTGAGTCAGCTGGGATTTTTCTGTAGTTGAGCCTTTAGATAAGAACATAGCTCAACTTACATGTTGATTGCAGCTAGGTGAGACTCTAAAGCAGAGACCACAGTTGAGTTCTACCTGGACTTCTTACACATAGAAACTGTGAGATAATAAATTTGTGTTCATTTATGTTAAATTGGCACTAATTTGCTATGCAGCAGCAGTAGAAAATGGATACAAGAAGAATACTCTACTATACTGACCTAGCTATTAACCCTTTCTTTTGGCCTTTCTTCATTCCTTACGTACCAAGTTTCCAAGCCTAAAGTGGTTACCTGGTAACAGTTAGAAAAAGGTTCATGAAACATTTGAGTAAGTAGGAGTTGTTCACTCCTGTCAGAGTTGAGGGTAGCTGGAAGGAAGTATGTAGAGCTGAAGTGAAGGCAGGCCTTGCTCTGGGCTGAGATGTACCTATGAGATAACCAGGTTAGTCCCCATCCTCCTCCAGTTCCCCTCAGCTTATGACCCTGTGGATTTATTTCTGGGTGACTTATTCCACATTTCGGGATAGACTGTCAGCCTAAAGTCTTTCCCACTGGAGCTCCAAATACCATTCAGATGATGGAAAGTCCTCTTTTACACATTTGCAGGGCACAACCTGCCCTGAGTGGTGTTAGTTCACTTGCTAGAGAAGCAGGCTCTCACAATGAGATTGTGCAAAGCTGCCTGCCCGTTGTGGAATCAGGGTCACTCCCTGCTTCCCAACCTCTCTCCACCCAGAGTAGCCCTGACAACAACAAGGGAAAGAAATGTCTCCCTTGTACCATTAAGTACTCTAAACCCCAGTGTAAGCCTCTACAAAAGAGTCTCCCTGATAAAGAGCAGAATCTGCAGGATACCTCCACGTGGGCAAAAGAAAAAAAAAAAAAAAAAAAGGGAGCGGGGGAGAGGCCCTGGCTCCCAATTTCCTCACCCCACAGCAGGAGCACTCATTCTGGTGGAGAAGAAGGTGAGACACTGCCCCCATCACAGGTGGACAAGCTGGGACTGCCTCTGAGTCACTAATGTCTTCTTGGTTCTCTTCAGTGTGTCTATAATCAGCACTATATCCCCTGGTCACTATGTCTATAACACTACTGTCCAGGTTATTATGCTTCCTCAAAGTCTAGCGATTGACAGGTCAGTGGAGAGACTGGTGTAGAGGTAGATGGAATGAACAGATCATTGGCCCAGGTAGCTTTCTCCCAAGCCTGTGCTAAATCCCCATGCACTTTTCTTTGAAAGTGAAAGCCCGAGATGGTATCCAGGCCAACTAAGCGGGGGACAAGGGGACTGAAGGAGCTGCCATTTCTCAGAAGGAGCTGACATTTCTTCTTCTTCTTCAGCTCACATCATTCCCAGTCCTTCTGTTACTCAGTTGACTGATGTCCCCTTTTCCTTTCAGCCCTTTCCTTCCAGATGCCCTAGTTGAACAATGCTGGTATCTCTCTAGTTGATAGAAAATACAAAGTTTTTTTGCTCTCCTCAACTGGATGCAACTTTGAAAATTACCATAATATATACAAAAGAAGGTTTTTAGTAGCCACCAAAATTGAATTTTGGGTCTAGTGTGAGGGAGTGTTCCAGTTGCATTATTTTTCAATTTGGATATACAGTTGTTCCATTATCACACCTTAGTAAAAAGAGTGTTCTTTCTCCGCTTCTCTGCAATGGCAGTTTTAATAATCAAAGGTCCATGTATAAGTGGGTGTTTTAGGACATTCTATTCAGTTCTATTGGTCTATTTGCTTATATCGATACTTATAACACAAATTTTTAATTACTGTAGTGTTTTTTAAAAAAGTAATTCTTAACATCTAGTAGAGTAAGTCCTCATATTTGTTTTCTTTATCAAGAGCATATTGACTCTTCTTGGCCATTTGCAAATAAATTTAAAGTTTAGAATAAGCTATCAAGCTTCACATACAAAACCTCTTGAGTTTCTCTTGGGAGGACTGGGTATTACCATACACGACAGATTAAAATTGGGGAGAATTAACATGTTTACAATATTGAATGCTCCTCTCCATGAATATATGATAATTCCCTATTTAAGTTTTTGTTAATTTCTCTATTAATAGCTATATATTTAAAATTTTTTATTATATATATTTTTATATGAGGCATTTGTATTTTATTTAGTAATTTACAAGTTATATTTTGTTTAATTTCATGGTCACGTTTGTTGCTGCAGAAACAAAACGCATGTTTACATATTAACTTTATACCCACCAACTTTTAAAAATAACTGTATTGATTTCATAGGTTGTTTTTATTTATTGTTCTTGTTTTCATAGATATCCTTTACTTTCAAAGATATCCTTTGCCTGGTAGCATAATTTCTTTTAACATGAATGAATAAGTTTTATAAAACACTACTCTGTATCAATTTAGATATGAGATTTTCTCTCATTTAATCTGTCCACAAGGTATGCCAGCCGTGGATTTATTCTCCCTCAAATCGATTCCTCACTCTTCTGCTCTGCTCTTTAGTATAAAATGTCTGACTCTCATCTCATGCTCTGTGCTCTCCAACACCTGGATGCCAGCTCAGTTAAACCAAGGAGTGACAGCTGCAGAGTAGAGCCCAGGAGGATCAAAGTGCCCAGAATACTTCACCTTCTTCCTCTCTGAAGCAGGTGGTTTCCCTTGATGGCCACATTATCTCCGTGGCTCCAACTTACCTCAGTAACAACACTTTTTCTCTTTGTTCCTCTAGCCTAGAGGCAGGAATGCCTTTTTAAGTTGCGAAGTATTGTTTTGCTCAATTCTCCCCAGTTGGCTTCTCAAGTAACCCATCTCCTACACTAAATTCTCCAAATTGTATAGAGTGATTTCTGTTTCCTGGATAACAGTTGACCAATTACAGATGACCAATTTTATTGATTTATTTTTTCATGTGAAAGCCTCCTTTCAGTCCTAAGAAAAACTTAACTCTGTCACATATGTGTGTATACACAAACACACAAATATATATTCAAAAACTCTAACAGTATAATGGAGAGATTTATTCAACTTTTAAAAATTTCAAGCACTACACACAAAGCTCTACAGTATAACCTGTGAGAAACAGTCCAAGTGGTACTCGAATATTATAGCCTTAAATACATTTACCAGAAAAAACATTTTTAAACATTCAAATGATTCAAGAGCTATAGAAACAATAGCACATTACATTCAAATAATTAGAAGGTAGGAAATAATGAAGATAAATGCAGAAATGATGAATTAGAAGGTAGTAAAGCCAACTTATGAAAGCCAGCTCTTTGAAAATATTTCCATAATACTTTCTGTAGTTATTATCAATTACAAAAGAAAGAAGGAGAAATAAGTGATATTAGTTCAATAAAATTCTATAAGATATACCTACAGAAGAGATTTAAAGGCTATAATAGAACACTATAAATACTTTTACCCTTACAACAGGATAACAAATGGTGGATAAGGAAAAAATTCTACCTAGAGAATTTTTTAGCTAATAATCACAAAGGAATGCTAGAGTTACCATTCTGCAGCCCCTAATGGATTAATGGCTGAGGGTGATGAACCTCAATGACTGGCAACATCACCACAAAGGAGATAACAGACATCATGTATCTACTAATGGAAATGCACAGTGTCATCTTTGGAGTAATGTTACCAATAAATAAACCTTCATCTTCAAGTGTCTTTCTATTATTATTGAGGACTGTTGATGTTGAGTATCAGGTATATTGGGTTCATTATTCTATTCTCTGTGCCGTTGTATGTTTAAGAATTTCAGTAACATGATTTTATTATAAATAGCATGCCTCTAAATTTAAAAATCCAACTGACATGGAAGATTTTTTTAGCAAAATATAAATGACTAAATAGGTCCATAGAGAAACAAAAAACTTAATCTAACAATAAAAACTAAAACTGTAGTTAAAACCCATGGAACCCTCAAAATGTTCCTGGAAGCTTCTTATACCAAATGAAGGAGGAATCAATCAAAATTTTATGTAAACTCTTCCAAACCATACAAAAGATAGGAAATGACTCGTCCACTCTAATGGGGTAGCGCTCCTTGATACAAAGACAAGGTAAGGATACCCTGAAAAAAGAACATGAGTCAAGCTCACTCATATAGAGACAAGTCTTAAATAACTTCATAGCACATGCAATGTAGCGGTGAATTAATAAGAAAAAATAGGCTGCGTCAAAGGAATGCAAAGAAGAAATCGCATTAGAAAACATGAATCAGAATTCACTATACTAACAGATAAGGGAGAAAAAGCATTTGATCAAGTGCAGGGGTAAAGTAAAAGCTTTGATAAAAATTCAACATAAATTAATGGTAATAACTTGTAGCAAACTTATAAGAATGGAATTCCCATATCACAGTCGTCAGCAAATATACATGTGAAATATTAGAAGCATTCCCAATAAAGTCTGGAAAAACACACAGATGTATGGTACCACAAACCTGTATGTGAATGTATAGCAGGACACAGCCAAGAACAAGAATAATTAAATATATGAATAATGAAAAGAAACAATAATAGTACCAATATGATTTTATAATTAAAATAACTAAAGTAATAGGCAAACAATATTCAAATGTATAAGGAACATCAAAAACCTAGTATATTGAAAATCACTACAGCAAAATCAGAAACCTGGTCACACAAAATCAATAACTAATTAGAACACGTAAAGGACAATCCCATTCACAACAGCAACAATATCTAAAATGTACCTAAAATGAAACCTTACAAAACTGTACAAGATCTTTATGAAGACAACTATAAAAATTTACTGATAGAGTTAGAAAAAAAAATGTCCCAAATAGAGCAGTATAATATGTTTATTCAGGGGAACAGAATATTGTAAAGAGGTCAATTCTCCTTAACTTATTTACAGTTTTAGTGCTGTACCTGTAGCTTCCAAGATGACAACCAAACTCCAGGTGCGCTCTCCTGTGCCCCAAATCAACCCTGGAAAAACTAAAGAAGGAATAAACAAAAGGATATCAACATTAACAGTAAAACAATAATAAGCAACCCCTGAGGGTACTAAGTCTGTACTGAACAAGGGCTTGTGTGACAGCAGTTGAGATAGGTCTAGGGAAGACGGGATCATTTGAAGCAAAGGTTTTAAAGTTTAGCCCTTGTTTCTCCCAGAGTGCCCTGGGTGGATGAATGTCCACTGCCTCACTGAACTTGAGGGAACTTGAGGCAGCTCCTCAGAGCCCACATGCCAGGACTACTGGGTTATTCCAGGACTATGGGATAATATCAGAACAGCACCAAAATCTGGTTGGTTGAGGTAATATGAGTCCAGAGATTGTCCTAATAACCACCTGAAACTTCTTCTGTTGGTGAAGACAGGGCTTTTTGTAATGGTCATCTTAATAGACTATAAGGCATGAATGGAAATAAAATAGTGAGAACACTTGAGATCTCTTCTTTCAGCAAATTTCAAGTATATAATACATTATAATTAACAGGAGTCACCATGCTGTACAGTAAGTTTCCAGAACTTTTTCATCTTATAACTGAAAGCTGTACCCTTTGATCAGTATCTCTGCTTCTCTCTAACCCCCCAGGCTCTGGTAATCACGATTCTACTCTCTGTTACTAGGAATTCAACTTTTGCTTTTTTAGATACCAAATATAAGTTAGATCACGTGATATTTGTCTTCCTGTGTCCGGCTTATTTCACTTAGCATAATGTTCTCCTAGGTTCATCCATGTTGTTCAAAATGATGGGATTTCTCACCACACACACAAAAATGGTTAACTATGGGAGGAGATACGATAAATACTGTCGTTCTGGCAATCATTTCACATTGTACCCATATATCCAAACATCACATTTGACACAATATACATAAAAAGCAATTTTTATTTGTCAAAATATAAAGAAAATATTGAAATACAACAGCAAATATCACAGTAATTTCACATAACAAAAAAATTCATTCCACAAAATTTGATTAATGACACTGATATCATGCAAGAGAGGCCCCAGAGCTAAAGTTAGGAAAGGGAAGAAACCAGTTAGAATGCGCATCATCAGAAAATCTACAAACAACAAACGCTGGAGAGGGTGTGGAGAAAAGGAAACCCTCTTGCACTGTTGGTGGGAATGTACATTGATACAGCCACTATGGAGACCAGTATGGAGGCTCCTCAAAAAACTAAAAATAGAACTACCACATGACCCAGCAATCCCACTACTGGGCATATAGCCAGAGAAAACCATAATTCAAAAAGAGTCATGTACCAAAATGTTCACTGCAACCCTATTTACAATAGCCAGGTCATGGAAGCAACCTAAATGCCCACTGACAGACAAATGGATAAATAAGATGTGGTACATATAAATAATGAAATATTACTCAGCAATAAACAGGAACAAGACTGGGTCATTTGTAAACACACAGATGGATCTAGAGACGGTCATACAAAGTGAAGTAAGTCAGAAAGAGAAAACCAAATACCGTATATAAATGCATATATATGGAACCTAGACAAATGGTACAGATGAACCAGTTTGCAGGGCACAAATAAAGACAAAGATGTAGAGAAAAAACGTATGGAAGCCAAGGAGGTAAATGGTGAGGGGTGGTGTGGTAGTTGTATGATTTGGGAGATTCTGATTGAAATATATACACCAACATGTGTAAAATGGATAACTAATAAGAACCTGCTGTATAAAAAATAAATAAAATTCCAAAAAAAAAAAGGAAAACTTCCAAGATTCATACAACTCAGTACAACTTCCCTAACCCAAAACATTTAAACCCACAGGATTCTCACCTCCTACAACCATTTCCAGGAACCCTGAGGCAGAACTGTCCAGATGAGACGTGCCCGCACTTCACACCAGCAGTCTCAGGGAGTTGATGTCTTTGATGTGAGGCCTTGACCTCAGGTCAGCAGATGGGAGGTAGTCCAGCACCTACAGGGAGTCAAGAGAAGACACTGAGAGAGGAATGAGAGCAGCATCCACCACAGAAGAGGGGGCCCCAGAGAGCCCTCACTGTCAGTCTCGGGGGACCCAGGCATGGCTGTGAGGCTCAGGGCTCCAGATATTGCCGGCTGGGGGTGCCAACAGAAATGAGAGCCAAGATGTGACGCCTGCTGACTCCGCTCAGCAGAGGGAAATGTCCCAGGACCCGCCAAGAGTCAATGAAAGGCCCTCGTGCCAGGCCTGCGGGAAGCTCCCCCAGAAACACCCACAGGGAGGAATCTCCCCGCTGAAGGTGCTCACAGCATCTCCTTGTCCCTCCCCCAGGTGCCCTCGTTGTCTACCTTCCTGCGCACACTCCCGCCTGCTGGCACACTCCCGCCTGCTGGCCCTGACCTGTGTCATCATGCCTCGGGGCCAGAAGAACAAGCGCCGTGCCCGCGGGAAACGCAACCAGGCCCACGGGGAGACTCAGAGTCTCAAGGGAACCCAGGCCACTGAGGCGGCGGTGGCGGCGGCGGCGGCGGCAGAAGAGATACAAGAGTTACCCTCCTCCCCCGTTTCTGTTTCTCGGGGTACTCCCCCGAGCTCCCCTGCTGCTGGCACTCGCCAGGAGCCTCAGGGAGCCCCAGCCACTACCTCTTGTGATGAAGGGGTTTCATGCCCAGGATCTGAAGAAGGTGCCCAGAGCCAAGATGAGAAAAGTGCAGGTACCTCCCAGGCAGCACCTTCCATTCACAGCAGTTGCAGAGATCCTCTGACCAGAAAGTCCACAATGCTGGTGCAGTCCCTGCTGGAGAAGTACAAGACGAAGGAGCCCATCCCGCAGGCAGCACTGCTGAAGGCTGTCAACAGGAAGTACCAGAAGCACTTCCCTGAGATCCTCAGCAGAGCCTCTGAGATCATGGAGGTGATCTTTGGCCTCGAGCTGAAGGAAGTCGACCCCAGCAATCACTCCTACACCTTCATCAGCAAGCTGGCCCTCCCCAGCGAGGGAAGTCCAAGTGATGAGTTTGGGCTGCCCACGCCCGGTCTCCTGATGCTTCTCCTGGGCCTGATCTTCAAGAAGGGCAACCGTGCCACTGAGGAGGAGATCTGGGAAATCCTCAATGGGTTGGATTTCTATGCTGGGATGAGGCACTTGATATCTGGGGAGCCCAGGAGGCTCATCAGCAAAGATTTCGTGCAGCAGAAGTACCTGACGTACCGCCAGGTGCCTGACAGCGATCCTCCGCGCTATGAGTTCCTGTGGGGCCCGAGAGCCCACGCTGAAACCAGCAAGATGAAAGTGCTGGAGTTTGTGGCCAAGATCATTGGTACCGTCCCCAGTGCCTTCCCAGATCTCTATAAGGAGGCTCTGAAAGATGAGGAAGAGAGAGCAGCAGTGAGAGGCGCGGCCAGGGGTACAGCTGTTGCTGAGGGCACAGCCCCTTCCAGGGCCAAGGCCCGCAGCTCCTCCCACATGTAGGGAGGGAGGCCGCGGGCAGTTTGCTCACTTTGTTTTGGAAGAGAGCAGTCAGGCTCCTAAATAGTGCAGAGTAGTAGGGGTGGAGTGAACAAAGTATACATCTTATTTATCTTCCTGTTTTAAACTAGTAACTTCTATATATTATTGATTGATTGATTTAGGATTTTTTCAAAAGTTTTTTCTTGTAATAGTGTTTTCTTAAGAATATGAATTCGTGAATGACGTTGCTTGCATATTTATTGCTGTTTAAAGAGTTCTAAAGTTACAGTTTTGGTATATGTAAAAGGAATTCACAAACCATCTATATTTTCTGTATGATCCAGAAGTAGAAAACATGGCACTGCAATACAGATTTTCATGGAAATGTGAAGGACGACCACAGAAAATATTTAGAAACCAAAAATGGAGAAAACAGAGAGTAAAAGCTATTTAACTCGTGGTTTGCCTTACTTCGTTTAAACTTTTCTTTTGGTAGAAATAAAAGATACTTTGACTGATTTAGCTCATTTATGAGTATTTGTTTCTTTTGCCCTAGTGGACTGCATATTCTCTGCTACCTACTGGATTAAAAATAAACTCTGATGGGAGGGTGGTATTTTGGGGGTTCATAATAATATCATAACTGCCATACATCAAAAACCCAATATTTCTTAATGAGTATGCCACTGCTTTACATGTAGTACATAACATTCCAACAGTCACGCAGGGTAGGATTCAGCAGACTCCCTTTTAGGTGAATAACTTGCAGATTTCTCAAGTTCACAAGACTGATTAAGTGACCTTGCTGGGTCTAGTCCCCTGGTCTGCAATAGTCTAGAGCCTACACTCTTCCACTCCTCCCAGCCTAAGCCAGACCTTATGTCTTTTAAAGGAACACTCAAGGAAACTGAAATCTCAGGTGCCTACATTAAGAGCAAACAGTAAACACGACATAACTCTTATGCAGATAAATACAAACTCTCATGCTAAAGGCCCTTTAAATCGGTTCCTATCATCCAATACACCAAGTCCAGCCTTCAACGAAAAATTATAAGATATGCTAAAAGGCAGCAAAGCACAGTCTGATTAAACAAAGCAAGCAAATTAACCACACTCAGGTATAGGAGATAATTTGGAATATAAGACTAGGATTTTATAATACTTATGATTCATACGCTAGGCCTCTAATGGAAAAAGTCAACAACATGCAAGAATAGTAGGTAATGTACACAGAGAGATGGAAACTGTAGGAAAGCATCAAAAGGAAATGTGAGAAATCAAAAACATCGTAACTGACATGAAGAATGCCACTGACAGACTCACCAGTAGACTGCACATGGCCAAGGAAAGACTCAGTGAAATTAAAGATATACATTGATAGAAAACCCTCAAACTAAAAAGCAAAGAGAAAACAAAATAATTTTTAAAAAAGAAATGACTAACCAAGGATTGTGGAACAATTACAAGAGATGTAACATATGCATAGTGGGAATACTCTGAGAAGAAACAGAGAAAGAAGCAGAATTTTCAAAGTAATAATGACTGAGAATTTCCCCAAATTAATGACAGACACTAAACCACAGACCTAGGAAGCTCAGAGAACACCAAGCAGGATAAATAGAAAAAAATAATCTACACCTAGGCATATCATACTCAAACTGCAGGAAACCAAACAAAAAGAGAATTCTCGAGACGAGCTAGAGAAAAAAAAGAACTTACTATAGAGGAACAAGGGTAACAATTACCAAGATTTCTCTTCACAAACGATGCTATCAAGAAAAGACTACAGTTAAATTTTTAAAGCATTGAAATGAAAAAACCCAACAACAACAACAAAAACACTACCACCAACCTAGAATTCTGTAGCCAGGGGGAGAAAATCCTTCAACGGTAATGAGAAATAAAGACTTTCTCTGACAGACAAAAACTGATGGAAATTTGTCACGCAGATCTACTTTGCAAGAAATATTAAAAGAAGTTCTTCTGGGAAAAGGAATATGATATAGGTCAGAAGCTTTGGCCGACATAAAGAAAGGGAGTAACAAAGGAGTAAATGAAGATAAACTAAAGCCTTTTATTTTTATTATTTTCAACTGATCAAAAAAGATAACTATTTCTTCAAAATAATATTATAACAGCAATGCATCCAGTGGTTATACACTATGGATAAGAGAGATAAATGGCAGAAATGGTATACTTGCACTGTTACGAGATACTTGCGCTAACCGTGAAGCAGGATGGGGTTATTTGAAAGAGGACTTGAATACGTTGGAAAAGTATAACGCAAATGCTACAGAAACCACTAGAAAATTTTTAAAACTATAACTGATAATGCGAAAGAGGACAGAAAACGGAGTAACGTTAAATCTTGAATTAAAATTAGAGAAGGCAGAAAAAGAGCAGGGGATTAAAAAAGAAACAAAAAGCTCAATGAGTAGAAAACAGTTACAAATATGGTCAATGTTAATCCAGCTGTATCAATAATCACTTTTAATGTGAATGGTCTAAATATACCAATTGAAAGGTAGAGATTGATAAAAAGAATGAAAACAAAGGAGACCTAACCCTATGCTGTTTATAAGAAACCCACTTTAAATATAAAGACATGAAATGATTAAAAGTAAAGGGATGGATACAATAGCTGGTCATGGAAGCAACCTAAATGCCCATTAACAGATGAATGGATAAAGCAGGTGTGGTACATATATACAATGGAACATTACTCAGCCATAAAAAGGAATGAAACTGGGTCATTTGTAGAGACGTGGAAGGACCTAGAGACTATCATGCAGAGTGAAGTAAGTCAGAAAGAGAAAAACAAATATCGTATATTGATGCATACATGTGGAAATAAGAAAAATGGCACAGATGAACCAGTCTGCAAGGCAGAAATAAAGACACAGATGTAGAGAACAAACGTATGGACACCAAGGGGGGCAAAGCGAGGGTGGGATGAATGGGGAGATTGGGATAGACATATATACACCAATAAGTACAAAACAGATACCTAGTAAGAACCTGCTGTATAAAAAAATAAAATAAAATAAAATTCAAAACAAAAAAAGTAAAGGGATGGACAAAACGCTACCATGCTAATATGAGTGAAAACAAAAACAAAAACAACATCTGCTCTAGCCATATTTATTTCAGACAAAGCAGAATTCAGAACAAGAAAGTCAGGAATAAAGATGGGCATTACTTAATGATTAAGTGGCCAATACTCAAAGAAATCATGGCAATCCTTAATGTGTATGCACCAAAAAATTCTGTTAAGATACACGAGGCAAACACTGATGAGACACATCTACTCTTAGAGAAGGATATGTCAACACATCTCTTTTCATAATTGACAAATCCACTAGGCAGAAACTCAGTAAGGTGCAGTTGAACTGAAAAGCAACGTCAATTAACTAGATCTAAACGACATTCATACAATACTTGACAACAGCAGAAAGCACATTATTTTCAAGTCCACATGGAACATACACCAAGATAGATCACATTCTATGCCATAAAACACACATCATCAAACTTAAAAGAATATAAATGATACAAAGAATGATCTCATTCTGCGATGGAAATAAACTAGAAACTGATAACAAAACAATAGCAAGAAAATCAAGGGTACTTGGAGATTAAACAATATACTTCTAAATAACACATGGGCCAAAGAGTAAATCTAATGAGAAATTTAAAATATGTTTAACTAAATGAAGAATTTGATAAAATCCAGTACCCATTCATCATAAAATTTCCCAGCAAACTAGAAGTAGAGAGGCATTGGCTCAGCTTCATATACCGAATGCAACATCTACAAAAAAAAAAACAAAAAAAAAACAGGTAAAACATCCTACTTCATACTGAGAAGATAGATGCTCTCACACTAAGATCAGGAACAAGGCTAAGATATCCCTTCTCACCATGCCTATTCAACACTGGACTGGAAGTCCTAGCCAATGCAATAAGATAAGAGAAGGAAGCAAAAGATATACAGATTTGAAAGGAAAAAATACAACTGTTTTTGCTCACAGATGACCTAATTGTCTACGTAGGAAATCTCAAATAATCAACAACAAGAAAACTCCTGGTATCAGTAAGCCAAGGTTAATATGCAACAGTCAACTGTTTTCCAATAAACAAATGGAATTTGCAATTGAGAAACCTAATGCCATTTACATTAGCACCAAAAAAAGATCGATTATAAATAATTCTTAGAAAAATAAGTATAAGATTCATATGAGAAATACAAATGTCACTGAAAAAAATTAAAGAAGATCTAAATAAATAGACAAACACTCCATGTTCATGGATAGGAGGATGCAAGATTGTTGAGATGTCAGTTACTCCCAACTTGATTTATATACTCAATACAATTCTGTTCAAAACTGCAGCAAGGTATTTTGTAGATAGCAACAAACAATCTAAAGTTTTTATAAAAAATGAAAAGATCCATAATAACCAACTCAAATCAATACCGAAGAAGATCAAAGTCAGAGAACTGATATTACTGGATTTCAAAACGGACTTTAAAGCTACAATAATCAAGACCACATACTACTAGCAAAAGAAGAGACAAATAGACCAAGGCACAGAATAGAAAACCTAGAAACAGACCCCTCATACAGTCAACTGATCTTTAACAAAGGAGCAAAGGCAATTCAATAGAGAAAGGAGTCTTTTAACTCACAGTGCTGGGACAACTAGACATCCACATACAACAAAAAAGAATGTTGATACAGACTTTACATGTGGCAAAATAATTAACTCAAAATGGATCACAGACCTAAATGGAAAACTCAGACTTAAAAAAAATCCAGGGAATTCCCTTGTGGTCCAGTGGTTAAGACTGCACTTCCACTGCAGGGGCCATGGGCTTGGTCCCTGGTCAGGGAACTAAGATCCTGCCTGCCATGTGGAGTGGGAAAAAAAAAAAATAGAAGGTAATATAGGAGAGAGTCTTGGGCTTGGCAACGAGATTTTAGACACAACACCAAAAGCACAATCTGTGAAAGAGAAAAATGATAAGCTGAACAAATGCCATTTACATTAGCACCAAAAAAAGATTGATTATAGATAATTCTTAGAAAAATAAGTATAAGATTTATATGAGAAATACAAATGTCACTGAAAAAAATTTAAGAAGATCTAAATAAATAGAGAAACACTCCATGTTCATGGATAGGAGGATGCAAGATTGTTGAGATGTCAGTTACTCCCAACTTGATTTATATACTCAATACAATTCTGCTCAAAACTCCAGCAAGTTATTTTGTAGATAGCAACAAACAATCTAAAGTTTATATAAAAAATGAAAAGATCCATAATAACCAACTCAAATCAATACCGAAGAAGATCAAAGTCAGAGAACTGATATTACTGGATTTCAAAACGGACTTCAAAGCTACAATAATCAAGACCACATACTATTAGCAAAACAAGAGACAAATAGACCAAGGCACAGAATAGAAAACCTAGAAACAGACCCCTCATACAATCAACTGATCTTCAACAGAGGAGCAAAGGCAATTCAACAGAGAAAGGAGTCTTTTAACTCACAGTGCTGGGACAGCTAGACATCCACATACAACAAAAAAGAATGTTGATACAGACTTTACATGTTGCAAAATAATTAACTCAAAATGGATCACAGACCTAAATGGAAAACTCAAAATTAAAAACAAATCCAGGGACGCCCCCCCCCCAACCCCGCCTCGCGGTCCAGTGGTTAAGACTGCGTTTCCACTGCAGCGGGCATGGGTTTGATCCCTGGTTAGGGAACTAAGATCCTGCCTGCCATGAGGAGTGTGAAAACAAACAAACAAAAAAACAAACAGAACAGAAGGTAATATAGGAGAAAGTCTTGGGTTTGGCGACGAGATTTTAGACAAAACACCAAAAGCACAATCCATGAAAGAGAAAAATGATAAGCTGAACTTCATTAAAATTAAAAACTTCTACTCTGTAAAAGGTACTATTAAGAGAATGAAAAGACAAGCCACAGACTGGGAAAAAATAATTGTAAGACACATCTGATAATAAACGGGAAACAAAAATATACAATGAACTCTTAAAACACTCAACAATAAGAGAACAAAAAAGTCAATTTAACAGTGGTTAAAAGAGCTGAACAGACACCCCACCAAAAATATACACAGATGGCAAATAGCATACGAAAAGATGATCAACATCACATGTCTTCAGGGACTCTGGGATTAAAACAACAATGAGATACCTATTAATATGGCTAAAACAAAAACAAACACCTGACAATACCAAATGCTACACCATTGTAAAGCAATTATACTCCAATAAAGATGTTAAAAAAAAATAAATAAATGAAAAGCCTACATACTGTAGGATTCCGTCAAAATTATACTCTGGAAAAGGCAAAACTCTAGAGAGAGTAAAAAGTTCAGAGTTGTCAGGGGCTCAAAGTGAGGTTTTGAGGGATGGACAGGTGGAGCACGGGAGATTTTTAGGGCAGTGAAACTCTTCTGCATGATGCTCTCTTGGTGAGTAGATGACGTCATGCCTTTGTCAGCCGCTATAGAAGTGTAAAGCACAAAAAGTGAAATGTGTTATAAACAGTGGACAATAGTCAATAATAATGTATCACTATTAGTTGATCAATTATAACAAATGAACTTGTACCCATTGAACCAATACAAGATGTTAATAATAGGAGAAACTAACTGGAAGAAGTGAGTGGCTGTATGTGAACTCTTTGCACTATCTGCTTAATTTTCTGTAGTCCTGAATCTGTTCTTTAAAAATGTCTATTAATTTAAAAACTAGAAAAAAATCTGGACAAGAACACATAGCCAGTACAGTGCTATATACAGCAATACCAAATAAATAAGAGTCATGAGTAATGAAAAGCAAAAGACAACAATGCTAATAATTTGATCCTCTAATTAAAACTCTAAGGAAATAGGCACAGAAAATAGTCAAACATATAAGGAACTTCAGAAACCTGGTGGAAAAAAAAGATCACCACAGCGAAATCAAGAGACTGGGCGGAAACAAAATCAACAATTCCTTAGATCATGTTAATAGAAAATACACCAGGAGCTTCAAGATGGCGAAAGAGTAAGACACAGAGATCACCTTCCACCCACAAATACATCAGAAATACAACTACACGTGGAACAACTCCTACAGAACATCTACTACTGAACGCTGGCAGAAGACCTCAGACCTCCCAAAAGGCAAGAAACTCCCCACGTACCTGGGTAGGGCAAAAGAAGGAAGAAAAAAGAGACCAAAGAATAGGGATGGGACCTGCAGCAGTGGGAGGGAGCTGTGAAGGAGGAAAGCTTTCCACACACTAGGAAGCCCCTTCGCGGGCGGAGACTGTGGGGGGCGGGGAAGATTCGGAGCCACGGAGGAGAGCGCAGCAACAGGGGTGCGGAGGGCAAAGCGGAGAGATTCCCGCACAGAGGATCAGCGCTAACCAGCACTCACCATCCCGAGAGGCTCGTCTGCTCACCCGCCGGGGTGGGCGGGGGCTGGGAGCTGAGCTTCGGGCTTTGGAGGTCGGATCCCAGGGAGAGGACTGGGGTTGGCTGCGTGAACAGAGTCTGAAGGGGGCTAGTGTGCTACAGCTAGCTGGGACGGAGTCCGGGAAAAAGTCTGGAGCTGCCGAAGAGAAGAGACTTTTTCTTCCCTCTTTGTTTCCTGTTGCACGAGGAGAGGGGATTAAGAGCGCCGCTTAAAGGAGCTCCAGAGATGGCCGCGAGTCGCGGCTATCAGCGCGGATCCCAGAGACCGGCACGAGACGATAAGGCTGCTGCTGCAGCCACCAAGAAGCCTGTGTGCAAGCACAGGTCACTCTCCACACCTCCCCTCCCGGGAGCCTGTGCAGCCTGCCACGGCCAGGGTCCCGTGATCCAGGGACAACTTACCCGGGAGAACACACGGCGCACATCAGGCTGGTGCAATGTCACGCCGGCCTCTGCCGCTGCAGGCTCGCCCCGCACTCAGTACCCCTTCCTCCCCCCACGGCCTGAGTGAGCCAGAGCCCCCGAGTCAGCTGCTCCTTTAACGCAGTCCTGTAAGTGCCACAACTACTGAGCGTGCGCTCTAGAGCTTGCGCGCCACAACTACTGAGCCTGTGCGCCACGACTACGGAAGCCCACACGCCTAGAGCCCACTATCCACAACAAGAGAAGCTACCGCAATGAGAAGCACACACACTGCAATGAAGAGTAGCCCCCGCTCGCCGCAACTAGAGAAAGCCTGCGCTCAGCAACAAAGACCCAATGCAGCCAAAAATTAATAAATAAAATAAATAAATTTACAAATACAAAACAAGAAACAACAAAAAACGCAGCAACATTCAAATTATAGGGGTCCCAGAAGAAGATGAGAAAAAGAAAGGGACTGAGAAAATATTTGAAGAGATTATGGTTGAAAATGACACGGCAGAAATACAAAGGATCATTAGACATAACTACAAGCAACTCTATGCCAAAAAAATGAACAACCTGGAAGAAATGGACAAATTCTTCTAAATGCACAAACTTGTGAGACTGAACCAGGAAGAAATAGAAAATATGAACAGACCAATCACAAGCACCGAAATTGAAACTGTGATTAAAAATCTTC